>NW_006399813.1:14540489-14611700 GCF_000299155.1 Elephantulus edwardii | reverse complement strand
GTTCAAAATTGGGAAGGGTGTACGCCAGGGATGCATCCTGTCTCCATACCTTTTCAACATGTATGCAGAGCAGATTATCTGAGAGGCTGGGCTCTACGAGGAGCATAATCATGAGCATGTAAAATGTAGGCAGGAAATAACTGCTTAATGATTTTTAAAAGCGCTTTTGATTTTCTCACTTGATTAGGAATCTTGAATTTACTATTCAACATTAAACTGCTATTATCCCTCCACAAATAGTATTCCCTTTTGAGAAGTCTTCCCTAATTATCCTAGCTAGAAGAACAATGCTAATCTGTTTTCTTTTAGCAGCTAACTTAAAATTCTACCATAACATTTTTACCAGATTGACTTATTTTTAAAATAAACAGATGGGAATAGTTACATCTTAGCCATCTTTATGTTCGCCACTTCTCACAGCTCCTAACATGGCATCTAACAGTACACCGTATTTTATGACTTCTTCTTGTTGACTGCGGTTGAGTTGAGCATGACTCATAGCGACCCTATGAACAAAAGGCCTGGAGCCTTTCTATAACTATTGTCATTTCTCAAAGTTCATAGAGTTTCCAGAGGCATGTTGTTTAGGAAGAGGATGCCACTCCTGCTTTTATGACTTAGGCAATCAATAAATACTTGTGGAAATGACTCAGCTTTTTCAATAATAGTAATATGAGAAATAAAATATAATCTAGGCATTTTCTAGATTATTAAGCATATATATGCGGTGCAAGTCACAAGAGTTCATATGAAATCAATCTCAAAGTAATATTCTAGCACCAATACATGGATGGCAGAACAGTAAGACTGTTGGGGTTTTTTTTTAATCATTATTTTCACAACAAATGAAAACATGTACTAATTATTTGGTAACTTCTAACCCAATAATAAAGCAAATTCACTAGCCTCAAGTCAGTTCCACCTCATAGCAACCCTGCTTGTAAACTGTAAGAAGGGCAAATTGTCCAGCTTTCTCCCGAGAGCCACTGGTGAATTTAAACCACCAGAGAGGTGTCACTTTTAGGTTGGCAGTGCACCTCACCACGGGCCACGCCACCAGAGCTCCCTTCTCATCCAATATCCCCATTAAAATGTAAGACTCTAACATACCAATTCTATTATATCAGTCTCAAAGTCAGAGGCAGCATGATACATACTAATGTAATCTCCCAGCCAGAACTCTAAAAGTGTGAAACCTAGCCAGAGTTGGGCCATTTATTAGTCTGTTAAGCTCTCCAAGTCTCTGATTTGTGGTTAGTTTTCCCACCCCTGTTAAATAACAGTATCTGCTCTATTTCTCTAAAGTATGTGAAGCTGAAATGAGATCTTATATGGGAAAGTTACAAAGCACTTTCATGTCCTACTTTTCATAGTGAGACTATCCTGCAATTTTCCAGAATATGTTTTTAAAGATTAAGAATATCCTTTCCTTGAACATTTGGCAGACTTTTAAAAAAAAAAAACTGACTGAGCTTCATGTTTCTTATGAGAAAAGAATCTATAATTTATAGTTATATATATTATTCTTTCTTTTTGAGACAATTCTGGTTAAAATTCATTTTCCTAGAAATTGCTGCTTTTTTTTGTATTCCGATGTCTTTATAGTATATACTGATTTTAGTTTAAAAAGTATGTGATTATAGGCATATTTGCTTATATTTGTATTTAAAATAAAATACTTAAAATTTTGTTACAATAATAACAAAAATAAAATAGTATCTTTATATTACATTGTCCTTAAATATTCATTTACTTGTAGGCTTAGTATGATATCAATCTACATATTTTTCATTCTTTTTTATTACTTAATCTTCTTGAAAGAGATTATTCAAAATAAAACAACTTCCTTCGTAATGATTCTTCCTTAATGAAAGATTTTAATAACTAAGAACACATATGGAGCCTTATTTCTGAGGTAATTTTCTTCTGCTTCTCCCTAGACCCCCCACGTTTTTCATTTTTAGATATTTCAATCAACCTATGATTTGAGAAAAAAAGTCCCATTACCACCAAATATGATAATAGACCATTACATATAACCCAGAATATGAAAATAAAAAAAGAGAGAAGATTTCATTATAGAAGTTTCTATGAAAAGACTTGATTTAATATACTATATGACCATAAATATTAAAAAAAATTTAAGTTTCATGTAAGATACAAGTAAAACCTGAGAAGTGGTCAATCTTTATCTAGTTTACAGACTTTATATATATTTTCAAGAATATACGAACATGGATGTTAGTCCACATACCAAAATCCTAACTGGAATTCTGAACAAAACAAAAAAATATCTTAAAATAAAAATTTGTTAAAATTGTTAAGATGAGCTCCTGCTCTAGTGGTCTTTTCCATTTACAGCAGCAGGAAAAGGCTTAGCACAAACCTACTGTCAAGACAAAACGGTTTGCTTATCTGATGACCTTCTAGTTTTACATGCACCGTGCCTACTCTTAGAATTGTATTCCCTAATTACTCTATTAATGTAAAATGCTAAGGTCAGTTAAAAAAATATTTATCTTAAGCACAAAATCATAAATTTGGAAAAGATGAACTTTATCTTAAATGACAAAAAAAATCTAGCAAATGACCTATAATATAAATTTTTAAATGTATTAATAACACGTATAACTGACCAAATTGAACACTGGAAAAGACAACAAGCTTTTACCACTTAGTCACATGTATTCTTCAATAACATACCTCAGGAGGTTTGAATTCTTCAATTCCACCTTCCATTTTCTGTTTAAGTGCACTGTTTACTTGCTTAGCATTCTGAACCTTTAAAAAAATAACCCTAAATGTGAATCAAATAACTTACTTAGATAAATGTTAAAGAGTTTTTAATACACGTAAAGGGGAACTACAACCTTCGTAAATTTTATTTTCAAAAGACAGATAAATTTAACATACTTGAGGGTATGATACACTACTTCTTTAACCAATAGACACATCAGCTAATAGACTAAGAACCTAAGTTACAGGTTATTATGTCTCAAAACCAAAATGCTTTGATCAAATAACATCTATTCTAATAATACTAATGATGGTAGCTACTATCTTTTGCTTATATACAAAACATCATTTTCAGTGCTTTATATATAATAAATCAATCCCCAAACAACACCATAAAGTAGGTAAAAATTTGTTCTGTAAAATACAACCCCATAAAGTAGGTAAAAATATATATGTTCTTTAAAAGTCACCATCTTAAAATGCCACAGAAAAAACAACAACAACAAAATACTTAACCACTATTATAAAAGGTTAATAATGAATCAATTTATTACAAAATTAACCTTGGAGATTTAGCAGGAGGGAAATGGAAATGGAAGTAAAAATTAATAAGCTGGTGAAGAAGGGGAAGGCAATACACAATAAGGAGATGATAAGACATAACTAATTACATTAATCAATGCTGATTAATATTATAAAACAAAGTATCTATGAATGATTGGATGAAAACCAAAGATTTATAAACCTTCATTCAAATAAAAAAATAATAAAAAGTGTGATAAATGCCAAAACACTGAGATGTTCTCTGCACTGAGATACAGAGAATAAAGAACGAGAGAAAACACGTGATGTGTATGTGTTAGTGAGCAGGTGATGATGAAGACTGGGAAAGGTGTTCCAAAGATGAGAACTAAATTGAGCTTAAAGGATCCGTAGGGACAAGGCAGGCAAACAACATCTGAGTTAGGGAATAATTTCCAAGCAGACTAGCATTTAGGAAGCCAGGATGGTCCTAAAGAGTGGGTAAAAATTCAGCTTGAAGGTTTATATTTCCCCAAAAGATTTTAAGATTTTTTAAGCAAGGGAACAAGATGGCCATTTATTTATCTTTTATAAAGATCATTCCAATAATAATGCAGAGAACAAAATATAACAGAAGAGGATAAAAAGGAATTTAACAATCTAGCTAAGGTGTGTTGAGGACTTTAATTACAATGGGAATGAAGAAGCAGTGGTTTTATAGAAGACTGTTTAAAGAAGCAACCTTAAGATATCTTAGGAAACACTTGATTGTCGAGAATTAAGGACGAATAAGCAACAACACCTGAGTCAGAGCTATGTTGAGGACTTTAACTGAAATAGGAATGAACTAGTAGTGCTGCTGTATAGAGACAAGTAAAAAGAAGCAACATTAATATGTCTTAGTAAACACTTTGAGCTTTGGTGGCATAGTGGGTAAGGGGTTGCACTGTTAAACCAAAGAAAGGCAATTCTAATCTGACTGGCAATCTCTTCCTAGGTGATTTATGGCTTCTGAAAAATCCTGGAGGGTCAGCTAGAAGTTGGTTCCAAATAGATAGCAATGAGTTGGTTCCAAAGAGACAGCAATGAGTTGTACATGTGATTGTGTAGAATTAAAGAAATGAATAAAGAATACACTTGAAGCTGAAAACTCAAGTATTAATAACACTGCGTTAGTATCTAAATACATATGGTGGCATTTACCTAAATAAAAAAATGTAAGAAGAAAAACAGATCTAAATGAAGTTGGAAAAGCACTGTATTTGAGATGCACTTTGAGATAGAAAAGTAATGATGTCTGACAAAGAAAAATAGAGTAATGAATAGTAATAGTAACGAATACTTAGGAGAATTTATAGGATGAATGCAAACCTTTACAATGTCAAGAAAGCAGCTTAAATATTCTTTTATTTAAAACATTTCTTTTAATAACAAATGTTGGGAAGAATGAGAAATGGAATTCTTAAACGGTCTAGCTGTTCTAGTAAAACTGCATGGTGGCTCCTGAAGAAACTAAAAATAGAACTACCATATGATGCAGCAATTCTGTTTTGAGGTATATGCTCTTTTGAAAGGAGAGATTCAGATAACTGTACATGCATGTTCACTTTAGCACTGTTCAAAATAGTCAAAAGCTAGAAACAGCCTAAAAGCTCTAATGGATGAATGGCTAAACAAAGGTGGTTGATACACACAATGGTACTTGGACAAAGATATGAAGTCCTCATCCATTTAACATAAACATAAATATCCATATGCTCAGTGGAATAAGTAAATCACAAAAGACTAATATTAAAATACTTTGAAATGTCAATCACCAAAGACATTTACATTTCATTAACAGAAAACCACAAGAAAAGGTAAATATATAATCCAAAGTTTATTAGTGGTTACTGAAGGTAAGAGAGAGAGAGAGTTAGGGGGGGACAACTGTTTATGAGGTAGTGGTTATTGAAGGTAAGACAGAGAGATAGAGAGTTAGGGGGGACAACTGTTTATGAGGTATGGAGTTTCAATTTACAGTCACAGAAAAAGGATATTGATTAAAGATTGGGTTGCAGAAAATTAATGTAATTACTTCCAGCATGTTGTTATGTGTAGTCAAATCAACTCCAACTCATAGTAACCCTAAGTACAACAGCTCTGAACCCTGCTCTATCTTGAGCCAATTTTATTGCCGCGACACACCTACCTTCATTACCCCAGTCACTGAGTCAATCTATCTCATCCAAGATCTTCCTCTCTTCTGCTGTCCCCCCCTTCCAAGAATGATGTCCCTCTCTAAGGACTGGTCCCTCCTTGTAACATGCCCAAAGCTTCAAAATCCTTGCTTGTGAGCAAGGAGCAGCCTGGTTTCACCCTCTCCAAGAGGGACCTGTTTGTTCTCTAGCAGTCCATGGTATATTCAATACTCTTTTCTAAAACTCCAAACTCAAAGGTATCGATTCTTCTTCTATCATTCTTAGTCACTATCCGGGTCTATCATGCATAGCACGTAATTGTGAAGACCATGATCTGGATAAAGCACCAGTAAGTTTTATGTATGTAAAAAAAAAGTTTGTTCTTTAAAATATTCTGGGAAAAATTATCTGTACCCTATGTACCCTAAATACTCACAGTGCTCCTATTTTATTTTCTAGTTCTGGAGTGGAAAGAAGCCACAAATAAGCAAAGCACTCCTTCAAAACAGAAACAAGCTAGGAGGCATCTCACTCCCTGATTTCAAGTCCTACTGGACTGCCGTGGTGGTCAAGACAGCGTGGTACTGGTACAATGACAGACACACAGATCAATGGAATAGAATTGAGGATCCAGAAATCAGCCCATGTACCTATGGTCAACTGATTTTTGACAAAGAGATAAACTCAGTTAAGTGGTGAAATTATAGCCTTTTTAAAAAATGGTGTTGGCAAAATTGGAAAACCATCTGCAGAAGATTCAAGCAAGATCCACACTTCACTCCATACTCTAGAAAAACCAACTCTAGCTGGATCATGGACCTAGGACTAAAACCAAAGACTATAAACTTCATTAAAGAAAAGCTTGGAAGAACTCTAGAAGTCCTAATCTACCACATAAACAGTCTTCCTCACATCCTGGAAAAATCTACAACCAGAAAAGGATAAAATAGATGAATGGGACCTTCTAAGAATCAAATCCCTATGCACATCCAAAACCTTCTCCAACAGGGTAAAAAGGGAAGCCATAGACTGGGGAAAATAAATATTTGGTAATGACATGTCAGATAAGGGACCTATATCTAGAATTTATAAAATACTCAAGCGCCATAACAAGTTAAACAACCCAATTGAAAAGGGGGCACAGGATATGAACAGACACGTCACCAAAGAAGACATTCAGATGGCCAACAAACACATGAAGAAATGTTCAAAATCCCTAGCTCTGAGAGACAACTGAGATATCATCTCACCCCAGTCAGAATAGCAAAATTTATCAGAATAGCAAACAACAAATGCTGGTGAGGTTGTGGAGAAACTTGAACCCTTACTCACCATTGGTGGGAGTGTAAACTGGTGTAACCATTATGGACATCTGTATGGTGGCGCTTTCTCTAAAAGTTGGAAATAAAAATACCATTTGACCCAGCAATTCCACTACTGGGAATATGCTGTTGTTGTTTGTTATGTAACGTCGAGTTGCTTGCGACTCATAATGACCCTACGTACAACAAGGATTCTGGGAATTCGTCTGACATACTTTGGACATGTTGTAAGGAGGGACAGGTCCTTGGAGAGGGATATCATGCTTGGGAGGGTGGAGGGACGGCACAAGAGGGGAAGACCCTCTATGAGGTGGATTGATTCAGTGACTGGGGTAATTGGGATGGGTGTGTCAGAGGCAGTGCCACTGGCACAGGACAGAGACAGGGAATATACCCAAAAGAAAACATAACCAGCACCCAAGTACATATGCATACCCATGTTTATCGTGGCTTTGTTCACAATAGCAAAGGGTTGGAAACAACCTAAGTGCCCATCAACAAACGAATGGATAGAGAAGCTGTGGTACATTCACAACAGAATACTTTGCTGCACTGAAAAACAAGGAACTCCTGAAATATTATATAAAATGGGTGACCCTGGAGGACATGCTGAGTGAAATATTTCAGCCACAAAAGGACAAATATTAAATAAGAGGCAGAATGAAGAGAAAAATAAGATAAACAGAGGGGGGACTAGAACGTGCTTAATTGCCTCCAGCTTAGCACTTTCCTTTCTCTCAGTTTGGGCAACTCCCCTCAGATTCCAACTTGTCTCTCAGCTTCTTCACTTTTTCCAAGCTCTGTTCAAGTTCGCACATTGTTTGTGAGACTTTTTCTGACAAGAAATAGCAAGCATTTTGTTTAATCCCTATTCCTTTTATCCCATTTTTATACTTCTCACCATCCAAAACTCTACATATGTGTTGTCTCTCTAACTAGGATTAAAGTTCCGTGAAGTATGTTTAAAAAAAAAAAAAAAGGACAAATATTGCATAGTGCCACTGTTGTAAAACAGGACTGACATCAAGGTTGAAGGGAGAATGAGAAAGATGGGATAAATTAGGTATACTGCATTGAAACAGATGGAGAGAACTGTTTAAAAAGGATATATAATTAGGTATTATTGTCACGACAGGAGTCCAGAACGAAGGCTGCATATTGGAGTGGACTTTGGGGAAGGGACTGTATAACAATGAAAGAATTTTTCTTTTACTTTTCAAAGAGAAATGTGAACTGGAAGAGAGGTTGGGCAGGGAGAAAAGTGCAACAATGAGTGAACAGAAATCCAAAGTCTCCATAAACTTTCACTAAAATTAATGAAAAAAAAAAAAAGAAATGGATAAGGGTTCAAGAATGAAGTCAACAAACATAATTCAGATGATCTTAAAAAAATTTAAAATAAAAAAACATAACAAACAAAAAAAGCTTGCAGAAAGTCCTTTAAGATACAACAATTAGTCTTTATTCACCTGAAGCAAAACAGGAAAGAGTCAAGAGTAGGAGGAAATGAAAAGCATGGATAACTGCCTCCTTTACTGCGACATGAAATCTAGATGGTGCCCAGACAGCATTGTAAGGAAAAACTGTATTGAAAAATCCTGACCTAAAGGGGGAAAATGTAGACCAGAATTCCCCAAATTTCTATGGAATCTAAACATTCTGTGGCTAGGAAAACTGGTGTTACCTTCCCAAAACTATTGCTTAGCATAATCTTTAAATCCAAAGTATCTTCTGAATGTTTGCCATGAGCATTATATTCTTTTAAGATATATCTATATGGGATGAGATTGGTAATAGTAAGTTAAAAATTAGATAGGAACCTCAGAGGGCTATGACATTATGTCTATGAGGGGGTGATAGAAAAGCTCAGAAAATGAGAGAGAATGGATGACAACTTCAAGAATGCCCTCAAGTCAGGGAGATGCATCTTTAGAAACTTGAAGTGGTGTATGTTTTCACAGTGGAAATTAACAAAAAAAAATAATTTTTTAAAAAAAGTTTTCCTTTCATTTCTTTTAAAAAAAGTCTTCCTTTTAAAGTCAATAAAAATAGTTCAAAGGTGGAAGAGTAATATTGAGAATGTTCAAACTAGAAGAGCACTTTATAAATATTATAAGCAAAATTTTGCAGAAGTTCTCAAATGAGAGGGCGTGTTATCATGAAGAAAATGGGAGTCCTGTGTAACAGTCATGGTTTGATTAAAGACTAAAAGTGTTTCATCAAATGTACTGAATATTCTATAGATGGCCAAAGAATAAACAAGTCTGTCTTGGAGGAAATGCAACCAGGGTGCTCCTTAGAGGCAGAGCTATTGAAACTTCACCTCACATACTCTGGGCATATTTTCAGGAAGGGCCAGTCCTTGGAATAAGACACCATACTGGGAAAGGTGGACGAGATGAAGACCCTGAATAAGAGTGAATACAGTGGCTGTACTAATAGGGTTGAACATGTGGGAGGTCGTGAGGATGGTGCAAGATGGGCAAGGTTCCCATCTGTTGTTCACAGGATAGCTATGTGTAGTTGTCAACTTTATGGCACACAACAACAACAACATATTTAAAGAACCTCTATTGTTGTTGAGTACCATCGAGTTGAACTGGTACACAGCTGACTCTCCAGCAGATTTTCAGAGGCGGTAAACTGACTGGGAAGAGATGATTCATCTTTCTCCTGTGAAGAAGCCGGTGGATTCAAAGCACGTGTATTTGGATTGGCAGAGCAACTCCTTACTACTAATTCACCAAAGTTCCCTAAGGATCATTTAGTGTCAGGGAAATAAAGGAAAGGATTTCCAATTTGGGAAAAATAGTTAACAGGGCCAAATATTGAGTAGTTAAGTACAATCAGAACTAAGAAGAATAAAGCAGTTTGCTCTTAAGAAGGTAATCTATATACTGTATTGAAACATATGAGAGAAAGAACTGTTTAGGAGGAATACAGGATTAGGTATTATTGTTATGACAAGAGTCCAGAATGAAAGCTGCATAGTGGAGTGGACTGAGGGGTGGGGGTGAGAGGGTGGGTGGTGGTGATGGTGTTTGTGTAACAATGAAATAATTTTTTATTTATTATTTTATTTTTCAAAGAGAAAAGCAAATTGGGAGGGAGGGTGTGCAGGGAGAAAAGTGTGCAATGAATGAATGGAAATCTAAACTCTGTAAACTTTCGTTAAAATAAATTTTAAAAAAAGAAGGTATTTTCTTAATAAACAATCATTAGTTTTTTTAAGTGGGATTGGAGTGAGTGTATGGTCAATGAACAAATGTTGGTAAGAAAGTAAATGCGGTTTATTTATTTAGGAATTTTGATGGAGAAGAAAAGAGAAACACAGCAACAGTTTGAGTAATTAACCAGGGTCAAGGGAAAGAGAGTAACTGGAACATATTTGGTTACAGAGAAGCTCTCAGTTCTACGTTATCTGATTCTTATCTTTTATAAGATGTGGTATAATATTAATTCTCACTACACTGTTGTAGGGAGGAATTTTGGTTACACAGTTCATTGTAACCAATCTGATCTGGGGTTCAAATCTACCATCTGCACTATGGGAAAATGATGTGGTAGTATGCTTCTGCAAAGACTACAGTTTTGGGAACCCTACATGGAAGTTCTACTCTGTCTTATAAGGTCATTTATAAACTAGAATTGATTTGATGATATTGAATGGCTATGTTAAATTATAATCCTCAGAACAACTAGTAAAAAAATTATAATCCTTAGAACTAGTAAAAAAATGTAAAGAAATATAGCTGGAAAATAGAAATATGGTTATTATACTGCTTTTGAAGTCTTTGATTTTTTAACTTGAGATGAAATTTAGCTTTCTTAACAAAGATTTCCTGTAAATCTTGCATGATGGATTCCTGACTATCTATGCTGTAATCTGCTAAAGGCAAGCAGAAATGAATGAACAGCTTTAAGTTAATGATCCCCCAATGTTTTTAAAGCACAATGGCAACCATATTAACATGAAACTGGAGAGAAGTGTACACAAAGAAGAATCAACAAGACAGTTACTGTCAGTCTGTTAAAAAGTGTTGTTATGTGCCGTCGAGTTGCTAACAACTCGTGGCTACCCCATATACAACAGCCCTGAAATCTGTTCTATCCTGTGCCAACTGTCTTTGAAACACCTACCCTCATCAGCCCAGTCACTGAATCAATCCATCTCATCGATGGCCTTCCTCTCTTTCTCTAAACTTCCAAGCATGGTGTTCCCTCCAAGGACTGGTCCCGCCTTGCAATATGTCCAAAGTATGTCAGAAAAAGCCTCAAAATCCTTGCCTCCAAGAAGCATCCTGGGTTCAGTAATAAAATGGAGCAAATATGGCTACTACTGATAGGATAAAGATGAGGGAATTGAGATAAAGGAAATTTCTGAGTTAAAACTTAATATAATTTGGTTAACTACTTGGGTTTGTGTTAGGTTAGACAATGTTTTTGTGTTTGTGTTAGACAATGGAAAAAGAGAAGTCAAAGATGATTTCGATATTTCAACTGATTGGAAACAGAGATCAGAAGTCTCCTTCAGGAAAGAGATATCTCAGAAGTATCTATAGAGACAGCTATGGAGCTCAGGTGAAATGTCACATCTTCAGAAGTAGAATGAGAAACTACAGGTATATCATCTGGGGCTGGTTAACATAAGCAAAAAAAAAAGAATACCTAGACTTAAGGAATAGAAAAAAATATAACAACAGCAAGAAAAAAAACAATCGCCAAAAACAACTAACTAAATAACAGGAAAAGACTGATTGACCCTGTGGTCTGTACTACCAGGCATTATTTTAAGCATTCACTTTATATTAGCTCACTTAATTTCTCCTAAAGCATTTTCTGGAAAAACTAAACAGGTTCTCTAAGGTTATATAACAAGAAAATGTTGTAATCAGGATTAGAATTTAGGTCCACAGACTCTTGATCCTGACTCTATTAATGTAAACCTACCTGATTATGATGATGACATTCTTTTAACAGTACTAGTAGTATTACTAAAAAATGATGATCAGCATTCACAATGAGTTAATAAACACTGTTAAACACTTTACATATATCATCTCAGATAATTCTCAACAATTTTTCTTTTTTTTTAAACACTGAATGTTTTAATTTTTTCCCCCCATTGTTACACATTTTCTTGACCCCTCTCCTTCTCTGTCTCCCCAGGCCTCCCCATAATGCATGCACTCCTTGTTCCAGATTACTGTCATATTCATAATGCCTAATCATATATTCCTTTAAGACAGTTTTCCCCCTCATCTGATCTAACGTCGTGTTCATTATCTACTCATTCTTTTTTTATTCTCTCCCCAACCCCTTCATGTCTGTCCTATTTTATGACAGCGGTGTTACACAGTATTTGTCATTTTGTGACTGACATATTTCACTCAGCACAATGCCCTCTAGGCTTTCACATGTTGTGTCATGTTTTACAAGTTCATTGTTTTTCAATGTTGCATAATATTTCATTGTGTGAATGTACCATAGTTTTTCTACCCATTCATTTTTTGATGGGCACTTGGGTTGTTTCCATCTCTTTTTTTATTTTGTGAATAACACAGCAATAAATATGGGTATGCATACATTTGTTTGAGTCATGCCACTGGTTTCTTTAGAGTGTATTCCCAGGAGTGGAACTGCTGGGTTCAATGGTATTTCCATTTCTAACTTTTTGAAAAAGCATCTTCCATAGTGGCTGCACCATTTTACATTCCCACTAGTGAATGAGAGTTCAGATCTCTCCACCACCTTGCCAGCATTTGTTGTTTGCTGCCCTGCTGAACTTTTGCTATTATTGTTGCTGGAGTGAGATGATTATCTCATAGATGTTTTTCAACAACTAGATTATTATTAAAAGAAGTTTTGCTTGTCATTTGAAATGGAGAGAGGCTTTATAATTTCCCCAAGATCAGGTAGTTAATAGTGCTTAGATTGAAATTTAAAAGAGAAATGCATCATTTGGAAATAAGCTAAATTTTAAAGAATAACTCTTATGTAAATGAGGGCTTAGAAAACAGGTAAATAACTAAATTCAATCAAGGTACTATTAGATAAGCATAAATGGACAGAATCACAAAAATATATTCTTTTTATAAAATACCTGACGTTTTAGAGAAATCAGTTCCATGTCCAGTTGCCTCAGGATGGTGTTGGCTGCATTGGGACTACAGGAAACAGCTACCACATCTTCTTGGGTTAAGTACATGCCCTTAGGGGGGCGGCACTTGGAGCGCTGAGAGTGGTGGCGATGCTGTAGACTCTGATACTCTCTCCTTCCAAGGCCAATCTTGCTACTTTGTACAGGTTGTTCAGTGTTACCCTAAGAAAATAAAGACAGAATAACAGGTCATTCATTGGCTTTGTTTTTTAAAACACAAATGTGCAAACTGAACACTAGCGGGAGGATCTGTTGTACTAATCCGAATAATTTTAAGTAATTACATTACATATAAGTCCAAACATGTACCAAGACAGAGCACTCACCCGTGGGAGGGAGGGTGGGATGTGGAGAGCAAACAATATTAACTAGAAAGGATCTCTGACTAATCCACTCAATCAAATGATGAGTTTCTAGGCAGAGGGCTATGCATGAATAAAAAACAAATAAACTGAATCTAAACTATTCTGTTTATGTCAAGATACATTTTTCTCTCCACAATAAGGAGGGGAAAATAATACACCTTAATAATGCAAAGTTTTGAAAGAAAGTAAAAAGAAAAAAAGTACAAATGACAAATTATGGCACACAATTTTGTTGTTGGAAAAAAAGACATTAAAGTTTCGTTTTCACTTTAGAGTTGTTGAAAGGAACCATGCCTTTAAAGGTAAAAAGAGTGCAGAATTATCCTAACCCTGACAACATTTCTAAACATCAAGTCTCTTTACCTATGAATAAAGTGCTCTTTTTTTTTCTTTTTTCTTACAAATCTGAACCTTGTTCTATCCTGTGCTATCTTCATCATCTCTGACATGCTTAAGCCATTGCTCCAGTCATTGTGTCAGTCTATCTGATTCAGGGTCTTCCTTTCACCTTCATTACCGAAAGCTGACCCTCTCTAGCAACATGCTTCTCCTCCAAGAGGCACTTTACCTCCAAGGAGCACTGTGGTTTCACATCTCCAAGACATAGCTGTTTGTTCTCTTGGCAGTCAATGATGCAATATTCAGGCCTCTTTTCGAAAACAACAGCTCAGAGACATTGATTCTCCTCTTACTATTCTTGCTCATTGTCCAGCTTTCAGATGATTGGAAAGACAAGACTATGGCTTGAATCAGATGTACTTTCGTCTGTAGACTGACATCATTGCTCTTCAGCACTTTGGAAAGGTCCCTGATAGCAGAGTTTCTCAGTGCTATAGATCTTTAGATCTCCTGACTGCTTGTGCCAGGGGTATTAATTGTAGATCCAAGCAATATGAAATAATTGACAATTTCAGTCTTCATCTGTTTTCATGTTGCTGACTGGCCCTGTCAATTTTGATAGTTTCTTCCTTTATCATATTTTCAATTCTTTTTATTTCTTTATACACGCATAATACATTTCTTTTATTCTTTTTTATCTAATTGTTCTGTCTGTGAACTTTGTAGATTTAATTCTGCTGTCTTCTCACTCTTGGGACTTTCATTATATGCTTAGCAGTGTCTGATTGTAAGCTAATTTTCCTTGGAACACTATTTGTAGAAAATTTTTGAGACTGACCTGAAAGTACTCACCTAGAGAGTATCTGCAGACATTATTCACCTGAGTCACTTTCAGCTTGGGGTTTTTTTCAGGCCTTCAGATTGCAAATCTGAATGTAGCCTGATAGTTAGGTTGAGTTGTTAGGGATTCTCAGAGGAGACATTTTATTTTTCTTCTTTTCCTCCCAGCCATTGGTAAGATTGGCATGATCCTTTTAATCACCTTGTCCTCCTGTCTTCTCTGCTCTACATGTGTCATCCATTGAATCCATACCATTTCCTACATACTCCTTTATCCCTTAGGTTCCTGCTTTCTCATCATTTCTGACATCTAAAGAATTTCTTCATTCCAGGAATTTTTAATGATTTGTGTATGTTGGCTCCACAATCAACACTCTTGGCACCAGCAGCGAGGAAATTAAAAGACATATTGCGATGGGAAAGTCTGCTGTTAGGGACATCTCTGAAGTACTCAAGAGCAACGGTGTGTCTCTGGAGACTAAGATGCATCTGGTACAGGTCATGCATGGTCTTTGCAACCACTTATTATGCATCAGAGAGCTGGACAATGACCGAGGAGGATAGAAGGAGAATTGATGCTTTTGAGCTTTGGTGTTGGAGAAGAGTGCTGAGGGTGCCATGGACTGCTAAGAAAACAAATTCATCCTGGAGAGGGTTAAACCTGGCTGCTCCTTGGAGGCAAGGATTCTGAGGCTTTGTCTGACATACTTTGGACATGTTGTAAGGAGGGACCGGTCCTTGGAGAAGGACATCATGCTTGGGAGGGTGGAGGGCAGGAGCAGGAGGGGAAGGCCACCTTGGAGATGGACTGATTTGGTGACTGGGGCAATCGGGATGACTGTGTCGGAGACAATGAGATTGGCATAGGACAGAGCAGAGTTTAGAGCTGTTGTACATAGGGTTGCTATGAGTCGCAAGCAACTCGACAGCACATAATAACAACAACAACAACTGGCAAAGTTGCTGTATATACCATCTACCTGGAAAACTTTATGCTGAGTGAAATAAGTCAGGCATAAAGAAACAAATATATATTCTAATGTGAGATATCTATAATGGATAAAAGCATAGAAACCAGACTAGGAGCAGTTAGGAGTGAGACATGTTACTGCTGTTAGATGCCATATAGTTAGTTGACTCTGACTTTTAGTGACTCTTATGTATAACAGCATAAGACACTGCCTGATCTTGTAGGACTGCTAATTATTTTTTATGGTGGTTTTATTTTGGTCATGTTGCCATAGCTAGGAATTTTTTATTGAAAATTGGGGATTTTGCATTAAAGAATTCTAGAGGTTCTAGATGAATGTTCTCTCCCTTCCAAGATGATTTCAGCCTTTCTCCACTAGGCAAGTAAAATGGTGACTGATCACCTGAACCCAGTCAGGGACTGTGCAGATGAAGTTGCACAGCTGTTACTATTAGCTAGCATTGAGTAGTCTCCAACTCATAGCAGCACCATTATAAAAAGCAAAACACTGTCCAGGCCTGTGCCATACTTACAGTCTCTGCTGTGCTTCATTAAACCCATTGCAGCCACTGGGTCAGTCTGTTTAATTTGAGGGTCTTCCTCTTTTTATTTTTTTTTTTTCTCTGACCCTCTACTTTACCAAACATGATGTCTTTGCCAGTGGGTGACCAATCTTGATACCATGCCCAAAATATGAGTCAAGTCTTACCATCCTTGCTTCTGGCTATACTTCTTTGAAGACAAATTAGTTAATTTTCATAATCCATGGCATATATAGTATTCTTTGTCCTCTCTGTAATTCAGAAACATCAGTTCTTCGGCCTTCCTTACACATTGTCCAGCACATGCTTATGTTATTATTATGTGCCATTGAGTTGAGTAGAACTTACGGCAACCCTGTGAGTAATAGATCTGAGCCTTGTCCTATCCTGTGGCTTCCTCCTGGTCTCAGACATATATGAGCTCATTGCTACAGTCAATGTCAGTTCATCTCATTGAGGGATTTTCTCTCTTTCACGGACACGTTACTATTCCAAGCATGATGTTCCTTTTCAAGGAATGTTGTTGTCGTGTACCATTAATTCGGAACCGACCCATAGTTGACTCTCCAGCAGTTTTCAGGGACAGTAAATTGCACGGGAAGAGATTGCCCATCTTTGTTCCATAGAGCACCTGGTGGATCTGAACTGTGAGCCTTCACATTATCAGAGCTCCCTTTCCAAGGAATAGCCCCTACTAATAGCATACTTCACATATATGAGACAAAAGTTTTCCATTCTTGCCTCCAAGGAGCACTCTGGGTTCATTTTCTCCTAGACATATGTTTGTTCTTTTGATAGTCCTTGGGATATTCATTCAACAACACACAAAAGCATTGATTTCTTTTCTGGCATTTTTGTTCTGAAAATTTTGTCTGAAAAGCCATTTCTGCCTTTCACATACATAAGTGATTGAAAATACCGTGCTCTGCCTGAATCATACACACCGTAGTCTTTACACTGACATCATTGCTCCTCAGTACTTTGGAGAAATCCCTGACAGCAGGCTTTCTCAGTGCAGTATGTTTTTTGATTCTTTGACTGCTGGTGCCAAGGATGTTGATTGTGAATTTTCTCCATCTATAATGATGATGTCTGTCCACCCAGCGTGAGGACTTTTATCTTCTTATTGTTAAGATATAAACTGTATTAACACTATGGTCTTTGAGCTCCTACAGCAAGTGTTTCAGGTCCTCCACATTTTCAGCAAACAAGGTTGTGTCATGTGCATTACACAGATTGTGATGAGTCTTCTCCAATCCTGATGCCACATTTTTCTTTATGAAGTCCAGCTTCTCGAATTATTTATACAGTACACAGATTGAATAGATATGGAGAAAGGACACAGCCCTCACCCACACCTTTCTTGATTTTAAAGCATGTTTGGTCTCGGCATGTATGAGCATAATTAAATATTCTGGGATTCCTGTTCTTCTCGGTGTTAACCATACTTATGATCTGCACAGTCATAATGCCTTCACATAGTCAATAAAACAAGCAGACAGTCTTCTGGTATTTTCTGCTTTCTGGCCAAGCTACTTCTGACATCAGCAGTGATGTGAGGCAATAAAAAATAGCATGGTTGGGTCATAAACAAATTAGACATCCAAGTGACATTTAGCACTTTAGAGAGGAAGCTGGAATATTTCTTACAGTGAAGCCCAGAACTTTTGTTAAGGGTTACAAAATATTTGTAAATGGATAGTGGTAGCGATTTTTTAAAATAAGAATATTACAAATGAAATGCTGCTTAAGACAACATGTTTGTCAGTAGAACTTTCCTGATCTCTTTTGAAGTATAAACTCCGCTCTGTCCTGTGCCAATCGCACTGTCTCTGACACTCCCATCCCAATTATCCCAGTCACTGAATCAATCCACCTCATAGAGGGCCTTCCTCTCCTGCGCTGTCCCTCCACCCTCCTAAGCATGATGTCCTTCTCCAAGGACCGGTCCCTCCTTACAACATGTCCAAAGTATGTCAGACAAAGCCTCAGAATCCTTGCCTCCAAGGAGCAGCCAGGTTTAACCCTCTCCAGGATGAATTTGTTTTCTTAGCAGTCCATGGCACCCTCAGCACTCTTCTCCAACACCAAAGTTCAAAAGCATCAATTCTCCTTCTATCCTCCTCGGTCATTGTCCAGCTCTCTGATGCATAATAAGTGGTTGCAAAGACCATGCATGACCTGTACCAGATGCATCTTAGTCTCCAGAGACACACCGTTGCTCTTGAGTACTTCAGAGATGTCCCTAACAGCAGACTTTCCCATCGCAATATGTCTTTTAATTTCCTCGCTGCTGGTGCCAAGAGTGTTGATTGTGGAGCCAACATACACAAATCATTAAAAATTCCTGGAATGAAGAAATTCTTTAGATGTCAGAAATGATGAGAAAGCAGGAACCTAAGGGATAAAGGAGTATGTAGGAAATGGTATGGATTCAATGGATGACACATGTAGAGCAGAGAAGACAGGAGGACAAGGTGATTAAAAGGATCATGCCAATCTTACCAATGGCTGGGAGGAAAAGAAGAAAAATAAAATGTCTCCTCTGAGAATCCCTAACAACTCAACCTAACTATCAGGCTACATTCAGATTTGCAATCTGAAGGCCTGAAAAAAACCCCAAGCTGAAAGTGACTCAGGTGAATAATGTCTGCAGATACTCTCTAGGTGAGTACTTTCAGGTCAGTCTCAAAAATTTTCTACAAATAGTGTTCCAAGGAAAATTAGCTTACAATCAGACACTGCTAAGCATATAATGAAAGTCCCAAGAGTGAGAAGACAGCAGAATTAAATCTACAAAGTTCACAGACAGAACAATTAGATAAAAAAGAATAAAAGAAATGTATTATGCGTGTATAAAGAAATAAAAAGAATTGAAAATATGATAAAGGAAGAAACTATCAAAATTGACAGGGCCAGTCAGCAACATGAAAACAGATGAAGACTGAAATTGTCAATTATTTCATCTTGCTTGGATCTACAATTAATACCCCTGGCACAAGCAGTCAGGAGATCTAAAGATCTATAGCACTGAGAAACTCTGCTATCAGGGACCTTTCCAAAGTGCTGAAGAGCAATGATGTCAGTCTACAGACGAAAGTACATCTGATTCAAGCCATAGTCTTGTCTTTCCAATCATCTGAAAGCTGGACAATGAGCAAGAATAGTAAGAGGAGAATCAATGTCTCTGAGCTGTTGTTTTCGAAAAGAGGCCTGAATATTGCATCATTGACTGCCAAGAGAACAAACAGCTATGTCTTGGAGATGTGAAACCACAGTGCTCCTTGGAGGTAAAGTGCCTCTTGGAGGAGAAGCATGTTGCTAGAGAGGGTCAGCTTTCGGTAATGAAGGTGAAAGGAAGACCCTGAATCAGATAGACTGACACAATGACTGGAGCAATGGCTTAAGCATGTCAGAGATGATGAAGATAGCACAGGATAGAACAAGGTTCAGATTTGTAAGTCAACAGCACTTACTAACAACAACAATCAAAACTGATGAGGCAGAAATTCTAAAGCACCAAACACAACATTCAGAAAAAGAAAATGTAGATTAGGGACTCAAGGCTAGGTTAATTAGTGGGTCAGACAGAGTTTAAAATAAAATTATGTATATACATACAGACTAACACATGCATATGAACATAATTCACATATCCATATATACACGTGGGAAAAAGAGACATAATCTTCTCTCATGCGATTTACAGCTTTTGAAAACCCACTGCAGGGTCAGCTATGAGTCTATGTTCTGACCTGATAGCATAAAACAACAACATATATACACACCAAAAACTCAACCTCACTGCCGTTGAGTTAGAACATTCATAGCTAATCTTCCAGTGGATTTTTGGAAGGCTGTAATTCACATGGGAGGAGACTTATCATCTTTCTCCTGCAGAGCAGATACTGGATTTGAACTGTCAGAGCAGGGCTTCCTTTGGGTTAGCAGCACAATTCCCCATAAACTACATCAACATGAAAAAAATGTCTATAATAGAAAATACGGAAAACATCTGCGATGAAATCCTCTGTCCTAAAAACTACTAGCAAATCTATAACTGATGAGAAATGAGTTTGTATGAAATAGAAATTATGTGTTTTAAGATGAAAAAATGAAAAAAGTATGAGTGGTTAAGAGACAGAAAATAGAGTATCAAAGTCTAACATATGTCTAAAACGACTTCTCAAACGAAAGAATACAGAGGAGGGACAAGGAATATTTAAAAACTCAATAACTGAGAATTTTACATATTTAAGACAAGACTCAAGAAGCAAAATGATTCCAAGCAGACAAACACTAATACACAAAAAGCAATCAATAGACAAAATAAAAAATAGCAATGCTGTATCACATCAGACAAAATTACCTTCCAGGCAAAAACTATTACAGGGCTGTAAGGGCCACAACACATTGATAAAAGGTTCAATTTAGCAGTAAGAGAGAACAACACCAGATTCTAAGTACCTAATAACATCAGCTTCAAAATAATTGACCAGGTAAACAAGCAAACAATAAGAAAAGCCAAACTGGCAAGCAGGTAAGCAGTAAAACCACAGATTTCAACCAAAGCACTGACAACTTAGCTAAATGAATAAAGATAAAACCTTACATATACCATAAAGAAACCATAACTGCCACCCATGTTTACTGCAGCTTTGTTTGCAATAGCAAAGAGCTGGAAACAACCCAAGTGCCCATCAACAAACGAATGAATAGAGAAGCTCTGGTATATTCACACAATGGAATACTATGCAACACTGAAAAACAAGGAACTCATGAAATATTATGCAAAATAGATGACCCTGGAGGACATTATGTTAACTTGAAAATATCTCAGTCACAAAATGACAAATATTGCATAGGGCCACTGTTGTAAAATGGGACTGGGACAGACATCAGGGTTGAGGGAAGACAGAAAAGGAGGGGAGGAATGATGTATACTGCACTGAAACAGATGAGGGAGAGAACTGTTTAAAAGGGATATACGAATGGGTATTCTTGTCATTATAGAGGTCCAGAGTGAAGGCTGCATAGTGGAGTGGACTTGGGGGGAGGGACTGCATAACAATGAAAGAGTTTTTCCTTTTCTTTTCAAGAAAAGTGAATTGGGGGTAGGGGTTAAGCAGGGAGAAAAGTGTAACAATGAATGAGTAGAAATCCTGTCTCTGTAAACTTTCATTACAATTAATAACAAAAAACCCCACACCACTTATATACACCAATAATTAAAATATGTATTCTGCTCAAGAACACACCAAAAAGTACTTATTTACAATTCTGTACTTTTAGGATTAGAAGTATTAAAATGTCAGTAAATTCTTCCACACTTTTGTAATCAAAAAATGGGGTCAATATCTCTTCTTCTTGATGCTGGACCAACATGACTAGTTTCTAGTCAGCTAAATGCAGCAGAAGCAATGCTGAGTAATGGCCAAAGATAGTTCAGAAATAGTGAACTTCCATCAGGTAGAAGGGTGTTGGGAATGATTATTTTGGGGGGAACCAGCCACTGTGGTAAGAAGACAGATTACTCAAGAGACGGTAGAAGTCACATGTTGCTGACTTTTATCTATTGAGTTGAGCTCCCAGTTGACAACCAACTTAACTTTTAGTCTTGTGAAGAAACCACCTCAGCCTTTAAGCATTAAGATGACTGCACCCATATCAACCCCTATCACACAGATTCTATTTCACAGCAGCCATTCATGAGGTTTCCAATGCTTTATGGAAGGCGACTATGCATCTTCCTTCTGCAAAAAGGGACAGTGGATCTGAACCATCCACCCTGAGGTTAGCAACCAACACCTAATGCACTGTAATACTGGAGCTCCTCCATATGTTTAAAAACTCATTGTCTCTAGTTGAAACTAACTTACAGTTAACCTGTAATGTGTTTCTAAGGATGTTAATTGCAAGGGAGTCTACCCCCCTCCCAAGGAGCAGTCAGTGCATCCAAACTGCCAGAAAACCACTGCCTTCTAGTTATCAGTGCCACTCCCTATGGACTAAGCAATCTTAACTCTCAGCTAATACCGATTCATGAGACACTGGGAAAGAACTATCCAGATGAGTCATTTCTAAACTCCTGATTCACAAAATTGTAACCAAATAAAGTAACTGTTTAAAAGACACTGAATTTTAGGATACTTTGTTAGCAAAAGTAACTGGAACAAATGCCATTAAATAAGTATTAACAAATTTCAAAGAACTGTTATAAAACAAGAGTTAGACAAATACTAAAAATACACAAAATTCTCATTTTCCACAAACTCAGAGACTAAAGAGGGAATAAAGGGATAAACAAATATAGAGAATAAATAAAAAGGGAACTCTATCTCATTTTATGAAATTAGCACAATACTGACCCAAACCAAACAACGTACAAGAAAATAAAGAGATGAGCCCAATCTCATTTTCGATCATGTTGTTGTTATACACCACGAATCAGAACTGACTCCAGTGGGTTTTCAAATGTAGCAAACAGCACAGGAAGTGAATGACCATCTTTTCCCTGTGGAGCTGCCCGATTCGATTTGCATACCCTTATGTCAGCAGTACAACTCCTTACCATTAAGTTAACTACTAAACAATGTATAAAAAGACAACATTTGCTTGGCTCCACTATCAACACTCTTGCTACCAGTAGCCAGGAAATATAAAGATGAACTGCATTGGGAAAGTCTGCTGTCAGGGGCCTCTCCTAAGTACGGAAGTGCAGCACTGTCAGTCTGGAGTCTAAGATGTGCATGATCTAAGCCATGATCTTTGCAATTACTTCTTATGTATCAGAAAGCTGGACAATGACGAATGATGACAGAAGGAGAATTCATGCCTTTTAGCTGTGGTGCTGGAGAAGAGTATTGAATATAGGTCTGCTAGGAGAACAAACAAGTTCGTCCTAGAGAGGGTGAGGCCAGGCTGCTCCTTGGAGGCAAGGATTCTGAAGTTTGTCTGACATACTTTGGACACACTGCAAGGAGGGCCTAGTCCTTGGAAAAGGATGTCATGCTTGGGAGGGTGGAGGCACAGTACAAGAGAGGAAGATTCTCAATGTGATGGATTGATTCAGTGACTGGGGTAATCGGGGTAGGTGTGTCAGAAACAGTGAGATTGGCACAGGGTTTAGTGCCGCTGTACATAGGGTTGCTATGAGTCGCAGGTGACTTGACGGCACATAACAACAACAACAACAATTGTTAGTTACTTAACAATCCACTGTGATAAAAACCTTAGTGTGATAAAAACCTTAGTAAGAGGTTTGACACCTTCTTTTAATTGATAAAACATACTTATTAACAAATTCCTTTAACAAATATTCTAACTGATGTTGGAACATAAAAATAATTCCCTAAAAATAAGCAATAAGAAAAAAAAATATTTACTAATACAACTTCCAAGCGAGCTCTTGTGGCCTAGTGGGTAAGAGCTGGCCTGTAGGAGAAAGCTGAACAACCTACTTCCTGGTGATGTACAACCTATGAAAACCCTTTAAAGGGTCAGGTATGAGTTGGTTCTGACTCAAGGGCACAAAACAAAATCAACACTATCACAACTTCTAGCCAAAATTATAATTATACTAGTAGTCCTAACTAGTCCAAATGAGTAAAAAAATAGAAAAATGCAGTGACTGCAAACAAAACTGCTATTAGTCTCAGACACTATAAATCTCTACACAGAAAATCCAAAATAATCCACAAGAGTTATGTAAGGTTTCATTTCTCCACAGGTTATACACAGATCTAATATAAGATCCTAATAAGACTTTTCTAGGAATTTGATAAGATTGGAGAACAAAGGATTCATCAAGTAGTAGGATCTACCCTATAAAAACATATTATATGGTACGGTATGATAGTTAACAGACAAAAGGCGAACAGAGAGCCAAGTCTATACATAACCTCATAATGATAAAGTTGGTATTGTTGCTGTGTATCGTTGAGTCAGAACTGACTCACAGTTGGCCCTCCATTGGGTTTTCAGAGGCAGTAAATCACATGGAAGAAGACGGGTTATCTTTCTCCCATAGCTGGAAGATTCAAAGTGCCTTTGGGATGGTTCCTTACCAGTAGTATAACAGAGCTCCCTAAAGCTGGTATCACACCGGGGCAGGGGAAAAAAGATGAAGTCATTTTCACACTTAAAAAAAGGGGGGGGGGGAAGCAGTACTCCAACTCACAAAATTAACAAAATTCAATTATTATTAGATAAAAGAAGTCAGATCAAAGATTTTATGTTAAAGGAAAAAACCTCTGAAATATCTGTTCATCAAAAACATGCAAAGAGAATAAAAACATAAACTATAAATGCTTAAAAAATTTTAGAACATAGTTACCAAAAATATTAATATCAGACAACATAAATAATTCAGAAAAAATTTATAGGTTTTGTTTTTTTATGAAAAAAATTCAATATAAAAAAAGGTAAAATAGGACTAATGTTATTTTTGGAATATTAGTCATGAATAGATGGAAAAATGCTCAGTCTCATCAATAAACTGATAAAATACAATTAATAATATAATGAGAAAGCTTTTTAGATATCCAAATGTAGAACATTTTAAAAGTCTGATCATATTAAACATTGGCAAGGAAGTAGATAATGAACACTTCTGTAGCCAAAAGGAAGTACATCAACTATGGAACACACTTAGCCATTACCTATTAAGCATGGTTTATACCCTATAAAGAAAATAATGCTGATTCTAAACAATCTTAGGGTATTGTTATGGCTACTTAATAAGGTGTTGCTTATATTTTGTTTAGATAATCAGTGTGGTACGTTTTTTGGGTAGTTGGCATCCCTTTCACCTGCCTACTTTATGCCAACAGTGCCTCATAATTACTTTAACAACCAAAAAATGCCTCTACAACTTCTAAACAACTCTTCTGAGGGCAAAGCTAAACGCAGATGAGAACTAGTGACTTAAAGAAACTGTTCTACATGTATATCTAGGACATATTCTTATCAATATAGCCCAAAAGAATAAGACATTGGAAATGATAACCAATGATAGAAAATGGATAAATTGTGGCATGTGTACAAAACAGAACACTGTAACAAAGCAATGAAAATGAACTGCAAAGCAGTGAGGAAATTAAGCAATTTAAAACATATACAATAAGAGTCCATTTAAGTAAGACCATTTACAAAGCCATTCCATTTAAATAAAGTTCAAAACAGACAAAACGAAATGATAAATTGCTCAAAGATACACAGTGATAAATTAATGTAAAAAACATTTAAAAAAAGCAAGAATCGAAGCAAAGTGGATACAACCGGGGATGCATATGACCTCTGTTTACACTCAGTGATTGATAAACTTGGCTTTGTCTTATTCTTTAAACTGTACATGTTATTAGAAGGTGAAGCCAAGTTTCTCCTTGAAGGTGAGAGATTTTGAAGCTCCGTCTCACATACTTTGGGCATGTGGCCAGGAGAGACCAACCAGTCCTGGGCGAAGGACATCATGCGTGGAAGCGTGGAGGGACAGGGCAGAAGAGGACCCGGGATACAGTAACTGAGGCAATGGGGGTTGGTGTGTCAGTCAGTGAGACAGGCTCAGGGCAGGTTTCAGAGCTGTTGTGCACAGGGTTGCTATGAGTTGAAGGTGATTCAACAGCACACAACAACAAATACATACACACACACATACACACACACTCTCTCAATATTTCACAATTCTAAAAAGTTAAAAAATTATTAGGGGATGTTGTCTTGCCAACTTATGCAGTAAATTATAGAGATTTATACCAAAGACAATCAAGTAGTATCATTCTTTGACTGTTTTTCCTACCATCTCTGAAAAACAAGAGAACAAAGTAGAGGGTGCTGACAAATGGTGCCAGTCTTGGACTACAATTGTGCCAATATCCTCTTCAGATTTTTAAATTTACACTCTGGATGGTGTTTATTAACACTGTGAGATCACATGCAAACAAAGACCAAGTTACTATTTATCATCATGTATAGTCAGGTAAAACATATTACATAGATACATTTTCTAGATAACTAAAATCAAAACCCTAATTTTTTTTATTTGTTCAGTAATTAGAGTTTATAATATCGTGTTTGTTTTAATATTTATTCATTGTTGCACAATTTCTCTCCTCTTCAGTCTTCTTTGCAATGTACTTATTATTCTGGACAGCTGTCTTACATATAATGCCATATCATAGATTCCTTTTAAACAGTTCTCTTCCTCATCTGTTCCAATATAGTGTTCATTATCTATCAACTCTTTTCGTATTCTCCTCCCAATCCCTCCCTGCAAGCCAGTCCTGTTTCAGAACACTGGTGTTATGCAGTATTTTTCCTTTTGAGACTGATACATTGCACTCAGCAGGTGACTCAACAGGGTCATCCATGGTGTGTAATATTTTTCAGTGCTGCATAGTACTCCATTGCGTGAATATAACATCGTTTTTCTATCCATTCATTTGTTCATGGGCACTTTAGTTGTTTCCATCTCTTTGCTATTGTGAATAATGGGGCAATAAACATGGGTATGCATATATCTGCTTGGATGGTTCTGGTTTCTTTAGGATATATTCCTAGCAGTACAATTGCTGGGTCAGATGATATTTCTATTTCTAACTTTCTGAGAAGGCTCCAAACTGCTTTCCACAGTGGTTTACCATTTTACATTTTCATCAGCAGTGAATACGGGTTTCAATCTTTCCACAACCTCACCGGCATTTGCTGTCTGCTGCTCTACTGAACTTTGCAATTGTTGCTGGGGTGAGATATTTCATGGTTGTTTTGATTTTAACATTATAACGTGTTTTGTTTTTTATTCCTGCAACTTTTTAAAAATTATTATTATTAATTTCAAGAACATCTACAGAGATTTTGGAAAAAATATGGAACGCTTGATGAATTTGCATGTCACCCTTGCGCAGGGGCCATGCTAATCTTCTCTGTTTCGTTCCAATTTTAGTATATGTGCTGCCGAAGCGAGCACTTAACATTATAACATGTTTTAACCGAAGTTTATTATGTGTTAGACACAGAAGTCAGAAGAATCTGTGCCCCAAAGAGCTCAATATCCAGGGATAAGCTGATGGGTAAAGCGGTTTCTTTTTTTAATTAATTATAATGAATATTTACAGAGATTTTGGATTTCCATTCATTCATTGTTGCACTTTTCTTTCTCCTCCCCACCCACCCTCCCCCAAGACCCAGTTCAGTCTTCTCTTTGAAAAGTAAAAGAAAAATTCCTTCATTGGTATACAATCTACCCACCCCTTCCCCACCCCCCACCCCAGGTACATTCCACTATGGAACCTTCATTCTGGACTCTTATGATAATCATAATACCCTATAATACATTGTTTTTAAACTGTTCTCTCTCTCATGTAAAGAGAGTTTTGAATAAATAAGTATCACTAGATTCAAATTAGAATCCTAACAAATTTAAAAAAATAATCAAGAACTGGTCAATTTAATAAAAGGCACAGTTTACAGACTTTACAGTGTCATGAGCCATTTTCTAGGTAGATTTGGGAAAAGATTCTAAAAAATGTGCTTCATTAATCATAGGACAAAAGCCTGAGAACTAAAGGCATGTAAAAAACATTTACTTTCAAATGTGTGGGGTAGGGTAGGGTAGGAAATGACTAGGCAATTTCTGTTCTATCTTGTTGACAAAGGCATGATAGGGATAAAGTTTCAAGCTATAGACATCATTTTAAAAAGATTTCTTTTGGGAGCAGGGTAGATTTTGGCTTAAGGGGATGGTGTGGAAATCTGGAGGCACAGAGCAGTGTTAGGATAGAAAATTTTTCCAATAATTTAGAGAAAAGAGGAGAATCTAAAAAATAAAGTCACAATGTAGAAAAAGAACAAAACCAGAAACACTCCTCCCCCGATTTACTGTCTAATCTGAATATCTTTTCGCTATTCCATAGCTGCCTATACCTCACAAACATCTATATTTTAACAAATTTTTTTCTACAATAATGTAATTTCTGGCTTTAATAAGCACAGTATTAATACTAACATAGCCTTCTTTACTGATCTGATGTTACTTTGAGGGGTAAGAGTATCTTCTTAGTTAAGGATTCTTCCATTTCCTCCTTAGTAGGGAAAAACCCAACGACTACAATATTCTACGTGAAATGCAGTTGGATGGAAACAGCAGGAATGGGTGTAGAGAGATTATCTTAAGGACTAGAATTTAATACTGCCTGGTATTTTCTGTGAGGTAGAAAGCGAAGTTATCAGTCGACTTTTATATGGGATAGAGTTGTAGTAAAAAAATGTCAAGTTTAACTGCTGTCAGTATACCTTAGCCGCAGATACACTTTAAAAAAATAAACATACTGCTTCTGAGGTGAGTTTAACTCACTGAAATCCTACAGATAGAGTAGAGTTGCTCTACAGAATTTCCAAGACTTTCCAAGTAGACTGCCACATTTCTCCAATGGTTTGAATTACTGAAATTTTGGTTAGCATGCAAGTATTAACCAGTATACCAGCAGGACTTCCACAGGTGTTACTAATTTCTACTTTGCTACAACATGGAATAAAAAAGCTTTGTAAGGAATGTTGTTGTTATGTGCCATCGAGTTGACTAAGAGATCTGACCCTTGTCCTATCCTGTGCCATTACCATTTCTGACATAACTTGAGCTCAATGCTCTTGTCACTGTGTCAATCCATCTTGCTGAGGGTTTTCCTCTCTTTTGCTGACTTTTCTGAGCACAATGTCTCTCTCCAAGGCCTAGATTCTCCTACCAACATGCCCAGAGTCTGTGAAACAAAGTTTTTCATCTTTGTTTCTAAAGAGCACTCTGCTGAACCTTCTCCAAGACATACCTGTTTCTTTTGGCATTCTTTGGCACCACAATTCACAGGCATCAATTCTCCTGTCATCCTTATTCCCTGTCCAGCTCTCAGACACATGGAAAGTGTCTAAAAAGACTACAGCTTTAAATAGGGACATTTTAGTCTTTAAGTTGACATCATTGCTCCTAAGTAATTTGGACATACTTGATAGAGATTTTTCCCAATGCAATATTCCTTACTTCTTAACTGCTGGCATCAAAGGCACTGACTATGGATCTTAACAGGATGAAATTGCTGAAAATCTCAATCTTCTCTCCATCTATCATGATGTTACCTACTGGCCTGGTGGTAAAGATATCTGTCTTCTTAATGTTGGGATGTAATCCATATTGAAATCTGTAGTCTTTGATCTTCTACAGCAAACATTTGAAGTCCTCCTTGCTTTCAAATAAGCAAGGTCATATCACGTGCATGATGCAGGTTTTTGACGCATCTTCTTCCTTTCCTGATACATTTTTGTTATAGAGTTCAGCTTCTCAAATGATTTGTTCAGCACAGAAACTGAATAGATATGGAAAAAGTATACAGCCCAGATACATACCTCTTTGATTTCAAATCATGTGGTATTCCCTTGCTCTGCTGCTTGGTCTAGGTATAGGTTTTGTATGAGCATGATCACATGTTCTTCTCAATGTTAACCACACCTTGTGATCATGATCCACACAGTCACATGCCTTGTGTATAGTCAAGAAAACAGAGTCAAGACATTCTTCTGGTATTCTCTGCTTTCATCCAAGATTCATTTAAATCAACAATAATATCCTAGATGCCACAGTCTCTTCTAAACCAAGTTTGTACTTTGGCAGTTTTTGGATGATCTTCAGCAATATTTTGCTAGCATGTGATATTAATGATAATTAATAATGGTTCTGTTAGGTCACTTTCTTGAGAATTGGAACAAACAAGGATCTTCTAGTCAGTTGGCCCAGCGAGAGTAATTTTACAGCATATCCTAAGGATGACTCTTCTGTGAGTTAAAGATCATAGAGCGTGTAAGTGCTTTCATACTGCTGAATGAATAAGATAACCAAAAATTTCTTACATCACTGGCTAATTTGCATTCTTAGATAGTGAAGTAGTTCTAAAAACTACTAGTTAGCATTGAAACCCATTACTTCCTAAGCCATTAAATGGAAACCCAGACTGGTTAACATGTAGCTGCCCAAAGTTTGGAATCCTCCAGAGATAAAAGGCCTGGTGATCCGAAAGTTCTCCACCACACCTAAAGCCGTCATGAAGTCAGAATCTATTAGATGGCATCTGCCTTTGTTTATATTATTATGCAATGTAGTTTTTCTCAGTATGAAATACTGTTCTTACTTTTAAAGTAGATGTACAGAACAATTATAAATAGTTAATATTACCTCTTTTTTGGCTTCTTTTTTAGGATCATAATCACTATCATTCCCATCCATTGGGTGTGTTTCCTCCACATCATCATCACTGAGAAGAAATAAAGATTAGTAAACTTAATTCCCTCCTTTTAATTTTAATCTAGTTCTCTTATGAAACTTTTATATACCTGGCTAGTAATTTTACTAATATTGTTCAATAGAAGAAAAGTCTTTGGAAGATGAACCTGTATTTTAAATTTCTGCAGTGTTTAAAAACATGTAACTTTTAGGCAGAAAGAATAATTTAGCAAATTATCCTCTTGCTTAAAGAAAAAAGCTGTTCTATTGAAAATGGATTTAGGAAAGAATGATCATTTGGGAATGAAGAATATAAACACTATTTTAATTCTCAAGTTGGAAGATATACTAAACTCAAGCTCTTTGCCATCGAGTCAGAACTGACTGACAGCTGATCCTCCACTGGGTTTTGGAGGCTGTAAATCTAGAAGGAACTGCCCATCTTTCTCCCTAGGAGATGCTGCTGAATAGAAACTGCTAGAGAGATGTGGCCTTTGGGTTAGCTGTGCAACTCCCTACAAACTACACAAAAGATAAAAACTAGTACATAAAATGACTTTCTATTTCTAGAAAGGTCCAATAACAATAATGTGGATTTCAGTTACTCAAGAAAGGTCATCTTCTAAAGAACATATTCTTTAATATGTTCTTAATATATGCATTGACTATAAAAATACTAAAGGAAACATTTGTGATTATTGGTAGACACAGTTAAAACATAACTCCAATGGGATTATTTACTTTTTATGATTAATAGCAAAAGGCTGAAGAGAGTTCTTACTATTAAGATCTCTGACCACTTACTTGGTTCTTCCTGTTCGAGTAGAAATAGAAAGTAAGGATAAAAAGTATGTACAATGAATGCATTATGATAATTTTTGTCTCAAGAGACATAGCAATTTACTGTAATAACCCTAACAAGGTACTCTCTAAAGGCATTCAACCTACCTGTCACCTTGATTATGTCTATTAGCTAGTTTACGAGCCTGTCGATCCATCAAACTTGTCCTAGATCGAGTTTTTTTCCATGAATAGTAATATTTTACAAGACTTGCAATTGTCTTATCTGGAAGCTTAAAAAACAACAAAAACACGTGAAATCAGCAAGTCTAATACGTAAACTAATGAAGAGTATTTTTCATATAGTAAATAAAGGCATAAAAGAAAAATATTTATAAGAAGCCTCTTTATGAATTACAGAAGTTTCCCAGCATCAATATTAGTCTTTGTTTTCTTTCAAAAGTGATTCAATATTCCCTACCCCACCCCCGTAAACTGGATTTTTGAGATGTAATTCATATTTCACAAAATCTACCACTTTTAATTGTACAACTCTAAGGTTTTTAATGGATTAACTATGTTGTGTATCCATGGCAAATAATTCCAGAACATTTCATCACTCCTAAAATTCTGTATCCATTAGCAATCTCTCCCCAGTCCTCCCGGCCTTCAGCCCCTCATAGTCACTTTCTAGCTCTCTGGATTTGCCAATTCAGGACATTTCATGTAAATGGAATCATGTACTAATATGTGGTGTCATGTTTGGCTTTGTTTACTAAACAATAATTTTTCAAGATTGTTCTTTAATAGATAATTTCTAGAAGACTCTTAATTTGAACCCAGGTTTTAAAAAGGTAAATAGTGCAACAGACTTTATCCAGCAAAAAAAATTTTCAGGCATTAAAATGACTAATGACCATGCACAGATCTGTCATACTGGCAAACAAGGATGTACAATGTTCATCAAAAATTCCCCTTCGAGTATGGAAGCCACTAGATATAGCTGCAAACATTCATTTCAATCCACTCAAGTATAACTAGTTTATTGCATCAACGTCTCAGGTTTATTACTTTGACCCAATACTAAAAATTTAAGCACCAGATATATGAAGGGGTTTTTCTTCATAAAAGAGCAAAAGTTCTTGCACAAAACTGAAATAATACGAGATTTTGAAAAATAGGATTTCATTCACAAAAGAATGTAAGTTAGGGGAAAAGATCTAATAATAAAAAGAAAACATTTAAAAAACTAAAATTATGAATCTTTCCCCTCTGAAATGGCAAACATATTTAATAACTGCAATAAATATATTTAGCTCAATGAGTTAACTGGGAAATCGAACCCAGGTCAACTGCTTGGAGCTCATAACTACACCACCAACACTTTACATCTCTGGTGGCTTAGCAGTAAGGAATCACACTGCCAACTGTTAGTTCAAATCTAACAGCTGCCCTAATGGAGAAAGATGGGCAATCTCTTCCCATGTGATGTAGTGCCTTTGAAAACCTGCTGGAGTTTCAGCTATGGGTCAATTCTGACTCAATGTTACTCAACAGCAACAATACATACACACATACATATACTTAAGTAAAAAGAAATACTAGTTATTGTGAAATAGCATATAACGGTCACATATTATAGTGGTTAAAGAAACAAGAGTATGTGCAAACATACCTATTTAAAAATGCTTTTAAAATTAACTGGATAAATTGTGTATACTGCACTGAAACAGATGACGGAGAGAATAATTTAAAAGCGATGTATGATAGGGTATTATGATTATCACAAGAGTCCACAATCAAGATTTCATAGCGGAATATACTTGGGGTGGTGGGAGAGGTGCGGGCGGGGGGGGGATTGTGTACCAGGGAGGGAGTGTTTCTTTTACTTTTTAAAGAGAGGCGTGAATTGGAGTGGGTGGAGGGCTGGGCGGGGAGAGAAATGCAGCAATGAATGAATGCAAATCCAAAATCTCTGTAAATGTTCATTAAAATTATTAAAATAAAAAAAAACAAAAATGCTTTTAAAATTAAAACAAAACTGGAAAATGTTTTATATTTAATAACTAAGAAGTACATAACAAAAGCATAATATGCTATTCAGGTATGAATCACAGTAAGACCAAAATTACCATACCATTTGTTGAATCCTGTGAAAGCTCTTCCCATGAAAACTAAAAGCTTGTTCAAACAGGACTTTATCTTCCACAGTCCACTCATCCGGAAAGGGAGTGAAATTAGGGAGATCAGCAAGGGACTTCTCAATGTTATGTTTATGCCAGAACAACATGCCAAGTGCCTTTAAAAAGAAATCATTCTACTTTGGTTTCAATGAATTTATGTTTTATCACATTTAGGAAAGCTGAACACAAATTAAAATTTTAAGTCTGCAAATAAAACTGAAGATACACATACAATTTGGGGCTCTTAACCAAGGGTGCTCGGATAGTAGAGCTTATTTAGTCTTTTAAATCAGGGCCTCAGAACAACGAATATTCTTACATACTTACATACCATACTGGCTGCAGAAATGAGGGAGAGTTGAGGAGTGACTATAATTATTAAAGCTAATCTAGATGCTCATATCAAGACTTCCATACATATTTATCCATTGGAAAAAGAAAAAAAAAAAGGAAAAATCCAGTAAATTAACATTTATGTGAAGTTGTCAAATAAATATTGCACCAAAGTGCTTTATAAAGAGGGAATTTTAACTTTTATTAAGTATACCATGAGTTAAATACTGAAAGTAAGAGTACACCAATTATAACTTTAAAAAGAGATATAACAATTTTTTAAACAAGTCTGGATGTAAATCTTTGTACTTGAATGACAATCCCTTAACACAAATATGAAAAGAGACATATGGGCAGTTGTCTTTTAAAGGATACATATTCTCAAATCTTAAAAGTAAAGCAAAAACTTAGCACACATTTAAGGCTTCAAAATACATAAAAAAGTTAACTTCAATTGGAAAGAAATGTCTCAATTTCAGATGTTACTACTATGGTACCAAAGTATAAAATTATTAACATAATAATCCAGGTTTTGGAAGCAGAAGTGGCAGCCACTTCCCACACAATATGCCTCTGTAACTCTATGAACTTGGAGAAACGACGATAGTTAAAGAAAGGGCTTCAGGTCTTTTGTTCATAGGGTCGCTACGAGTCATGCTTAACTGGATGGTAATCAATAACAACAACAACAATCCAGGTTACAAATACCTTTCCTAGTGCACTAAAGACAATCCTGCCTATTTTACTACTAATTCTCATAAAGTGTGACATCTTATTTCCATGTTCTCCACTCCCTGGTAGCCAGAGGTAATGAAAAATATACACGGCCTTTTAAAATCATCAAACAAAAAAAACAAAGAAAAAAGTCATTATGAATTAGTTTATTCAAAATTGATAAAAATCTATTTTCTTTAAATATTACGTTAACTTCTGGATTTTTTTAATTAAAAAAGGTATATTTAAACATTCTATTCATGATTATTTGTCCCAAACACAACAAAAATTTAGTTCTCATTTTGAGAAGCATTTGCTAGAATCATCCCAAAGGCTTTCAGACACTGTCAGAACTTAAAACATAGTAAGACATAAAGGTATTGAGACAAAAGTGCTCAAGAGTTAAAGTTGGATTTAGTAAGCTCGGATGGCGTAGAGGGTAAGGAGTGACACTGGTAACCTAAAGGCAAACAGAAACCAGCAGCTGCTCTGTTGGGCAATCTCCTATATGATTTACAGTCTCTGAAAGCCTGCTAAAGGATCAGCAATGAGTTGGTAATGACGTAATAGCACTTAACTACAACAACGTTCATAATAGTTAAATCTTTGATAATGAAAATGTCAGACTTTTGCTAGAATTTTTGTGGTATCTAGGAATCAGCTGAACATACATGTATGTATTTTCTTAAGACAGACACTAACAGTCATTAGATGTTATCTGGATTTGGCAAATACTGAGGAAGTCATTAAAATGTTTCTCTACATACCTGCTCCACATTGTAGCCATGTTTTTCTTTTGCAATTGCAATATACTCATCCACTGTAACAAGATAATGTTTTAGAATTATTCTCAATGACTTTACATGTCCAGTTCTAAAGTTTGTAACATAGCAAATGAAAATGTTTTAAGAAATGTTACCTAAGAATTTACTAATATAAGGATCAAAAGTTTTCTGAATTAAAATTTTATCTAGTATTGCTTATCTACAACATGTATCATATACTTACTTGATTCAATGACATCAATATAATTATTTTCCATGCAGAGAAAGATCAATGTGTGGGTAGCCAACAGAATTTAATTATAATGTAAAATATTAAGAAAATTTCTTGAATTTTCTGGTCTAATCTGTTTTAAAACAGATATGACTGTTTCAGAGTCTCTCCTATATTTAGAGTTGGCCCAAAGTATTTATCATCTTATTTCTCATCGCTGTATTAAGGCTTTATCTGTTGCTTTGCCAGCAATACATAATAATAATTACATGTTTCACCATCCTTACAAAAAGATTCTTCGTGGCACAGTGGTTAAAGCACTTGCCTATTAACTGAAAGGCTTGAACCCACCAGCTGTTTCAAAAAAGAATGATGTGGCAGTGTATTACGGGTACAGCGACAGATATACAGGCCAAATGAATGGAACTTAGAACCCAGAGGTAAATCCATCGTCTATGGACAAGTGATCTTTGATACGACATGACATTTATTAAAGGAAGAAAAGACAGAAACTTTAACAAATGGAGCTTGCAAAATTGAGTATCTATTTTCAGAAAATTGAAACAAGATGCATACCTCATACTATTATAAAAATGAAATCAAGATGGATAAAGGACCTACAATTAAAACATAAAATGATAAAGATCATCTGAGGAAAAACAGGAAAAAGAACTGTCAGAAGTGCAGGCTGGGTTTAGAAGAGGCCGTGGTACTAAGGATTATAGCTAATGCCAGATAGGTCTTGGCTGAAAGCAGAGAGTACCAGAGGAATGTCTATCTGTGTTTTATTGACTATGCAAAGGCATTTGACTGTGTGGATCACAATAAACTGTGGCTTACTCTGAGAAGAATGGGAATCCCAGAACACTTGATTGTGCTTATGTGAAACCTATACTTGGAGCAGGAGGCAACTGTCAGAAAAGAGCAAGGAAATACTGCAAGATTCAAGATCAAGAAATGTGTACACCAGGGTGCATCCTATCTCAACACCTTTTCAATCTATATGCAAAACAGATTATATGGAAGGCTAGGCTCTAAGAGGAGAAATGTGGCATTAGGATTGGAGGTAGACTCATCAATAATCTGCATTACACAGTTAACACAATCCTGCTTGCTGAAACTGAGGAGGACCTGAAGCGCTTGCTGCAGAAGGTCAAGGACGGCAGCCTTCAATATGGATTGAAGTTCAACATCAAGAAAACAAAGATTCTCACCACTGGGCCAATTTGAAGCATCATGATAGACGGTGAAGAGATTGAGATTGTTAACAGCTTAAGTTGCTTGGCTCTACAATCAACACTTTTGGTACCAGTAGCCAGAAAATCAAGAGACGAATTGCCTTGGGAAAGTCTGCTGTCAGAGACTTATCCAAAGTACTGCAAAGCAATGATGTCAGTCTGGAGACTAAGGCATGTCTTTGTAATTACTTTCTATGCTTCAGAAAGTTAGGCAATGACTAGGGATGATAAAAGGAGAATTGATGCCTTTAGCTGTAGAGAAGAATGTTGAATATTCCATGATTCCATGGACTGCTAGGAGAACAGTTTCATCCCAGAGAGGGTGATACCAGGCTGCTCCTTGGAAGCAAGGATTCTGAAGCTCCGTCTGACATACTTTGGACATGTTGCAAGGCAGGAGCAGTCCTTGGAGAGGGTCAATGAAGAGAGGAAGACATTCAATGAGATGGATTAATTCAGTGACTTGTGTAATGAGGGCAGGTGTGTCAGAAACAATAAGACTGGCACAAGATAGAGCAGTGATAATGGCTGTTGTACACAGTGTTGCTATGGGTCACAGGTGACTTGATGGCACATAACAACAACTACTCTCCAGCACGTACTAACAACAATAACAAAAAAATACACAACCGGGCGATGTGAACTCGATGAATAAGTTAAAATTCCTATGTGTATCAAAAAATTTTTCCAAAAGAATAAAAGAGAACCTACAGACTGGGAAAAATATTTGACCCATCAGACGAAAGAGTCATCTCTAAAATTTATGGAAAATATCTAAAAAAAAAAAAAATCTAACAAACAACCCAATTACAAGATGGGCAAAGAACATGATTGACACTTCACCAAAAATGACTTCAATAAATATACGAAGAAACACTCAAGATTGTTACCCATTAGAGATGCAAATCAAAACAAAAAGGTATTATCTCACACCAGTAAAATTCAGTAAAACAGTACACAACAAGCATAGACAAGGGTGGGCAAGAGTGTAGCAAGCTTGGAATTCTCACATATTGTTGATGGAATGTAAGATGGCACAACCACTTTGGAAAGCAGTTCGGTGTATCCTTACTAAGTTTACAATGAAAATATAAACTGACTCATAGCTGACCCAATTCACAACTGACTCTGCAGCAGGTTCAGGAGGGGACTGCCCACCTTTGCCCCATAGAGATGCTGGTGAAGCTGGACTACCAGAGCTGCTTCTGGGTTAGCAGTGCAACTCGCCACAGACTATGCTAGGTATTTATATTAAAGAAGGAAGACCTGTGACAACAACTGATAATATGCACACCCATATTTACTGCAGCATTATTCTCAACAGCAAAGAGGTAGAAATAACCTAAGTACCCATCAACAAATAAAGACATGAAAAACCATGGTACTTTTTAAAAAATGGAGTGCTATGCAACAATGAAAAACATCAAAGAATTCATAAAACACTATAAAACATGAATGAACCTACAAAACACTATGCTGAGTGAAGGCAATCAGTCAGGAGAGAATCAATACTGCGTAAGACTATGATTATAAAAGGTTAAGGTTTGTACTATAATGAAAAAAAAAAAAAGATTTACAGATAGAATCATTCTATTTCCAGAGAGGGGAGCAGGCAATAAATAGATAATAAACTCTTACTAAGATGTGTGAAAAGACAGTATATACTAAATGGATGATCAGGCTTTGTGGCTATTATAATGAATGTTATAGAACAAACTATGCATGAATGATTGACTGAAAACCAGTATGCTTTGTTAACATTCACCCAAATCACAGTATCAAAGAAAGAATGAAAAAAGAACAAAGATGTGACAGTCTGCTTCCACAAAGAAGACAGCCTTGGAAATCCTATGGGGTAGTTTTACTCTGGCCTGCAAGTGACTCGATGGCACATAAAAACCATAAAAACAACAGGTCATATGAGACAAAATAAACTTGATGATAGTGGTTTTGGTTTTATAGTATTCCTAAATTTTTCTTCACCTTTTATTGCTTGCTATGGAAAGGTATTTGAGTATTCTATCTTCATTCATCTTTCATATGTAACCAAGTCAACAGAATTTAGATAAGGACTTCTTCAGGGACAACATATTAGCTATTCAAGGTCTCCGTGTTCACTAACCTGCCATTTCACATCCAGCAGGACTTAGTACTGTGTGAAGTCCCCATAGTCACCTGATCTGGATCCTCTATAGTAAATGATACATAAGTTATAAGGAGCCCTGGTGGCATAGTATGTGCCCGGCTCCTCAAGAGGAAGATGTAGCAGTTTGCTTCCATAAAGATTTCCTGCCTAAGAAATCCAAAGGGGAATTCTACTCTGTACCATCAGGTCACTAGGAGTTAGAATTGATTCAACAGCTCTCACAGTCATCAGGTCAGAGCTGACTGACAGCCGACCCTCCAGCAGCTGTAAATCACACAGGAGATGGTCCGTCTTTCTCCCATGGAGCTGCTAGTGGATTTCAGCCAGTCATGTTTAGATTAGGAGCACAACTCCATACAGACTGTTATCACTCAACAGCAGTAGATCAATATATCAGTAGATCAATATATACGTATATATACACACGCGTATATAAACACATACACATATGTACACACATTTTTACATATTTACTGCTTAGGTATGTTTTTGAGGAGCAGTGGTTAACCATTCTGATTCTGAAACATTATGGGTTTGAGATTCAGTTTTTTTACTACATCTTTTTTACTTTGATCTTTGCTTGACCTTTTTGTACCTTCTTTTCCTCATTCTAAAATAGTGATTAAAAAATAGTACCTTCTTCGTATGATTAAATGAGTTAACAGATTTGCTTAGAATAGCACCTGGCATATTACTTTATAAGCATTTATTATAACTGTCAGTAGAGCATAGCTTAATAAATGAAGAGGCTATTACAATAATACTTCTATTATAGTAACTTTTACAGATATTGTATTTCCTCAAGACAAAATTTTTGATGCAGAAGTTATACTGTTTAAAATCCACAGCACATAAAGCATAACTTGTTTAAATATCTGCTGATTAAATTTAACAAAAATGTCTTATAATCCTATAGAAGGGTAAACAACATCACTAGGGTCAAAGTCCTAGTATTAAAATTGTATTAAAATCACTAGGAGAATATTATGTCCAGGCCTATATCTGATGATTCTGATTTAATTAATTTGGTGTGGAGAGAAAACATTAATATTGCTTTACAGCTACTCAAGTAAATCCAATATACAGCCAAGGCTAAAAGCCACTGTCATGGATATTCAGCTGTATATTCCAAATGAACACGGTGCTATTAGCAAATGTTGGTTTTCTGAATTTTGTTTCTACTTTGCTAAGAAATGCACCACTGCAAAAGACAAAATGCTAAAAACAGCGAAATCCAATGCTGATGCTTGGTTTGTGAATCAAAAACCTTTGATGCAATAAAGACTGAATCAGAGCATTCTGTAAGTCTCTTTTAGGGTTTTTTGTACACAGTCCCATACCAACTAAGTAATTTTGTATTTTATGTTAGGAATGTCTCAAAGATAAAATTTCTAGATTACCAGCTAGACCTTTCACTGGTGCTCCAAATCTCTTAAGGTGGAAAAAAAAGTACCAGTATACAGAAGCAATATATATTACATGCTATGCATCAGAGAGTTGGACAGTGAATAGGGATGATAGAAAGAGAATTGATGGCTTTGAGTTGTGGTGCTGGAGAAGAATGTTGAATATACCATGGACTGCTAGGAGAACAAACACGTTTGTCCTGGAGAGGGTGAAGCCAGAGTGTTCCCTGGAGTCAAGGACTCTGAAGCTTTGTCTGACATACTTTGGGCATGTTGCAAGGAGGGACTGGTCCTTGGAGAGGGACATCGTGTTTGGGAGAGTGGAGGGACAGCGCAGGAGAGGAAGACCCTCGATGAGATGGATCGATTCTCTGAGTGGAGCAGTGGGAATGAATGTGTTTGAGGCAGCGAAGGTGGCACAAGATAAAATGGCGTTTAGGGCTCTTGTACATAGAGTCGCTATGAGTCGCAAACAACTCGATGGCACATAACAACAACAACAACAACATACAGAAGCATACTCTGTTGTCAATTTTCCATTCTCTTATGTTATCAATAGGTATATTTAAACTTAAGTGTCTGACCTACTTTAGACATGTTGCAAGGAGAGATCAGTCTTAGCAGAGGGATATCATGCTTGGGAGCATGGAAGGACAGCGCAAGAGAGAAAGACCCTCGATGAGATGGATTGATTCAGTGACTAGGGTAATGGGGGTTAAGTGTGTCAGAGACAGTAAGATTGGCACAGGACAGAGCAGAATTTAGGGCTGTTGTACATAGGGTTACTATGAGTCACAGGTGTCTCGACAGCACTTAACAACAAAAACAAAGCAGTGACATATTTTTTAAAAATTAACAAAAAAAACCCCCCTCACTGCTGTTGAGTTGGAACCAACTCAGCTGACCCTTTAGCAGGTTTTTAGAGCCTAGAAATTGACATATTTCAAAAAACAGATGCTGCCCTGGATGCTCTCGCCAAGTTGTGCCAAGAAATCTGGAGGATAACCACCTGGTCTACTGACAGGAAGAGATTGCTATTTGTTCCCTTTCCAAAGAAAGGTGACCCGACAGAGTGCGGAAATTATCGAATAATATCATTAATATCACATACAAGCAAGATTCTGCTGAAAATTATCCAAAATGACTGGAGCAGCATGTCAACAGAGAACTGCTAGATGTGCAGGCTGGGTTTTGAAGAGACCATGGTACCAGGGATATTACAGCTAATGTTAGATGGATCTTGGTTGAAAGTAGAGAGTACCGAGAAATGTCTATTTGTGTTTCATTGACTATGCAAAGGCATTTGACTGTGTGGATCACAACCAACTGTGGTTGACTCTGAGAAGAATGGGAATCCCAGAACATATGATTGTGGTTATGTGAAACCTATACTTGGGCCACGAGGCAGTCATGAGAACAGAGCATGGAGACACTGCAAAGGTCAAAATCAGGAAGGGTGTATGCCAAGAATGCTTTCCGTCTCCATATCGTTTCAATCTATATACAGAACAGATCACCTTGGGAGGCTGGGTTCTATGAGGTGGAATGTGGCATCAGGATCCAGGGAAGACTCATCAACAACCTGTGTTATACAGATAACACAACCCTGGTTGATGAAACTGAGGAGGACCTGAAGTGCTTGCTGCCTTCACTATGGATTGAAGTTCAACATCAAGAAAACAAAGATTCTCACCCCTGGGTTGATTGGCTGCATCATAATAGACGGGGAAGAGATTGTGATTGTTAACAGCTTCAGTTTACCTGGCTCCACAATCAACACTCTTAGCACAAGCAGCCAGGAATTCAAGAGACAAATTGCATTGGGAAAGTCAGCTGTCAGGGATATCTCTAGAGTACTGATGTCAGTCCGGAGTCTAAGGTGTACCTGATCCAGGCCATAGTATTTGCAATTGCTTGCTATGTGTCAGAGAGCTGGACAATGACTAGGGATGACAGAAAGAGAACTGATGCCTTTGAGCTGTGGTGCTAGAGAAGAGTTTTGGATATGCCATGGACTGCTAGGAGAACAAATAGGTTTGTCCTAGAGAGGGTGAAACCAGCCTGCTCCTTGGAGGCAAGGATTCTGAAGCTTCGTCTGACATACTTTGGGCATGTTGCAAGGAGGGACCAGTCCTTGGAGAGGAACATCATGCTTGGAAAGGTGAGGGATGGAGTAAGTGAAGAGAGACCATGTTGAGATGGACTGACACAGTGATTGAGGTAATGAGGTTAGATGTGTCAGAGAGATAATAAAGTTGCAGGTTTCAGAGCTATTGTACATTGGGTTGCTGTTGTGCGACTTGACGGCACACAACAACCATAACAACAACAACAACAACAACAAATTGCATATGAAAAGACTACCCATCTTTCTCCTGTGGAGAAGCTGATGGATTCAAACTGCTTGACTTTGGGTTGACAGTGCAACTCCTTACCCATTAGGCCACGACAGCAATGCGCAAGGAAGAATTCAAGATACTAAAGAGTTGAATAGAAGATTTCAAAAGGTAGCAAGGGATGACAAAGCAAAATATTACAATGAAATGTGCAAGGAGTTGGAGTCAGAAAATCAAAAGGGCCGAACTTGCTCAGCATATCTTAAGCTCAAGGAACTGAAGAACAAACTCAAACCTCGAGGTGCTATAATCAAGGATGCTTTCGGCAGAATGTTAAATGATCCAGGAAGTATTAAAAGAAGATGCAAAGAATATACTGAGTCACTGTATCGAAAGGAATTGGAAGACACAGAAGAATTTCATGAAACAACATATGAGCAAGAGCCTATGGTGATGAAAGAAGAAGTTCAGGCTGCTTTGAAGGAAATGGCAAAAAATAAGGCTCCAGGAATAGATGGTATACCAATTGACATATTTCAGTTAACAGATGCTGCCCTGGACGTGCTCACCAAGTTGTGCCAAGAAATCTGGAGAACGACCACTTGGCCAACTGACTGGAAGAGATCGATATTTGTTCCTATCCCAAAGAAAGGTGACCCAACAGAATGTGGAAACTACAGAACAATCTCACTGATTTCACATGCAAGCAAGATTTTACTGAAGATTATCCAAAAATGACTGGAACAGCACATCAACAGAGAACTACCGGAAGTCCAGGCTGGGTTTAGAAGGGGTCGTGGTACTAGAGATATTGTAGCTGATGTTAGATGGATCTTGGCTGAAAGCAGGGAATACCAGAAGAATGTCTATCTGTGTTTCATTGACTATGCAAAGGCATTTGACTGTGTAGATCATAACAAACTATGGCTGACTTTGAGAAGAATGGGAATCCCAGAACACTTGATCGTTCTAATGTGAAACTTATACTTGGATCAGGAGGCAGTCGTCAGAACAGAGCAGGGCAACACTGCATGGTTCAAAATTGGGAAGGGCGTATGCCAGGGATGCATCCTATCTCCATACCTTTTCAACCTATATGCAGAACAGATTATCCGGGAGGCTGGGCTCTATGAGGAGAAATGTGGGGTCAAGATTGGTGGACGATTTATCAACAACCTGCGTGATGCGGATGACACAACCCTGCTTGCTGAAACTGAAGAGGACCTGAAGCACCTGCTGCAGAGTGTCAAGGACTGCAGCCTACAATATGGGTTGAGGCTCAATGTCAAGAAGACAAAAGATTCTCACCACTGAACCAACTGGCAGCATCAGGATGGATGGTGAAGAGATTGAGATTGTACACTGCTTTAGTTTGCTTGGCTCTGTAGTCAACACTCTTGGCACCAGCAGCCAGGAAATTAAAAGGCGCATTGCCATGGGAAAGTCTGCTGTTAGGGACCTCTCCAAAGTGCTGAAGAGCAGTGGTGTCTCTCTGGAGACTAAGGTGCGTCTGATACGGGCTATGGTCTTCACAATCACTTATTATGCATCAGAGAGTTGGACAATGACCAAGGAGGATAGAAGGAGAATTGATGCCTTTGAGCTGTGGTGCTGGAGAAGAGTATTGAGAATACCATGGACTGCTAGGAAAACAAACAGATTTGTCCTGGAAGGGGTTAAACCGGGTGGCTCCTTGGAGGCAAGGATTCTGAGGCTCCGTCTAACATACTTTGGACATGTTGTGAGGAGAGACCGGTCCTTGGAGAGGGACATCATGCTTGGGAGGGTGGAGGGACAGTGCAGGAGAGGAAGGCCCTCTATGAGGTGGATTGATTCAGTGACTGGGATAATTGGGATGGGAGTGTCAGAGACAGTGCGATTGGCACAGGACAGTGCGGAGGTTAGGGCTGTTGTACATAGGGTCGCAATGAGTCGCAAGCGACTCGACGGCACACAACAACAACAACAACAACATACTAAAGCACCATCATGAGATATTTTACAACATCATCAAGTATTTAGGGGGAAAAAGCTTATTTTACAGCTGCTAGGAGAGCTGCTCAGTGTTGTTTTATAAATTCAGTAGCATTTCTTGGAGGGGTGGGGATCCTGGTACTGTTACCTACATGTTTCCTATATCTAATGTGCCACAAAGGATCAGATGCACTACATCTCACTGATGTCTAAAGTCACATCATAAATTAAGAAGTATAAGTCAATGATCCAAAAGGTCTCCCTCCAGAAATGGACAGCAAAAAGATGATCTAATGGCTGTTCTTTCCCTTTTTCTATTTAAAATAGTAATGACAGTGGGGTTCTCTGAAGTTTGAAAACATTTCTTTAAAGCTTGCTATACTGAAGAAAAGCCTGGGTAGATATCTTCACAGTAACTCCCTCCCTTGCTTGAGGAGTTAAACAGCAATGTCAATATATCTTAGGTCTATTCATTCTTCATCTGGTTGACACAAATTAGAGTAAGCCCAGTATCTTTCAAAAGGGAAAACTTTTTAATATAACCATTTCCTTTTTAAAAAGTAAAACAATAAAGACAAGTCATCCTATATGAAAATCTTCTAGGTCTAAGACGAAATATAAGTTGTATATTAATCAGCTGATCGATTGCTGTTCGTTCACATAAAAATGTAACTAGGAGACTTACATTTGGCATCTGGAATACTGTGATATGGAGACCATACAAGCATCCCTCCATTGTCTTTATCTGTGTATTTTGTAGCACCTGGAGAAATAAGTAATTACTTTGAACATGAAGGCTTCACTTATTTTCAAATAAGGACAAAGTACAGTAACTTCAAAGAAGACAAAGAAATCAAGCACAGGTTAAAAACAAAGATTTATATTAAATATAGTTAGTAACAATCCTGTTTATAAAAATGATGATTTTTAATAAGATATAACTGAAATTAAAAATAATGGCTTTTTCTGTGCTTTTTATTTTTTGAAATATATTATGCGTCCTTATGTTACAATAATAAATCTCATTTAATCTTTACATTACTTATTGGTCATCATTAAAAACCAACTTTATAACCTAGAAAAATGCTTCAAGTATTGTTTTGCCCTATATATAAATGGTCCAAGATTTATAAAATTTGTGTATGCTTTTTAATAATTTATATTTAACCTAGAAGTCTGCCAGTCATTTGCATCTAAACTATTTCCTTTATTACATTATTTATAAAAAAATACTCAAACTCTGAGGGAAAAAGACAGCATAAGTCAAATACACAAAAACTAACAATGCTATTTTTAACACAACCCAAGAGTCTACATAAAATCTAAACAAATACTACCCCTACTTCCAATTTATTTCTGATCTGCTATCCAGAGAATCAGAAAAATCAAGTCCTATTAAAACTTCATGCAACTTAACACTATACAGAATGAATAAAAAAGCATATATGTGGGTTCTGCCTATTATTTTAATTTCTTAGTGGGGTTCCCCCGCCTCGGCTTTATCCTAATTTTTATTGAAGTCAATTTAAAATGTCAAAAGGTAAAGAAATGTTATCACATGTTTTAAGGCTTGTCTATGAGCATAAGCAGTGCAAATGGCTAGCACTGATGTTAACTAAAAGGCTATAGATTTGTGTCCATCAAGGGCCCCTTAGAAGAAAGGTCTGGTATCCTACCACAAAACCAGCCACTGAAAGCCCTACTGACACACATGGGTTCACTATGAATTAGAATCACTTTTATCGTAAATGGTTTAGGTTTTTGCCTATAAATTTGTCATAATATCCATTCACAATATTTTGATAGCTAACATTAACTAATATAAGAATTCTAAAACTCTTATCAAAATAATTATCCTGAATCGTCAGGTTAAACTGTAATAATTTATAGTTACTAAATTAAAAACATTTAGTCACAGGAGTGGAGTAACTGATCACTGTCTGTGTCATCTCCATGGAGAAAAATGAACTGTGAAGCAATAATTTAGTGTCATTTAGTAGTCAGGTTTGTTTGTTCACTTGCTTGTTTTGGAAAATAATCATATATCATTCTGTTAAGTTTGATCAATAAATTTTACTTACAGAATGATACACTGTTAGTAAAATGTGAAGTTAAAATAGCTTTTAAAATTACTTGTGTTTAACTAACAGGAAAAATTAAAAATAGAGAAAAAAGAAATCAGAAGATACAAAGTATCAGAAAAGTGGTAGTTAGAATTTTTAAACAAAAGTTAAAACCCACTTATTTCCCCATATGCATCTTTAGTTCAGAGAGCTCTAGTGGCTTAGTGTTAAGGAGCTGCAATTCAAAGGCATGTGATTTGAATCCACCAGACGCTCTGCAGGAGGATAAATGGGAATTTCCTTCTGGGCAGTTAATTTACTGCCTCTGAAAGCCCATTGGAGGTCAGCTCTGAGTTTGTTTCAATTCAACTGGTACATAATAACAACATCTTTAGCCAAAGAACGAAAACAGGAGCTTAAAATTCAAGATAATGCAAGTTAGAAACGAATGATAATAATTTATTCAATGAAAATAAACTTGAAAATGCATTTTAAAAGCTTCAATATTTATGTATTCAATTTTTAACTACATATCCCAAAATTATAAAGTAAAATAGTCAAACTACTCAGTAGAAGTAAGCAATAAAACCTCATAAATTAGCCAAAGGCCCTTATTTATTTAAATTAAATCTACTGGATTCCCCCCCCTGTGAATTCCCTAAGCGAAAATCTTTTGTTGCAGTCTGATCACTAAAATCCTACTTAATAGAACATGAAACATAATAAAGAAAGGTTTCCATTAAGCCTCTAGTCTTAACAGCCTATCACACTAAATATTTAAACATTCCTTGCATCTCATTCTTGCACTACAGAAAGTAAAATTAATATGTATACATTAAATTTTTCTTAGACAGATATAATTTTTTCCAGATTCCATCCTCTTCCCCCATGAAGTTAAATACTTCCCATAATCCTTAAGACTATCAGTAAAAGGGCTGACATGACAGAAACTGGCATGCAAACTGTAGGGGCTAGCAGCATGTCCAGTACTTGAGGAGTGGTAAGGCTGCTAGCCTAGTGGCAAGAAGCTGCACTGCCATCTCAAAAGCATGAGTTTTGAGGCCACCAGATGCTGCGCAGGAAAAAGATGGGCAATCTCCCCAGTGATTAACTTTCTCTGAAAACCCACTAGAGGGTCAGCTATTGGTTGGTATTGACTCTCCAGTATATAACACCATATATGTAAGAAACACTGCTAACTGAAAGATCAGGTTTTGAATCCACCAGCTGCTTCACAGGTGAAGATGGCTGGCTTCCTCTCATAAAGATTCACAGCGTTAAAAACCCCAAAGGGGGTTACAGCATTTCAACTTAACAATAGTGAATTTGGTCTGGATCTGGCTAGGATGTTCAGTATCCAATTAAGTTTGATTCACATTTTCCCTTCTAAAATTGAAATTAATGAAAATATTTAAAAGATATATTTTTTACTTGTAAGAATATTTAAAGTTGTAGTTCAAAACTCTTTGATATTCAGATATAATGCCGAGAAGTAAATTTGATTTATTTATCAACTTTGTTGTGTGTACCATCAAGTAGAAACTGACTGATAGCTGACCTTCTGGTAGGTTTTCAGAGATAGTAAATTGCATGGGAGGAGACTGTCCATCTTCCTCACGGAGAAGCTGGTGGATCTGATCCTGTGCCTTGCGGCTGGGCGCACAACTCCTTAGACAGACAAAATCTTCTGAGCAGATTAAAAAACAACCTAAAACTTAGATGTCAGCCTAGGTGCGTGCATGTGTGTGTTAAATCAAAACATGATTCACAACCAGCTTGAGAAAGCTCCATCAGATTCATGAGCAAGTTTAGGGGGCTGTGTGCAGTAACAAGTTGGGGGGGGAATGATTTATTAACATGATCTTTGATTTAATGACAGAATTTTTCTGAGGACTTCAAATTTAAGGTAACACAAAGTCCCAAAACATGGTGTTTTTGGAAGGTCACCTCCCCAGCAAAAAAACTGCATTTAAGACACACAACTCATTTCTTCACCACTGGAACCGTTATAAACATAGCTTGCAAACTACAGGCTGCCTGATTATGATTCCAAGTTCTTAATATTAAACCCCAAATACAGAGGAGAAAACAAGCAAATCAGTGAGAAATTGGAAGGAGGTGTGAGGCCCTTAGTCACAAGGGCTGCCCAGATGGAATCTCAAGGGTATCAGCCCCTGGCTCTGGGTTAGCTCGTTACCCATGATGCCTTGCTTATGTAAATGTGTAATAAATGAAAGTATTCCTCCTGGATCTTAGCTGACTCATACATGTCTGATTCCATCCTCCATGCATAGGCTATCAGCTTCACAATTAGGGTAGCCTTGAGTGCTGGGTTGGAAACAAGGCTTGGACAAGTCTATGCACTGGATAGCTGCACAGTTCCTAAGTGACGTGTTCTTGCTAGCTTTTCTGAAAACCAGTGCTGAAGGCTGTGTTGCTGTAGGTTTAAGGTTAAGGGCTCCAAAATTTTCAATGCTTGACCCGTCATATATTAGTAGGTTAGGAGCCCCAAGAGATGGTGGAAAAGCTGATTCTGGAACTAAGTTCGCTGGTGGATGGTCTGCTGCTAAATCTCCTGCTGGAACAGTCACTGGATTAGTCCCTCCATCGTGGTAGGGGCCTGTGTCTGAGTACAACATGGCGGTGTCATCAAGTTCACAGCAGTGTGCACTGCTTAAGCAGTGTGCTGGCTTAATAACGGCATGTCAATTTTGAAAAGAAAATTCCTAGCAGTTTCAAAAACTATTAGCAACAATTTTTTAAAAATTTAATTTAAATTCTTTAGATTTTCTTAATTGGAGTGGTAAAGTAGATTACTGTGGAAAACTAACTACTAAGAAATAAAATTTTTTATAAGCTTTGGTTTCTAAATCAATACAAAATTCCAAAAATTAAAAGAGAAATATTCTAAAAAAAAAAGAGAAATATTCTATTACTTTTAAGAACTACTTTAAAGATTCAAGTTAAGATTTGGGCTCTCTGCTCCTCGCTGATCAGCAGAGCCCTCTCTTATCGTGCAGCCTCAGCTGCATCCCTGAGATGTAAAGGTAGGAGTATATGGATTTGGCCGCACTGAAGGCTTATAACCAGGGCTGCTTTTAACTCTGGTAAAGTGGATGTTGTTGCCATCAATGACCCTTTCATTGACCTCAACTACATGGTCTATATGTTCAAGTGTGATTCTACCCGTAACAAGTTCAATGACACTGTCAAGGCTGAGAATGGGAAGCTTGTCATCAATGGGAAAGCCATCACTATCTTCCAGGAGTAAGATCTCACAAACATCAAGCAGAGTGATGGTGGTTTTGAGAATTTTATGGAATCCACTGAGAAGGCTGGGGCTCATTTGAAGAGTGGTGCCAAACAGGTAATCATCTCTTTTCCTTCTGCCAATGACCCCATGTGTGAGATGTCCATGAACCATGAGAAGTATGACAACTCTCTCAAGATTGTCAGCAATGTCTCCTGCATTATCAACTGCTTGGCCTCCCTGGCCAACGTTATCCATGCAACTCTGAAATCTTAGAGGGAATTATGACCACAGCCCATGCTATCACTGCCACCCAGAAGACCATGGATGGCCCCTCTGGAAAGCTGAGGTGTGATGGCCATGGAGTTGTCCAGAACATCATCCCTGTATCTATTGGTACTGCCAAGGCCGTGGGCAAGGACATCTTTGAGCTGAATGGGAAACTTCCTGGCATGGCTTTCTGTGTCCCCACTCTCAATTTCTCAGTTGTGGATCTGACCTGCTGTCAGGAGAAAGCTGCCAAATATGATGACATCAAGAAAGTAATAAAATAGGCCATTTCGCCATTTTCTTTTGTTCAATAAAGCTTCTGCAACGAAAAAAAAAAAAAAAAAAAAAAAAATAAAATAGCACCAGAAGGGCCCCTCAAGGGCATCCTGGGAAGACCAGGCTGTCTCCTGTGCCTTTAACAGTGACAGACACTCTTCCACATTTGATGCTGGGGCTGCCATTGCCCTGAATGACCACTTTGTCAAACTTATTTTCTGGTATGACAATGAATTTGGCTACAGGAATCGAATGGTTAACTTGATGGTTCACGTGGCCTCCAAAGATTAGAGCCCCTTGCACCAACAGCCACAACAATAGCACTAGAAGAGAGAGACCCTCAGCTACTAGAGGATCCTAGCCCCAAAGCCACCCACTGAGAATCTCACATCCTGGACAAAGGTTCCATCCAGTCCCTCTGAGAAAAGGGTGGGGCTTGAAGACCCCATCATGTCATGTACCATCAATAAAGTACACTGTACTCAGCAAAAGGGGAAAAAGGGGGGGTTTGATGGAGATCGTGGAATAAATGCATTATTTATTATTTATTATTTATTTATACATTAAAAAATTCAGTCTATATGCTGAGGGGGTAATCTGATAAGCTAGAATATGAAGAATGTGTCACCAGAACTGAAGACTCATGACCATAATGTGCTAGGCAGATGACATAAGCTTCTTAGAAGAAAACAAGCTGAAACACTTACCGATGGAGTTTAATGACTATAAACTTAATTACTTATGGATTACACCTCAACATAAAGAAAAATCCTCATCACTGGACCACTAACAATCATGGTAAAAGGAGAAGAAAAATCTGACCTGTCAAGATTTCATGTTTCTAGATCCAAAATCACTTACAGAAGCAGCAATCAAGAAATTAAAGAATATACTTTATTGGCCAAACTTACTACAAAAGGCCTTTTAATAGAGTTGAAAGACAAATATGTCACTTTGAAGATTATGGTCACAGTATTTTCAATCACCTCATACACATGTAAAAGTTGGATAACTAACAAAGAAGATCAGAGAATTATTGATACTACTGGTAAATAATACTGAATATAACATAGGGTGGCAAAGAAAAAGTCTTTCTTTAAAAAGTATAGCTAGGGCATGCCTTGGAAGCAAGGATGATGAGATTTCATCTCATCCATTTTACTTTGGGTATGCTATCAAGCGAGGCCAGATCATGGAGAAAAACATCATGTCAGTGAAAAAGAGAAGACCCTTGTCGAGACAGGTTAACACAATGCTTAACAACCAGCTTAAGCACAGCAGAAATTGCGAAGACAGCAGAATCAGGCAAGAGTTTCATGTCAAGAATCTCTATGAGTTGGAGTCATCTCAATGGCGTCTAGCAGTAAAAATTTCTTACTTTTAAAATTTCTACTACTGACATGCTAAATAATATACTTATCATCACCAAGTTCAAACAAAGACTTTCCAAAGGATACACACATGAACATGAACATGTTTCAAGGGGAATAATTTTGAGATATATTAACTCCATAGTATCCTCTTTCCTGAGATGAACAGTCCGCCTCAATTCTATGCTACATGCTGTTGTATTTTTTTCTTTACAAATGTCTTTCTCTCTTTATAAGAGAAAAGCCAAGTCTCTCATCCATCCCAAATCTTCTAAGAGTATTCTACTCAAAATCTTGAAATCTTTAGGATGTTAAATAGTGTCAGGAAAGTCCTCTTTTAGTCAGGACACTATGATCAGTATTTAACCAATTACTTATTAATAATTATTAATAACTTAAGCATATGAGATTTAATACCTTCCTTAAGCATATGAGATTTAACACGCTTCCAGGAATACATATCAAGAAGGTACTTTCAAGTGTTAAAAAAAAAAATCTCAAAGATACTATTCCATGAAGTATATGGGAATGATATCAAAGGCAAAAAGGAATAATGTAAAACTTTCAGACTACTAGAGCCTGGTCAAGAATTTAAAAAAAATAAATAACCAGACAGAATGCCATACAATCAAGTCGGCCTGATGGCAAACCTCCATCGAGTTTCTGAGGCTGTAAATCTTAATGAGAAGAGAGACTGCCTCATTTTTCTGCAGAATAGCTGATTAATTCAAACCACCAACCTTCCATTAGCAGCCCAATACATAATGCACTATGCTATCAACTCTCTTGCACTGCCATCAAGACAGAACCAACTCATAGCGTGACTCTCTGGCTTGTTTTCAGAGGCTGTAAAACTCATAGGAGGTGAATGCCAATCTTTCTCCTTTAGAGCATCTGGCAGATTTGAACATCTCCCTTTGGGTTGGTAGCACAACACTTTACCCATTAGGCTACCAGAGCAACACAGTAGGTATTTAAAATAAGGATATAACAACTTTACTTCAAAGTGTTAATATTTTTAATATACTAGAATTCCATTCATCCATAGAAACTCAGTGAATTTAAATATATGACAATTTAAGAAATACATGAGAGAAATATCTTTCCAAATTATTTTATAAATATGCAAGCAAATATTTAGAAAACTACTATTTTAAAAACACTCATTTTCACTTAGTCTTGTAACAGAGTTTCTATTAGCTCTCAGTAATAAATGAGAAAAGTAAGGCCTAGAGAGAGGTTAGAGTTCACGATAGGTTACTACAATTTAATAACTTAAAAGACCTGTAAGACATGAGATTCCCCAAGCATTTCTACTTGTACTAGGAAAAACAGTGGGAAGAAACAGGACAATCAGTGCTTGAAAAAGGAGAGGGTCAGTGAAAGAGAAGACTTCCCACAGGGACTGCAATAATGGACTGGAGCACAGTGGAGAATAAGAGGATGGTGCCGAATAAGGAAAGGTTTCAATGTTGTTCATAGGGTTACTAGGAGCCAGAGTCAACAGGACAGCTCCTTGTAACAGCAGAGTCAAGAGGAAAAAAGGGTACACCGAGAAATCTAGTTGTAGTTGTTGTTATGTTCTGTAGAGTCGCCTCATAACGACCCTACGTACAATAGCCCTAAGGCTTGTCCTATCCTGTGCCAATCTCATTGTCTCCGACACACCTACCTCCATTATCCCAGTCACTGAATCCACCCACCTCATTGAGGGTCTTCCTCTCCTACACTGTCCATCCACCCTTCCAAGCATGATGTTCCTCTCCAAGGACTGGTCCCTCCTTGCAACATGTCCAAAGCATGTCAGATAAAGCTTCAGAATCCTTGCCTCCAAGGAGCAGCCTGGCTTAACCCTCTCAAGGATGAAGCTGTTCATTTTCTGTGCAGTCCATAGTATATTCAATACTCTTCTCCGACACCACAGCTCAAAGGTATCAACTCTCCTTCTATCATCCCTAGTCTAGCTCTCTGATGCATAGCAAGTGATTGCAAAGACTATGACATGTATCAGGTGCACATTAGTCTCCAGACTGCCATAGTTGCTCTTCAGTACTTTAGAGGGGTCTTTAACCACAGACTTTCCCATCACAATACATCTTTTAATTGCTTGGTTGCTGGTGCCAAGAGTGTTGATTGTGGAGACAAGCAAGATAAAACTGTGAATACTCTCAATCTCTTCACCATCTATCCTGATGCTGCCAATCAGCCCAGTGGTGAGAATCTTTTTCTTGATATTGAGCCTCAATCCATACTGAAGATTGCAGTCCCTGAGCTTAAATACCATTACTGGTCTCTTAAGGTAAAATGCCTTCTATCTCCTAAACTCAGTAACTCTTCACGTTTTCTGTACGTCAGCTCAATAATTCAATCTGTTTCATTTCTATCACCACCACTTCCATGTCTACTATTATCTCACACATCCACACAAAAAAAAATTTAAACTTCTCCTACATTCTAACCATTAATAAATTCAGCACCTAAGAAATTTTTCTCCCAAATGACTTGGAGGGCTATAAGTAAACACTTACTATGAATTAGTTTAGGAGATTAAAAGAAAGGGAAAAGTTGAAGACTTCTTTAATTTTTACCATTAATCTTCTTTCTACTTTTTATTTTTTTCCAATATGTTAACATTCTTACATAGTTACCCAGAATTGATACAAAATAACCATTCCATACAACACAATAAAATAGACCAGCAGTATTAACTGAATTACTTACACTAGCTTTGCAAGGCTGGCCTACAGTAAGTATATAAAAACCCACCTAAGCTTAAATAATAACTGACATTATGTCTTTGGGCTCAGCATTATTCTAGAGAAATCAAATAGGTAAACATAAAGAATGTGATACTTATTTTTATTCTAACAAAGAATATTACATTCCTAAGCAATTAAAAGATGCCTTTAGATCTTTTTTTTTAAATAGCAGTATTTTTTAAAAAATCAGTATTTCCACGATTGTTCCACAAGTATTTTATTTAGGCTTAAAAGTAGCACAATATGAAGATCAAATAAATTAGAATCTAAACCCTGGCCACATGAAGACTGTCTAAACAGTGCACAGTACCTTTTTAAAATAATTCTTAAAATTCTGAAACCTGTTCTAGTGTTTAGTTTATATAGAAACAAACAAAAAAGCTTCATAATGACTAGGATTTGGGAGTTTGTTCCCTTAGAAGTCTGGCTCTCAAAGACATAAATAAATGTGTTCACAATGGACAAAATTTTGGTATAGTTGTCAATAAATAGTGACTTACAAACCTACCTAATGAGGCAAAGAACAAGTATAAGGTAATGATGAAAGCCCCAAATCAGGAAGGTCTTATTCTTTATAATTATGGAGTAACAACTTTCTTGAATAACTGCATATGTCCAGTATGTCATCCTCTGTAATACTGAAAAGTAATACTGGTAAATTTTATGAAGTTATTGTTTTCATTATATAGCTAGGAAAACTGAGATCCAGGGAAGGCCAGTAACTTGCTCAAACGATAAAATAACAATTAAGAACTAAAATTCATCCTATCTTACATCCAGAGTATGCTCTTTCCTGAGACAGCACCACTATGTCATTCATCTACTAGCTATGTCAATGAAACAAAAAATAGTTTCACAAAACACTTAAAATTATTTGAAGTCCTTTATCCGCTCTTTCGGGAGCTCTGGTGTAATAAATAGTAAGGAAGTGTGCTGCTAGGCAAAGGTATGCAGTTCGAATCCACGTGCTGCACCCGGGAGAAAGACAGAAAATCTCGTCCCCCGTGTTTTACTGCCTCTAAAAACCCATCAGAGAGTCTGTTATAGGTCGGTTCCAACTGCGCTGTACACAACAATCAGCTGATAGGCTCTGAATAAAATGCATTCATATCCATTTAAGTCTGAAGACAACTCAAAACTACTGAGCATTCTTATATCCCTGGAGATGACAGCCTGGACAGTTCTTTTAACAAGCAATTTAATCCTCCTTTGGGACACTGACACCGAAACTCAACGGGTGATAACCATAACCTGCATTGTTCCAAGGGGAGAAATTAAGACACCCGTCTATGTCCTACAATTAAACACGCCAGTGTACCCCTAGAAAATACAAGCAAGCTCTTTCAGATATGGGAACAATTTACCAGAGAGGGAGGCGGAGAAGGTTATTACCAGCAGGTACTGGGCAAAATACTGATTGCAAATACAAATACATATTTATTTATTTTGTTAACCACCCTTTTCAGAATCTCTCTCCACCCAGTAGAGGGTCTGAGTTGGGACTGGGAGAAGGAAGCGCTCCACTCCGAGAGGCTCCGGCCAGGGCGCCTCCATATGCGGAACTCTCGCCCAATCCCTGTGCAGACAGAAATCCCGTGACCGCCAGGCAGCCAGTTTGGAGAAAAGTAGACAGGGAGCCCGCAAGCTGGGTTGGCAGAGGACGCTGGAACCTGGCTGCTGGAGGAGAAAATGTCTCCTTGGCAGCTGCAGCCACTGTCCTGTGGTCTGACTTCCCAGGGCCCGCTGGCCCGCGAGGTGTGCCTCTGGCGGCTCCCCACCCCCTTCCTCCACCCCTTTCTCTCTGAGGCTCCTACACTCTGCAGGGATGCCGCGACTCACGCTACACTGCCTTGCCAAAAAAAGAAAGGAAAAAAAGAGAAAAAATCCCGTCTGCCTGCGGGTCGGGCAGGGCAAGCCCTTGGTTTCTGGGAGGGACAACACCGGGGGCACCCGCTGCCCTTGCAGAGCGGGGTCTTTGGCTCCGAAGGGGGTGGGGGGCTGGTTATGTGGCAATTGACATCTGCCTGGTTCTTGCACACACAGCCCTCACACACCCTCCTCCCAGCCGCTCCTCCCCTGGCCTCACACCCTGAAATCAGCCAAGGGCCATCTCCCTCTGCTCACCCCGACCTCTCTCTAGGCTCAAGGGGCACGAAGGCGTTGCCACTCGCGGACAAGTGGCCTCCATAGGCAACCATGTTAACCTTGCAAAGCACACATCTGCCCACACGCCCTGTGTCACAGCTCTGCCAAGCCTGACAGCCTCCTGGCCAGAGATGCCTATCCATCCCAGCCCTGCATTCACTCCCCAGCCCAGACCCAGACCCCTACGCCACCCACGGCCGCATTCAACCCTTCCACCCAAAAGCAAAGCCAGGAAAAGAGAGACAGGATTTTGCTAGAGCAAATATATCTACCTGGATCAAATTCAGGGATCCGAGCCTGGTATTCGGCTCCGACTCTCATCCCAACATCTGTAAAGCAATGCAAAAAAAAAAAAAAAGAAAGAAAGAAAAAAGAAAAGAAAAGAAAGCAAGAAAAAAGAAGAAAGAAAAGAAGGGGAAATAAGAAATAAAATAAAAAGAAACACTTAATAAAAGAGAAAAATTGCTGGGGTAGGAAAGCAGCAGCAGAGGGTGGATGGGAGATACTAACTCCGGGCACTCCGGGAGATGGCAGCGGATGGGGGCGGGGAGCAGGGGGGCGGAGGGCGGAGGATTGGTCGAGGGCGGAGGGACGGGGGTCGCGGGGGGGTGCGGGGTGGGGGGGTGCTGCACTGCACCGGGAGTTCGAGGCTACCGCAGTGCCCGGGCTCCGAGGGGAGGGAGGGCGGGCGCGCGGCGGGGGGGGGGGGCTGGGGGGAGAGGGGGGGGCAGGCGGGCTGGCGGGGAGGAGTTCGAGGCTACCACCGTGCTCGTCGTCGCTGCTGCAGCCGCTCTCCGGCTCCGAGTAGTGCAGCCCGCCGTTGGTGGACGAGGCGCCGCTGCCACCGCCGCCCGCCGGGCTCTTGGCGCTGCCGTTGGCCGATCGGTTCTTCCCCAGTAACTCGGGCCCTTTCTCCATCATGCCGGGCATGGTAGAAGAGGGGAGGGGGGAAGGTGAGGGAAAGAGGTAGGTGTCAGGGTGAAGGGGGAGATGGCTTACGACTGCGGGCGGGAGGAAAAGGAGGAGGAGGAGAAGGCGGAGGAGTAGGAGGGTGTTAATATGGAGCCGCCATAACCGCCCCGGTCCGGCAGTAGCGCAGTCGCCTCACAACAACCCACCCCGGCCCCGCCTCTCTCCCCTCCTTCCTCCGCCCGCTGCCCGCCCCGCACAGGCCCGGGCGCCCCTCTCGGCCGCGCCGCGCTCTACGCCGCCGCCGGTATCACTCCGCCCCGCAGGGAGGTTCCGGCCGCCCGGGGGGGGGGGGGGGGGTGGAAGGGAAGAGGGGGGAGGGGCAGGGAAGCCCCGCTCGCCGACGAGCCAGGCAACCCCAACCGAGTACTTATAAAATCGCCCCCGAAGCGCGTCCGCCTCTTTCCTTTCCTTCCTAGAGGGCGCTGTGAGGCACGGGCGGGAGGCGACCGCGAGGGAGCGGGACTTTTTGCCCTCTCGGGGCGGAAGAAACGCGGTCAGACTGAGAAAGGCCGGCGCGACCCAAGCGCCTGGGTCGCGGGGAGCAAGCCCCCCTTTTTGCAGTCCGGGTTGCAGGTCGCGCGGGCTGATCTGCTCTCAGCGGAATCGATGCCCATCTCAGATACTGCGTCTGTCTGGTTTCTCTCTCCCTGAGGCCCCTGGAGCAATGCAGAGCTGCTCGCCATGGAGTCGAGAAGTCTTGTCTGGGCGGCCTATTCCGAGGCCCCGGACAGCGAGCAAAACCAACTCGGTCACCACCTGGACGCTGCGATTTTTGTTTCTGACCCGCAGAGCGGGCCTTGATTCCCCAGAGGGACTGAAGTGGTGAGAGAGTTTTCCGTGCAGCTGTGTTTTTCTTTAAGACACCTTTAAAAAAAAAAAAAACCTAACCAACACAACACAACCCTTTCTCTTTTCGTCTTACTCTCACTTTTATTTTTGTTTTTTGTATCATATGAGTTGAATGAACCCTCGTGGCGTAGTGCGTTTCATGTGAGCCTGATAACGAAAAGGTTAGGTCGGCAGTTCGAATACCCATCCCCAGCAGTTATGCTGAAGACTGAGCAGATTGAAATGTCCAGCCTCAGAAATCGGACAGAAGGCTGAATGGAATCGACTTATGGCAGTGGGTGCATTTTAATAGAGTGAATACTCTCAAGTGGGAAAATAAAGTTAAGTCAGGGAGGATCCTTTCACCAGCCTGCACTGACCTGTCTGTAGTCCAGAAAAGGGTTGGCAGAGGGGCGGAGTCATGGAGTACAAGTGAGGCAATAATTACACTCCAGCAATTTCTAGGCTGGAAAGAGAGTGGAGATGTGTTCCATAATATTTTTTTGGGAATTGCATTAGGCCAAAGGAATATGGAACTGTATTTTTATTGTTCATCAGATTTGAGGACGTCTGCTGTGTGTGCCTAAGCTGGAATGAGTCTATTTGCACTTTTGCTCCCGACTATTTAATGGCTATGAAGTAAAGACGTACTCTGGACATCTATTAGGAATAATACATATGCAGAATGGCACTTGGTGGCAACAGGAAGATGTTAACTAAACCCTTGGAAATTATTTTTTTTTTTTCTGTAAGAATTCACTTACAGGTCAGTGCAGAATAGACCGAACCAGAAATAGGTATGACGCAGTATAAAGAAAGAAGGTTCGGATCCACGGTTTGTAGGGTCGCTGTAAGAGTCAAAGTCGACTCAACGTCACCTAATAGCAACAACAGCCAAAGCAAGACATTGAGAGTAGCTAAAGAAGAAACTTTTGAATATGTCGCAGGCTGTCAAAAGAACAAGGATCTTGAAGGAAGTGCAACCAGAGTGCTCATTGGAGACAAGGATGGAAGAGGCAAAATTTTGACTCACTTACTTTGGGCTTGTTTTCAGGAGGAATTAGTCCTTGGGAAAAATGCTTGGAAGGTAGAAGGTCAACAAAAGAGAGGAGGACCCTTAACGAGATGGATTGACACAATGATAAAACAGTGAGCCCGAGCATGACAGGTGGTGAAGATGGCACAGCATAGTGCAAAGTTCAGATCTGTTGTTCATAGGATTGCAGTGAATCAAAGTAAGCTCCATGACCCCTAATGACAAGAACAACAAAATAGGAATACTTAATCCGGAATTTAGAAAGAAAATTTAGGAAATAAACACTTGGCACTGCGCTAGTTTAAAGGGAAAGTCTGTTAAGCAGGACTAAAACCTATTTAGTTCTGATTTTGAAGAGAGTTGATTACTTGTGTCAAAACTTACTGTAACTGCATTAAATATTTGAATCACACAACTAAATATTATGTTCTATTGCTTTCATTCCCTGTTTTTCTTTCCTTAACAATTAAGAGTTCTGAATATTTGAATTCCCAGAGTTTTTCTACAAGGAGGGGTTACCCTGGCCAAATGAAATGACTAGACATTTCCCTTGAGGTTTGTTTTTTTTTTAATGTGGGGGGGTGGGGTGGGTTTTTTAGGTTGTTTATTTTTTTTTATATTCAATGATTTATTTATTGCAAATACCTTTTTAAAGACAGCAACGGCATTTCATCTGATGGACTGCACAGGGTTGAGTAAAGTTGTGAAAATAATCATTACAGAATCTCAATATCAGCAATCAAAAACCAGACCATGTGCTGACTGGAACAGACCATCAATTACTTATGTGCAAATTCAAACTGAAGTTGAAGAAAATGGAAACAAGTCCACAAAAGCCAAATGTGACATGATGGTTAGAAAGAAACTAAAAAAAAAAAAAATGGCATCTGAACCTATACCAAGAATTGAAACAAAACTAAGGCTCTCGCTGCAGAACTCTGTCTTTCAAAACTAAGTGCTATATTTTTTGTAATTTTTAAAAAATTTATTTATTTGCAAAGTTTGAATACATTTTTTTTCCACAAAAGATCCTTTCCATTTCCTACACACACACCCCATCAAATTGTGCAATCCTATGATTAACACCCCATCCCCTACCCATTCTCACCCGTGAGCTCCCAGCCTCTCTTCCCTTGGATTGGATTCTTATACTCAATCTACAATAATGGTTTTATGCAGTGTTTGTCTTGTGGGACTGAGTTAGTTCACTCAACATAATGCTCTCCAGTCCCTTCCTAGTTAGGTAGTAATCTACAAAATCATCGCTCTTGGGTGCTGTGTAGTATTCCATTGTATGAATCTACCACAACTTCATTTGTTAGTGGTTGGACATCTGAGCTGTTTCCATGTTCTTGCGATGGTGAATAATTCTGCTGTTAACATTGATGTACAAGTTTCCATTTGAGCTTGACTTCTCATTTTCTTGGGGTATATTCTAAGCAATGGACTAGCTGGGTCATAAGGAATTTCTCTGTTTTTTAAGGAAGTGCCAAACTGCATTCCAGAGTGGCTGTTCCATTTTGCAATCCCACAAACAATGTGTAAGAGTTCCTATCTCGCCGCATCATCTCTAATGTTTATTACTTGCTGTCCTGTTAAACTTTGCCACTGCTACTGGAGTGATAGGGTATCTCATTTTTTTTTTTTTTATTTGCATCTCTCTTATTGCCAGTGAGTTTGACCATTTCTTCATATGTCTGTTGGCTGTTTGAATATCTTCCTCTGTGAAAATTGTTTCCATGTTTTTTGCCTATTTTGTAATTGGGTTATCAGTCTTCTTGTGGAGGGCCAGGAGTATTCTATAAACTTTCGGTATGAGACTCTTGTCTGAGATGGTATTTCCAAATGTTTGTTCCCAGTTGGTAGGTTTTCTTTTCACCTTGTTGGGAAAAGTTTTTGATGTACACAGAGATTTAATCTTTAGAAAGTCTCATTTATCGATTTTATCCTCTTCAGAGTGTGTATTTCTGGCTTGACAGTTATTTTAATTGTAAACAAATACATTGATACATGTGTTTAATAAAAAGGATTCTGTGTTTTTGGTCCTGTAAGACAAAAGCTACATCCTTAACCCTTCATTTACAAGTATAGATGCCATTCTGAAGCCTCTTAGCTTGCCAGATTCCTAACGTCCAATTTTGCAACATGTTTCATGAGACTTGTACAAATATCTACACATAGATTAGAAACCAGAACATTGTGAAGATCTAAAGATGTCTTTAACTCATTTTTTTCTCTTTAAAAATTAGTGAAAACATTAAAGTGAAAAGAACATATGGTTTTCCTGAATACAAGGGGGATGGGGAAGAGCAAAGTAAGGAAGACTTAATTTGAAAAACATGGGAGAAAAGCTTATGACACTTTGGAAGAAAGAAAGGAAAGCAGATTCCTATTTTACCCTTGAATAAAAGAAAAATATTGAAACTGAATTGCTTCTGAAGAATAATAATGGGTCTGAACTGTTTCAAGACCAAATGATTATCTGCTTTTAATTTTGGTTGAAATTATTCTTTCAGCCAAGGAAGGCATTTTGAATGACTTGGTAAATGTTTGGGAGATTTTTTTGTTGTTTTTTAGGTCATATAGATTTTTGATAGAATAACAAATACTTGCTATAATCAAATTGGTTCCGAATCAGTGACCTGCCATTAGGTTTCTGAAGCTGTAAATCTCAACAGGAAGAGACTGACCATTTTTATGCTGTAAAGCCACTAATTGATTAAAACCACAGAACCATGCAGTTTTTCAGTTAGCAGTGCTATATGTGCATGTTATCAACTATACTATCAGAGCTCCCTTCTTGATACAGTTATTAGGTGTCATTGAGTTGAGTACAACTCATAGCGACCCTATGAATTTAGATCTGAACCCTGTCTTATCCTGTGTCATCTTCACACTTCCTGACACATGAGCCCTTTGTGGCAGTCACATGTCAATCAGTGTGGTAGACAGTCTCTCCTTTGCCGATCCACCACCCTTCCAAGCATCATGTCCTTCTCCAAGGAATAGCCCCTCTTAGTAACATGCCCAAAGCATGTAAGGTGAAGCCTCATCATTCTTGCCTCCAAAGAGCACTCCAACTGCACCCTCCCCAAGACATACCTGTTTGTTCTTTTGGCCGTCTGTGGGATGTTCAGTGCTCTTCTCCAATGCCACCGTTCAAAGGCATCAATTCTTCTGTCATCTTTATTCATTGTCCAGCTCTCAGATGCATAGCAAGTGATCAGAAAAAAACATGGTTTATATCAGACAAACTTTAGTCCTCTAACTGACTTGATATTGATACAGTAAGGTGTTGTTATATGCTATTGAATCAGATCCAACTAACAGTTGACCCTCCAGCAGATTTTTGTTGTTGTTCTTGTTAATGCTGTTGAGCCAAGCACAACTCATAGGAACTTTATGAACAAAAGATCTGAACCCTGTTCTATCATGCACCATCCTCACACTTCTTGACACACAAGTCCATTGTAACAGTCACCATATGAATCCACCTGGTCGAAGGTCTTCCTCTTCTTTGCTGACCCTCCATCCTTCCCAACACCATGTTTTCCTACAAGGAACAGCAACTCCTAGCAATATGTCCAAAGTATGTGAGGTGAAGCCTCCTCATTCTTGCCTCCAAAGAGCATCTTGCTGCGCACTCTCCGAGACATATTTCTTTGTTCTCTTGGCCATCCATGGAATGTTCAGTGCTCTTTTCCAGCACCACAGTTCAAAGGCATCAATTCTTTTTCTGTCATCTTTACTCAACGTCCAGGTCTTGAATGCATAGCTAGTAATCAGATAGACTGTCTTGATTCAGATGCACCTGAGTCCTCAAACTGACATCACTACTCCTCAATAATTTGGAAAGGTCCCTAACTGCAGATTTTCCAAGTAAAGTTTGTTTCCTTACTTCCTGACTGCTCTTACCAAGGGTGTCAATTGTAGATCCAAACAAGATGAAGCTAATTTCTCCACCCATCATGACACTGCTTATCAGTCCAGTGGTAAGAATCTTTGCTTTCCTAACACTGAAATGCAATCCACACTGAGGGCTGCATTCCTTGATCTTCAACAAGAAGTGCTTTAAGCCCTCCTCACTTTCAGCAAGCAAGCTTGTGTCATTTGTATGCCACAGGTTACTGATGAGTCTCCCTCCAGTCCTAATGCCACACTCCTCATGGAGTCCAACTTCTTGGATAATTTGCTCAGCATACAGATTGAGTAGATACGGAGAGAACATATAACCTTGACACACTCCCCCATTCCAAACCATACAGTGCTCCCATGCTCCACTTGCACAGCAGACACTTGATCCAGGTATAGGTTCTGTGTGAGCACAATTAAATGCTCTGGGATTTCCATTATTCTCAATGTCAACCACAACTTGTCATGATACAGTCAAATGCCTTTGCATAGTCAATAAAACACAATAGACATTTTTCTGGTATTCTGTACTTTCAGCCAGGAACCACCTGACATCAGCAATGATATACCTGGTGCCACAGCCTCTTCTAAATCCTACTTGAACTTCGGGCAGTTCCTTATCTATGTACTGGTGCAGACATTTTTAAAAGACCTTCAGCAGTATTTTGCTTGCATGTGATATCAATGATATTGTTCTATAATTTCCACATTCAGTTTGATCTTCTAAGGAATGGGAACAAATATAGACTTCTTCCAATCCATTGGCCAGACAGCCATCCTCCAAATTTCCTGGTATAGACTGATGAGTACATCCAAGGCTGCATCTGTTATTTGAAACAAGTCAGTTGGTATCCCATCAATTCCTGGAGTCTTATTTTTTGCCAATGCATTTAATGAAGCTGCTGCTTCCTCCTTAATTGCCATTGGCTTCTGTTCCTATAGTACTTCCTGAAATTTTTAAGTGTCAATTATTTCTGGTTCATTTATTCTGTGTATTCTCTCCATCTTCTTTTGATATTTTCTGGGTCATTCAATATATTGCCCATGCCATCTTTCAATATTGTGACATGAGGCTTTAATTTGTTTTTCACTTCTTTCAGTTTGAGAAATGCAGGGCTTCCCTTTTTATTCTCCAATTTCAGACTTTGCACATTCCATTATAATACTTTGCTTTGTCCTCCTAAGCTGCCCTTTGAAATCATCTGTTCAGCTCTTTCACTTTGACATGTTTTCCTTTTGATTTGGCTTCTCGACACTCCAGTGCAATCTTTAGAGTCTCTTCTGATAACCCATTTTTATTTTTTTCTTTCTCCTCTGTTTTTGTAATGACCTTTTTCTTTCTTCATGGATAGCATATCACAACTCATCTGGTCTTCAATCATTAGCATTCAAAGCCTCAAACATTTTCTTAAGATGATCATGAAATTTAAATTGAATTTATTAAAGATCATTGGTTTCTGTGGATTTACTGTAATGTTCTTCTGCTCCAATTTGAACTTGCTTATGAGTAATTGATTATCTGATCCACATCCTTCCCCTGGCTTAGTTTTGGTTGCCAATATTGAACTTCTCCAATGATTTCTTCCACAAATCTGGTCATCCTGCTTCTTAATCTGTGTAAATTAGGAAACTCCACAAAAACTGGCCAGAAGGCAAGAGCGTGGTGGTGGGAGTGCAGGAATCGTGGCAAGCTTCTGGAGTCGACTGCTTTTCCGGGAATGTGTCTGATGTGCAGGTTTGCTCTGTCCCTGGAGTGAGGCTAGCCAGCCTGGGCCTAGGGTTTGAACCAGGAGGCAGCCTTAAGCCCAAGGCAGCTGGGAAAGAAGTGGCCATGTTGTTCCTGGTTTGGCTGGCTCCTCCCAAGCTCGTGGGAAGCTCTCCTTGCCAGAAGGCAGGAGCGTGGTGGTTGGAGTGCAGGAATCGTGGCAAGCTTCTGGAGTTGACTGCTTTTCTGGGAATGTGTTTGACGTGCAGGTTTGCTCTGTCCCTGGAGTGAGGCTAGCCAGCCTGGGCCTAGGGTTTGAACCAGGAGGTGGCCTTAAGCCCAAGGCAGCTGGAAAAGAAGTGGCCATGTTGTTCCTGGTTTGGCTGGCTCCTCCCAGGCTCATGGGAAGCTCTCCTTGCCAGAAGGCAGGAGCGTGGGGTGGGAGTGCAGGAATCGTGGCAAGCTTTTGGAGTCGACTGCTTTTCCGGGAATGTGTTTGACGTGCAGGTTTGCTCTGTCCCTGGAGTGAGGCTAGCCAGCCTGGGCCTAGGGTTTGAACCAGGAGGCGGCCTTAAGCCCAAAGGTGTTGTGCCAATCGTGGTAATGGGCACCCATGGTGGACAGTGTTGGCTGGAGCTTCCTGACTAAATCAAGCCTGGAAGCAGGAGCGGCATCCTCCGGAAACTCTATGTACGAACAGTGCTCAGGCTGTTTGTTCATAGGGTCGCTATGAGTCGTCTATGACAACGGCATTAAACAACAACAACACAACAACCACCAAAACTTGTCCATGAAAAACCTTTTGGCATTTGACAGACCAATGACAGATTTTAGTATCTCAGTACAACAAAATGACAGACAAGTGCAGCACCACTTAGAACAATGTTCTCTCCAAACACAATTAATACCAGGGCCCAAGGGCCAAACCAACTTTTAAATACAAAGACCCATCCACCAGATCCTGTTTGCCTACACAGGAGGCTTCCTGCCCACAGATGATTGACTCTTTCTGATTTAGTTTACAATCAGCTGTGGGTGTGAAGCTGATTAACTGTATCTGATATAATTTACAATCAGCTGTGAAAGGAGGGAGGTGATTTTACCAGCAGATCTTTAGAGGCTGTAAAGCTATGGAAATTGATTGCCAATCTTTTGTCCATGGAGCAGTTCGTGGATTTGCCTTTGAGTTGGCAGTGCTATTCCTCACCACTAGGCCACCCGAGTTGTTCTGTACCCTAGAGTCCGAACCAACCCATAGCTGACCCTGCAGCAGGTTTTTGGAGGCAGTTAATCACACAGAAGGCCTCCAGAATATAGTCCAAGGAATCTGCTGCTGGGATTGGTGGGTTGAATCCTGTTTCTTCAGAGTCATCCAGTTATACAGATCTCTACCAGATGACAGCACATACCAAAAGTGGGATAACTGTTTCCATTAAAACTTTAGATTCATTGCCATCTAGCTGGAACCAACTTGTTGCCGACCCTCCAGGAGACTTTTCTGAGGTAATAAATCACATCAGAGAAGATTGCCCATCTTCTCCCATGGAGCAGCTGGTGGATTTGAAGTACCTATCTTTGTGTTGTTAGTGAAACTCCTTTCTAGATCACAAACAGTCCCTCACTAAACTCTAAAGATAGAAAATCCATGCAGACACTTTATATTCTATGGGTCAAAAAGGGTTAAGTGATTTTACAATGGTCAACACAGACAGCTTGGAAGGGTGAAGGGGGAAATACTAAGAATGTTTACCTACATGTGGCTTAGAATAGAAAGAATAGGCAGAGAAGAAAACTTTAAAAAGTATTAATAGGGAGAGAGTGAAGCACACAGAGAAAGCAGGACAGTCGGAATTTGAGTGAAACTATTACTGAAATAATTACCTTGGGAGCCAGAGGAACAGCAAGCCATGGGTCCTGGCAGGAGCCACCAGCCAAGCCCCAACGGGAGCTGCCAGCTGAGCCACTGTAGGACCCACACATTAGGAGCAAGCAAGATAATGGGAATTTGACTGTGTTTTCTTAAGCCCTGCTGTATCCTGAGCCTTGCTGGACCCAGAGCCTTGGCTGGGTGAGAGCTGCTGGGCAAGAACCAGACATCTGGAATTTGGTGAGAACCCCACACGAGCTCACCCAGACAGCTGTAATCTGAGTGAGGTCACCACACATGCCCACCTTGCCCCCATACCAGCCCTTTGTCTGTTCCATACCAGTACCTCCATGTCCAGTCAGCTAACTTACTTTTATTCTGGAGCACCTTGCTCTGACTTAGCTGCAACAAGAGGCTGCTCTCACAGGCCCTGAACTGAACCTTTTCTTGGGTCAGAAGTTCAGAGAGAAGCACAGGCAGACTAGCTGCCCCACTGTATACTAGAGCAGTGACTTCAGATTAAGAACCTATCATCATCTCAGGCATAAAAAACTCTACCACAGCAATGTCACACAAGAAGCAGGCTACCTCACACCCTACACAAGTGCAAAGCAAGATGTCACACCCCCCCAAAAGTGATACAGTATCAATGGATTTCCTGAAGCCAGTCTGTGGAACTTTCTGACATAGAATTTATTTAAAAGAACAATGATTGAATCTTTTCAATGGGTGAAAAACAAACTTGAAGAGTTACAGGACTTTGCAAGCAAAAACCAGGAGGAGCTTAAAAAAAATCCAGGGGAGCTCTGGTGACCTAGTGGCAAGAAACCGCACTGCAATCCCAGAGGAACACGGTTCGAATCCACCAGACGCTCTGCCAGAGAAGGAGGCGCAATATCCTCCTGTACCAGTCAGATCTGATTTGACGGTACACGCACACAAAATAATAAAACAAAAAACCAAAAAACAAAAACAAACAAACAAAAAAAAATCCAAAACAATGCAGATAAAACAAATGAGTCATTAGATGCTCCAGAAAAACAAGAAACCATGATTAAGCATATGAGGTCCAATGTTTCAGATGCAGTCAACATAATGGAGGGACACATGCACAGAGTTGAAGAGATGGAACACAGAACCAATGAAATATAAATTGTCACCACAGAATTTAAAAAAGGAGGAAAAACCCCCCTAAGAATAATGTGGGACACTTCAAGATAAATAACATGTGCATCATTGGAATCCCAGAACAGGAAGAAGCAAGTAAAGGCACAGAAAAAGTTGTGGAAGAATTACTAGAAGAAAACTTTGCAGGCATAATGAAGAATGAGAGAATATATATTCAAGAAGCTGAGTGAACACCATATAGAATAGACTTTCCACCTCCCCAAGAAAAACACCAGCACATATCATAGTCAAATTTACCAGAACCAAAGATAAGGAGAGAATTCTGAAAGCAGTGAGGGAGAAACAAAGAGTAAACTATAAAGGAGAGCAGATAAGATTAAGTGCCAATTTCTCAGCAGAAACCATGTGAGCAAGAAGACAGTGGTATGACATATATTGAACACTCAAAGAACACAACTGTCAACCAAAAATACTGTACCCAGCAAAATTTTCCATCAAATATGAAGGAGAGATAAAGATATTCCCAGAAAAACAGAATCAAAGGGAGTTTGTAAAAACAAGACCAGTATTGTAGGAAACACTGAGAGACGTCCTTCTTAAAGAGGTACCACAAAGCAGGATGGAACAAAGTAATGGGCAACAACACCAAAAAGAACTCAATAAAATTATAGCAATAAAACTTTGCCTCTTAATAATCACACTGAATGTGAATGGTTTAAATGTGCTGCTGAAGACAAAAAGAGCAGCAGATTTGATAAAACCCCAAAATCCATCAATATGTCATCTACAAGAGACACACTTGAAATGTGAAGATAAAGAAAGACTAAAAAGGGTGGGAAAAACATGTACCAAACAAATGGCAACCAGAAAAAAGCAGGAGTAGTGATAATAATCTCTGTTAAAATAAATTTCAATGCGAAAACCATCACAAAAGTAAAGGAAGGTCACTACATAATGCTGAAAGGGTCAGTAGAAAAAGAAGACATAACAATAATATCTATGCACCAAATGAAAGAACTGTAAAAGATATAAAACTGGAAAAAGGAAATAGATGACATTGCTATATTAGTTAGAAACTTCCATACACCACTCCCAAGAAAAGAGAGAACTGCCAGAAAGAAATTCAACAAAGATGCCCAAGAATTAAACCACACAATAAATCAACTAAACCTCATAGATATTTATAGGCTAATGCACCCCCCAAAAGCACAGTATACCTTCTTCTTCAATGTGCATGGAACGTTCTCCAGAATAGATCACATTTTAAGTCACAAAGCAAGCATCAATAAATTTAAAAATATAGAAACAATACAAAGAATCTTTTCAGACCATAAAACTACAAAATTAAAAATAATAACAAGAGGATAAAGGAGAAAAAACACATACATTTGGAAGTTGAAAAACACCTTGCTTGACTGTAAGTGGGTACAAAAAGAGATAAATGAAATTAAGAGTGAAAACACCACTTACTAAAACCTGCAGGAAAACAGCCAAAGCAGCAATCAGAGGTCAATTTACAGCAATAAACAAACACATCAAAAGGCAGGGGGGAAAATGACCATTGACTCTCTAACCCAACACCTCAAACAAATTGAAAAAGAACAGTAAGAAAACCCAGTACCCTATAGAAAAACCTGAAATAGAAATTGTTGTTGTTATGTGCCGTCGAGTCGTTTGCGACTCATAGCGACCCTATGTACAGCGGCCCTAAACCCTGCTCTATCCTGTGCCAATTGCACTGCCTCTGACACACCCATTCTGATTACCCCAGTCACTGAATCAATCCACCTCATAGAGGGTCTTCCCCTCCTGTGCCATTCCCCCACCCTCCCAAGCATAATGCCCCTCTCCAAGGACCTGTCTCTCCTTACAATATGTCCAAAATATGTCAGACGAAGCCCCAGAATCCTTGCCTCCAAGGAGTTGCTTGGTTTAATCCTCACCAGGATAAATCTGTTTGTTTTCTTGGCAGTCCATGGTACATTCAGTACTCCTCTCCAGCACCACAGCTCAAAGGCATCAATTCTCCTTCTGTCCTCCCTAGTCAGCAGAAATAAATAAAATAGAAAACAGAAAAGCAATTGAAACTGTTAACAAAACTAGGAGTTGGTTCTTTGAAAAGATCAGTAAAATAGACAAACCACTCACAAAACTAACAAAGGAAAAGACACACATAATCTGAACAAATGATGAAACAGGCAATGCCACAACAGAACTAACTAAAATAAAAGAGCTAACATTGAAATATTATGGAAAAACTATACTCAAATATGAAAACCTAGAGGAAATGGACAAATACTTAGAAATGCACAACCTACCTAAACTGACAAAAACCGAAATGGAACATCTGAACAGACCCATTAAAAAGAAACTGAAAAAGTAATAAACAAAACAACTTGCAGCCAAAAAAAGTCCTGGACCAGATTGTCTTACAAGTGAATTTTATCAAATATTCATAGAAGAACTGTCACCAATTCTACATACACTATTTCAGAAAATGGGAAAATACAGAATTCTCTCAGACTCTTTCTTTGAACCAAACATATCCTTGATACCAAAGCCAGGTAAAGATACCACCATAATAGAAAACTCTCATGAAAAATATCCAAAATAGTATATCTCATGAAAATAGATGCAAAATTCCTGAACAAAATCCTGGCCAATAGAATCCAATGATACATTTAAAAAAAGAATAATTCACCATCACCAAGTGGTACAAGTATGCAAAGATGATTTAAAATAAGAAAAACAATTAGTGTAATTCATCACATTAACAAAACAAAGAATAAGAACCATATGATCATATCAATTGATGCAGAAAAGGACTTTGACAAAATCCAACACCCTTTCCTGATTAAAGCACTCAACAAAATAGGAGTCAACAAACAAACCTGAGAGCCAACATTGTTCTCACTGGAGAGAGAGTAAAGACATTCCCCTTGAGAACAGGAACTAGGCAAGGATGCCTATTATCAACTCTCCTGTTCAATATTGTATTGGAAGTCTTAGTGATAGCAGTAAGACAAGAGAAGGAAATAAGAGGTATCCAAATTCGTAAAGAGGAGGTAAAATTATCTATCTATGCAGATGAAATGGTAGTATACTTAGACTCAGCAGGGAAACTACTGGACATATTTGACCAGTTCAGCAAAGCAGCAGGATACAAGATCAACATAAAAAAATAATTCGGATTTCTCTACAGTAGCAAAGAATATGGAGCTAGAGCTAAGGAAAACAATACCCTTCAATAGCTAATCACAAGATTAAATACTTGGGAGTAAATCTAAC
>NW_006399813.1:14532352-14538429 GCF_000299155.1 Elephantulus edwardii | reverse complement strand
CTATATCTATATCTATATCCATCATCTATGTCTATATCTATATATCTATAATCTGAGAATGGGAATCACAGAACACTTGATCATGCTAATGCAAAACCTATAGTCGACCAAGAGGCAGTCATCAGAACAGAGCAAGGAAACACTACATGGTTCAAAATTGGAAAGGGTGTACGCCAGGGATGTGTCCTATCTCCATACCTTTTCATCCTATATGCAGAACAAATTATCTGGGAGACTGGGCTCTAAGAGGAGAATTGTGACATCAGGATTGGTGGAAGATCTATCAACAATCTGCGTTACGCAGATGACACAACGAAACGAGGAGGACATGAAATGCTTGCTGCAGAGGTCAAGGACTGCAGCCTTCAATATTGATTGAGCCTCAATTTCAAGAAGACAAAGATTCTCACAAGTGGACCAGTTAGCAGCATCAGGATGGATAGTTAAGAGATTGAGATTGTTCACAGCTTTAGTTTGCTTGACTCCATAGTCAACACTCTTGGCACCAGCAGCCAGGATACTAAAAGACATATTGTGATGGGAAAGTCTGCTGTTAGGGACCCCTTCAAAGTACTGAAGTGTCATTCTGGAGACAAAGGTGCATCTGATACAGGCCATGGTCTTTGCAATAATTTGTTATGAGTCAGAGTTGGACAGTGACGAGGGAGGATAGAAGGAGAATTGATGCCTTTGAGCTGTGGTGCTGGAGAAGACTATTTAATATACCATGGACTGCTAAGAAAATGAACAGGTTATCCTAGAAAGGGTTAAACCAGGCTGCTCCTTGGAGGCAAGGATTCTGAAGCTTCATCTGACATACTTTGGACATGTTACAAGGAGCGACCAGTCCTTGGAGAAGGACATCATGCTTGGGAGGGTAGAGGGACAGAGGAGGAGAGGAAGACCCTCTATGAGGTGAATTGAAATTGATTCTATGACTGGTGTAATCGGGGTGAGTGTGTCCAAGACGGTGCGATTGGCACAGGACAGAGCAGGGTTTCGGGCTATCGTACATAGGGTCGCTATGAGTCGCAAGTGACTCGACGGCACATAACAACTATGGAGAGAGAGACACAGAGAGAGAGAGAGTTAATAGACAGTGTTCAATGATGAATCTTAAGACCCTTCTTTCATGTTAATGATTTTTAATTTTATTATGAAATTTGGAATAGGCATTCCCATAGTTTAAAAATTATAAAGTGCAAAAGCATATATAGTACCATATACTGAAAGGCACAGCCTTTGAAAATGACAAGGAAAGCAATATATAAGCTTTAGAAAGAAATATTGTATTGTTCTTCAGTACCCTAGGAGGTCCCTGACAGATTTTCCCAATGCAATTTGTCTTTTGATTTCCTGGCTTCTGGTACCAAGAGTGTTGATTGTGGAGCCAAGCAAACTGAAGTTGTTAACAACCTCAATCGCTTCCACATCTATTATGATGCTGCAAATCAACCCAGTTGTGAACCTGTTTTTCTTGATGTTGAGCTTCAATCTTTATTTAAGGCTGCAGTTCTTGACTTTCTGCAGCAAGTGCTTCAGGTCCTCCTCAGTTTCAGGAAGCATGGTTGTATCATCTGCATAATGCAGGTTGTTGATGAGTCTTCCTCAAATTCTGATGCCACATTCCTTCTCAAAGAGCCCAGCCTCCCGGATGATCTGTTCTGTGTATAGATTGAAAATGTATCGAGCTAGGACACATCCTTGCCACACACCCTTCCCAATTTTGAACCATGCAGTGTGTCTTTGCTCTGTTCTGATGACTCCCTCCTGGTCCAAGTATAGGTGCTGCTTAGCACAATCTAGTGTTTTGGGATTCTCATTCTTCTCAGAGTTATCTACAGTTTGTTATGATCCACACAGTCAAATGCATTTGCATAGTCAATGAAACACAAATAGACATTCCTCTAGTACTCTCTGCTTTCAGCCAAGGTCCATCTAACATTAGCTATAACATACCTAGTATCCCGCCTCTTCTAAAACCAGCCACATCTAGCATTTCTCTGTTGATGTGTGGTTTCAATCATTTTTGAAAGCATGATAGGATATGTAAAAATTGAAAGTGGTCTAGAAACTATTATTATTAGTAGTAAGTTTTTTTCACAGAAGTGCTGGATATAAAACAATATCTAAAAATTAACTGTGTTTCTATTGTTGTTGTTATGTGCCATCAAGACATTTGTGACTCATAGCGACACTATGACAAGAGCCTGGAACCCTGCTCTATCCTGTGTCCACTTCACCGTCTCTGACACACTTACTTCCACCAACTCCATCACAGAATCGATCCATCTCATCGAGGGTCTTTCTCTCCTGCGCTGTCCCTCCACTCTCCCAAACCAGTCCTTCCTTGCAACATGCCCAAAGTATATTAGACAAAGCTTCAGAATCCTTGACTCCAAGGAGTAGCCTGTCTTCACCCTCCATGGTATATTCAACACTCTTCTCTAGCACCACAGCTCAAAGGCATCAATTCTCTTTCTGTCATCCCTAGTCACTGTCTAACTTTCCAATGCATTGTACGTAATTGCAAAGACTATAGCCCAGATCAGTTGTACCTTAGTTTCTAGCCTGACATCGTTGCTCTTCAGTACTCTGGAGAGATTTCTGACAGCTGACTTTCCCAGTGCAATGCATGTCTGGAGCCAAGCAAACTATAACTGTTAATTATCTCTTCACCATCTATATTGATGCTACCAATTTGTCCAGATTGAAAAGGTATGGAGACAGAATACATCTTCCTGATTTTGAACCATATAGTGTTTCTTATTTATCATAAATAATTAAAAAATGAAATTTTAAGAAAGTAATGTTACTTGTTAGGTGTTGTCGAACTCATAGTTACTCTATGAACAATAGATCTGAATGCAGTCCTATCCTGTGCCATCCTCACACTTGCTGACACATAATGGATCATTGAAACAGTCACTGTGTCAATCCACCTGGTTGAAGGTCTTCCTCTCTTTTGACAACCCTCTGCCTTTCCAAGAATTATATTCTTCTCCAAGGAACAGGCTCCTCTAGCAACATTCCCAAAGTATGTGAGATGAAGCTTATATATGTTTGTTCTTTTGTTAGCTTATGGGATATTCAGTACTCCAACATTGCAGTTCAAAGGCATCAATTATTCTGCCATCCTTTTTCACTGTCTAGCTCTCAGATATATAGCAAATGATTGGAAAGACTATGGCCTGAAACAGACACATCTTAATTGTCAAACTAACATCACTGCTCTTCAATAATTTGGAGAAGTCCCTCCCTGGCTGCAGATTTCCTTGTGCTGTTCATCTCCTGATTTCATAACTACTGGTTTGTGGATTGTGGCTCCAAGGAGATGAAGTTGTTGACAATTTCAATCTTTTCTCTCACCTATCATGATGTTGCATCTCGATCCAGTAGTAAGAATTTTTGTTTTCTTTATATCAAGTTGCAATCCATATTGAAGGCTTTATGCTTCCATCTTCAATAACAAGTGTTTCAAGTCCTCCTCACTTTAAGCAAGCAAAGTTGTGTCATCTGCATACTAAAGGTTATTAATGAGTCTTCCTCCAATCCAGATGTCACAGTCTTCTTCGTAGAGTCCAGCCTCTCTAAATTTGTTTGGCATACAGATTGAAAAGATAGGGAGAGAGAATACAGACCTAATGCAAATGTTTCTTAGTTTTAAACCATGAGAGTTCCCTTGTCTTTTGGTCTAGGTATAGATTTCACATGAGCATAATTCCCATTCTTCTCAATGTTAGGCATAACTTGTTATGATTCACACAGTCAAATGCCTTTGTATAGTCAGCAACACTGTTATTCAGAAGGTCACTATGAATTGTACTCGAGAGCACCTAATAAGATCATTCACTCATTGCTATCAAGTTGGAACTGACTCAGAGCTGACCCTCCACCGGATTTTCAGAGGCTGTAAATTGCATGAAGGGAAGTTGCCCATCTTTCTCCTGCAGAACATCTGGTGAATTAAAACTGTGCATGGTGTTTCCAAAACTGAATTGTTATGAAAGTAGATTGTCTCATCCTCCCCTCCACAAACACACTAAGAGTGAAACACCAGTCCTCTGGTTAAGAGCATAGTTGTTAATCCACTGGGCCACTAGAACATCTGTAAAGGTATAACCTTGGAAACTCTTTGGGGAAGGGCAGCCGTTCCCTTCTGTTTTCTACAGTTGTGATGAATAAGAATCATCCTGATGGCAAGAACTATAAGAAGAGGCATTCAGGGTCCATCCAGACAATCCACAACTATGTTGCCATTTTTAGATCCTTACTCTTATTTGCAAAGATTCATTTTATCTAAATAAAGTAATATTTACAGGCTCCATGAATTAGGTCCCTGGATAGTGTTGGAGTACCATAGGACTAAAAAAATAAATCTTTATAAAAGATAAAAAACTATACCCTTCACAATAGTGAATCACAAGATTAAATACTTGGGAGTAAATCTAACCAGAAACAAAGGATCTATTCAAAGAAATTACAAAACATTACAACAAGAAACAAAAAGAGACCTGGAGAAGTGGAAGAATAGCCCTTGCTCATGGATAGGAAGACTCAGTATTGTTAAAATGGCAATACTACCAAAGGCAATTTACATGTTCAACGCAATTCCAATAAAAATACCAATCCCATTCTTCAATGAGATGGAAAAAGTAATCTCCAGTTTCATTTGGAATAGAAGAAGCCCTGAATAAGCAAAGCACTCCTTAAAATAGAAAAAAGGTAGGAGGCATCTCACTCCCTGATTTCAAATCCTACTACACCGCCGTGGTGGTTAAGACAGCATGGTACTGGTACAATGACAGACACATAGATCAATGGAATAGAATTGAGAACCCGGAAAACAGCCCATCTATGTATGGTCAACTGATTTTTGACAAGGAGATGAAATCAGTTAAGTGGGGAAATGACAGGCTTTTTAACAAATGGTGTTGGCAAAATTAGAAAAATATCTGCAGAAGACTCAAGCAAGATCCACACCTCACTCCATACACAAAAAACAACTCTAGGTGGATCATGGATCTAGGACTAAAACCAAGGATTATAAACTTTATTAAAGAAAAGCTTGGAAGAATTCTAGTAGTCCTAATCCACAACATAAACAGCCTTCCAAGTATCCTGAAAAATCTACAACCAGGAAAAGATAAAATAGATGAATGGAACCTTCTAAGAATCAAATCCCTATGCACATCCAAAAACTTCTCCAATAGGGTAAAAAAGGGAAGCCACAGACTGGGAAAAAGTATTTGGTAATGACATGTCAGATAAGGGACTTATAACTAAAATTTATAAACTACTTGAGCACCACAACAAGATAAAGGTAAATAATCCAATTGAAAAATGGGCACAGGATATGAAAAGACACTTCACCAAAGAAGACATTCGGATGGCCAACAAGCAGATGAAGAAATGTTCAAAATCCCTAGCTCTAAGAGAGATGCAAATCAAAACAATTATGACATATCATCTCGCCGCAGTCAGAAGAGCAAAATTTAACAGAATAGCAAGCAACAAATGCAGGTAAGGTTGTGGAGAAACTGGAACTCTTATTCACTCTTGGTGGGAGTGTAAAATGGTGCAACCACTGTGGAAAGCGGTATGGTGCTTTCTCAAAAAGTTGCAAATAGAGATACCATTTGACCCAGCAATTCCACTACTGGGAATATATCCCAAAGAGACTACTACTGACATCTGAGCAGATATATGCACACCCATGTTTATGATGGCTTTGTTCACAATAGCAAGGTGCCTATCAACAAAAGAATAGATAGAGAAGCGGTGGTATATTCACACAATGGAACACTATGCTGCATTGAAAAACAAGGAACTCATACAATATTGTTCAAAATGGGTGAGCCTGGAGGACATTATGCTGAGTGAAATATCTCAGTTGCACAAGGACAAATACCGCATGGTGCCACTGCTGTAAAATGGGACTGATATCAGGGTTGGGGTAAGACTGAGAGGAACTGCATAAATTGTGTATACTGCATTGAAACAAGTTGTGCCAAGAAATCTGGAGAACAACCACTTGGCCAACTGACTGGAAGAGATCTATATTTGTTCCCATTCCA
>NW_006399813.1:14523021-14530957 GCF_000299155.1 Elephantulus edwardii | reverse complement strand
CAAGCCTTGAAACAGATGAGGGAAAGAATAATTTAAAAGCGATGTATGATAGGGTATTATGGTTATCAGAAGAGTCCACAATTAAGGTTGCATAGTGTAGTGTACTTGGGGCAGTGGGAGGGGTGCGGGGGTATTTTATATCAAAGAAAGAATTTTTCTTTTATTTTTCAAAGACAGCAGCGAACTGGGGTGGGGGGAGCAGGCTAGGGAGGGCTGGGCAGGGAGAAAAGTGCAACAATGAATAAATAGAAATAAAAAAAGATAATGAATGAATGGAAATCCAAAGTCTGTAAATGTTCATTAAAATTAATAAAAAATTAAAAGTTATGTATAAAAAATATGCTCACCATAAAAAAGATGTATGTGTATATCGTAAAGATATACTATAAATTAGAACTTTAAGAGAAACTAGAGAACTAAGTAAATGGATACATACTGTGCATATGGGTTTGAACACTCATTGTTGGGTGTCATCCTTGCACAGGGGCCATGCTAATCTTCTCTGTATTGTTCCAATTTTAGTATATGTGTTGCCTAAGCAAGTACAACTGTCAATGTTGGGAAAGATGAGTTCTCTCTAAATCGAACTATATTTTTACATTCAATTAGAATCTTTGTGTTACTAAGTGCTATCAAGTAATTTCTGATTCAAAGTGACCTTAGTTAGAATGAAACCCTGCCCACCCCTCTGCCATCTTCAAACTCCCTGCCTGTCTTTAAGTACATTGTTGCAGTTATTGTATCAAGTCACCTTGTTAAAGGTCTAAAAAAAATTTATTGTCATTTTAAAGAAAGTTTGGGTTTTTGTTAATTCATTGCTGCAGTTTCCACCTTCCCCTTTTGCTCCCCTTCTCCCAGTCGGCTTTGCAGTGCACTTCTTGTTGCAGATTGTTGTCATACATACCATGTGTAATCAGATAATCCTTTCAGAAAGTTCTTCCCTTTGATCTGTTCACCCACCCTCTACTTTTCCAAGCATGATGACTTATTGCAATGACTGGTGCTTCCTGGTGCTCCAAGTATGTGAGGCTAAACGTCACGATCCTTGCCTCTAAGAAGCACCCTGGTTGCACATCCTGTGAGACAAATTTGCTTGCTCTTTGGTAGTCTGTGATGTGTGTAGTATTCATCAACATCATCCTATTTGAAAGAGATCAAGTCTTCTTCAGTTTTCCCTATTCATTGTCCTGTATGGTCCAGTATTTTGCTTGTAGAATCGTACAGCATTGCAACTTGAGATTTGATTTTTTTTCTTTAATTCTTTCAGCTTGAACAATGTCAAGTGTATTCCTTTTTTTCTGGTTGGGTCATGGTATTTTTTTAATTTTTTTTTTAGTGATTTTCATAAAATAATTAATTTACATTGTGTTTTACTCATGTAAGTTGTGTGGTTTTTAACATTTTTTTTAAAAATTGCTTACAAAGTTTGTATACATTGTGCTTCACACTATTCTTCATTAATACAATGTTTCATACAATCATTCTCATGCATTATATTTTATAAAATCAATCATCATTCGACCTTGCCTATCATTGTTGTTGTTATGTGCTATCGAGTCACCTGTGACTCCGAGTTACCCTATATATAATAGCTCTGAAGTGGCCCTGCCCTGAGCCAGTCTCACTGACTCTGACATACCTACCCCAAGTGCCCTAGTCACTGTATCAATCCATCTCATCCAAGGTCTTCATCTGCTGAGCTGTCGCTCCACCCTTCCGAGGATGATGTCCTTCTTGAAGGATCAGTCCCTCCTGGCCACGTGCGCAAAATATGTAAGATGGAGTTTCAAAATCCTAGCCTCCAATGGAAAACTTGGTTTCAACCTCTCCATGACAGGCCTTCTTGTTCTCCTGGCAGTCCATAGTATGTTCAAGACTCTTCTCCAGCGTCACAACTCAAAGGCATAAATTCTTCTTCTATCATCTTTAGTCACTATTCAGCTCTCTTATGCATAGCAAATAATTACAAAGATCATGGACTGGATCAGGTGCACCTTAGTCTCTAGACGGGCATCGTTGGTTCTCAGCACTCTGGAAAGGTCCCTGACAGCAAACTAACCTAACACAATCCATCTTTTGATTCATTACCCTTCTTTTTGCCTGATCCTTCCCATTTACTTCCCCCGTTCGTCAACCCACCAAACTATGCAGCCCTGTGATTTCACCCTACCAATCCTCACCTCTCCACTCCCCTACTCCCTCCCTCCTGCCCTGCTTGAGTTCCTGTACATGTTTTACTAGTTGCCTTTCTAATTTTTTTTAAATCCTTCTATTTTTACAGTGATGGTTTTAGGCAGTATTTTTTCCTTATGAGACGGCATTTGTTCACTCAGCATAATGCTCTCCATCCTCTCCCAAGTTGTGTAGTATTTTTCAAAATCATTGATCCTGAGTGCTGCATAGTGTGCATGAATTGCATTTGGTTGTGGTTGGACATTTGGGCTATTTCCATGTTCTTGCAATGTGAATTACATGATTATGAACATTGATGTACAAATCTCTGTTTGTGTCTCTCTTCTAATTTCCTTGGGGTATATTCCTAGTAGTGGAATAGCTCGGTCATATGGAGTTTCTATGTTGAACTTTTTGAGGAAACTCCAGACTGTCTCCAGAATGGTTACACCATTTTATAATCCCACGAAAAGTGTATGAGAGTTCCCACCTCTCCATATCCTCTCCACCATTTATTGCTTGCTGCTTTGCTAAATTTGCCACTGCTACTGGAGTGAGATGGTGTCTTATTGTGGTTTTGATTTGCATTTTTCTTTTTGCCAGTGATTTTGAGCATTTTTGTTTGTTTGTTTGTTGGCCACCTTAAAGTCTTCCTTTGAAAAGTCTTTTCCATATCTTTTCCCCATTTTGTAATTGGGTTATCAGTCTTTTCCTTGTGGAGACCCAGGAGTATTCTGTAAACTTTTGTTATGAAACCCTTTTCCAAAATGGTATTGCCAAATATTTGTTCCCAGTTGGTAGGCTTTCTTTTCATCCTCTTGGAAAAAATTGTTGTTGAGCACAGAGATTTAATCTTTAGAAGGTCCCATTCATTAATTTTATCCTCTTCAGACTGGACATTTTTGGCTGTCTTTTCATACCATCTGCTAAGCTTTTTAAGATTGGTCCCAGCTTATCTTTTAATAAGTTTATGGTTTTGAGTTTTACTCCCAGTTCACAGTTGCACCTTGAGTTAATTTTTTTATATGGTGTGAGATGTGGATTATGTTTCAGCTTTCTGCAGGTAGCAGTCCAGTTTTGCCAGCACCATTTGTTGAAGAGTTTGGCATTTCCCCATTTGATAGGTTTCATTTCCTTGTCAAATATCAGTTGACCATAGAAAGATGAGTCCATTTCTGGTTTCTTAATTCCGTTCCTCTGGTCTATATGCCAGTCATTGTACCAGTACCATGCTGTTTTGGTTATTGCCACTGTCTAGTTTTGAGGTCAAGGAGTGCTATGCCTTCTGCTTCATTTTTGTTTTTCAGAAGTGCTTTGCTTATTCGAGGTCTCTTTCCTCTCCAAATAAACTTGACAATGTCCCTCTCAATCTCCTTGAAAAATGAATTTGGTATTTGTATTGGGATTTCATTGAGCATGAAGATTGCTTTTGGTAGGATTGTCATTTTCATTATCTTGAGTCTTCCTATCCATGAACAGGGCACATTTCCCCATTTATTTAGGTGTTTCATTGTGTCTTGCAGAAATGTTCTGTAGTTTTCTTTGTATAGGTCTTTTGTGTCTATAGTTAGGTTCACTCCCAAGTATCTCATTTTGTGGTTGGCTTTTGTAAATGGTATTGCTTTCTTGATTTCCTTCTCTGTGTTTTATTTGTTACTGTAGAAGAATTCCACCGATTTTTGGATATCGATCTTGTATCCTGCAACCCTACTAAAATGGCCCACTTGTTCTAACAGTATTATTGCTGAATCCTTGGAGTTTTCTGTGTACACTATCTTATCATCTGCATATAGTGATAGTTTAACTGTCTCTTTGCCACTCTTCATGCCTTTTATTTCCTTCTCTCGTTGTATTGTCCTAGGAAGTACTTCCAATACAATATTGAATAGAAGTGGTGGTAGTGGGCATACTTGCCTGGTCCCTGTTCACAAGGAAAATGATTTTAGTCTTTCTCTCTTGTAGATGACATTTGCTCTTGATTTTGCATATATACTTTTCACTATTTTGAGGAAATTCCCTTCTATTCCAATATTACTGAGTTCTTAATCAAGAATAAGTTATTTTTATCAAATCAGTTGCTAAGATCGCATGGTTCTTGTTCTTTGCTTTGTTAATGTGGTGAATTACATTGAATGTTTTCCTATATTGAACCATCCTTGCATACCTCTTATAAATTCCACTTTGTCATGATGAATTATTTTTTTGATGAGCTTTTGAATTCTCTTGGCAAGAATTTTGTTAAGGAGTTTTGTGTCTATGTTCATGAGAGATATTGGTCTGTAGTACCTTTGCCAAATTTTGGTATTAGGACTATGCTTGCTTCATAGAATGACACTGAGAATGTTCCTTTTTTTCTATTTTTTTGAAATAATTTAAGTAGAATGGGTGATAAATCTCTGAATGTGCTTGATAGAATTCAGTCGTGAAGCCATCTGGTTCAGGACTTTTTTGTGAAGGAGTTTTTATTTTATGAACTGCTCAATTTCTTCTTTTCTAGTGAGTCTATTCCAGTGTTCTACATCTGACCATGTCAATCTGTGTAGGGCATGAGTTTCAAGGAATTTGTCCCTGATTCGAATATTTGTCTTCTTAAGCTATCCTTTGAAGTCTTCTGGTCAGCTCTTTTGCTTCTTCATTTCTTCCTTTTACTTTAGCTTCTCTATGTTCCAGGGCAAATTTCAAGGTCTCTTTTGATATCCATTTAGGTCTTTTCTTTCTTTCCTGTCTTTTGAATGGCCTTTTGCTTTCTTCATGTATGATGTACTTGATGCCTTCCCATAATTTATCTGGTCTTCAGTCATTAATGTTCAGTGCACAAAATCAAATTTAGAAGCCTGAGATGATCTCTAAATTCAGGTGATGGGATCTATTCAAGGTTGTATTTTGGCTCTTGTAGATTGGTTTCAGTTTCTTCAGCTTCAATTTGAACATGCATATAAGCACTTGATGTTCTTTCATAGCTGACCCTTGTCTTTGTCCTACCTGATGACACTGAGCTTTTCTACCATCTCTTTCCATAGTTATAGTAAATTTGATTCCTATGCATTCCATCTGGTGAAGGCCATGTGTATAGTTACCATTATTATTTTTTAAAAGATACTTGCAGTGAGTAAGATGTTGGGCATATAAAATTATATCATGCCATATCCTGCTTCATTTCTCTAGCCAGGGCTGTATTTTCCAACTACCCACTCTTCTTATTTCTTTCTACCTTTTCCCATACCAATTACTAGTTAGTACAGTTACATCATAATTGTGTGTTCTATCAAATTCAGACAGCTGAAGTTGGTTGAAGTTCTGTTTCTTCTTTGACTTTAGTGGTTTGGTTGTAATTTTCACTAGTAATTGCATTAACAGGTTATCCCTGTATGGTTACGTGTATACTTTAATATAGATTTTAAATATTCTTTTGGACAATTAATGCATTATCATTCCTTGCCAATCTTAAATTAGTTTTAAATACTCTAAATTAGTATGGCTGTCTGATTCAAAATGACCTGTACTAGTCTGTTTCAGCTCACTAATGTCTGAGATATTCATCACCACACAGTCTATCATTCTCCTTCATTTTTTACAACTTCCAGTTTTTACAGGTCAGTACTTAATTGTAAATCCATTCCATGTTATTAATGGATATTTATTTGAAACTATTTTTCTTAATTTTTAGTACTGCCATATCAGCAAATAAAAATTCTTGCTTTTTGTGTTATAGTGACTATGCAGAGGCATTTGCCTGTGGACCAAGACAAATTATGGCTAACATTGTGAAGAATGGGAATCCCAGAACACTTAATTGTGCTCAAGTGGAATCTATACCTAGACCAATAAGCTAGTCTCTGAACAGAGCAAGGGAACACTTCATGGTTAAAATTGAGACTATGTGCATCCAGGATATGAAAGTTCTGTTTGTGTTTTATTGACTATGCAGAGGCCTTTGACTGTAGATCATAACAAACTACGGCTAACATTGAGAAGTATGGGAATCCTGAAACACTTAATTGTGCTCATGTGAAATGAATACCTAGACAAAGAAATTTATCTCTGAACAGAGACAGCAAACACTTCATGGTTAAAATTGAGAATGATGTTCATAATGTCTATATCCTTTCTCTATACTTATTCAATCGGGATGCTGAGCAAATCATTCGAGAAGCTAGACTCTATGAAGAATGTGGCATAAGGATCAGAGGATGATCCATCAATAATCTGGATTATATAAATGACACAACTTTGCTTGCTGAAAGTGAGGAGGACTTAAAATGCTTTCTGCAGAAGATCAAAGACTGTAGTTTTCAATGTCAAGAAAACAGAAATCCTTTACTACTGGGCCAATATGTAACATCATAATAGATCGAGAAAAGGTTGCAGTTGTCAATTATTTCATCTTACTTAGATCCACAATCAGCACCCCTGGTACCAGTAGTCAAAAAAATCAAAAGACATGTTGTATTGGGAAAACCAATTGTCAGACTTCTCCAAATTGATAAAGAACGAAGATGTTAGTCTGAAGATTAAGGTTCAATAGTCTAAGCCATCCTGTTTTCAATTGCTTCCTATGCCTCTAAAAGTTAGACAATGAATAAGATGACAGGAGACTTGTCTTTGAGCTGTGGTGTTGGAGCAGAGTACTGAGTATTCCCTGAACTACCCAAAGAACAAACAAATATGTTTTAGAGAAAGTGTCTTAGAATGCTCCTTGGAGGCAGGGAGAAAAATCTTCCTCTCACATACTTTGGGTGTGTTGATGGCAGAGAATTTTCCTTGGACTGGGCCATCTTGATTGGTAGGTGGAGGGTTAGTGAAAGAGGGGAAGACCCTCAACAAGATGTATTGATGTAGTGACTGTAACAATGGTCTCAGGTAGATCAGAGATAGTGAGGATGGCACAGGTTGGGGTCACTATGAATTGTATTCAACATGATGACACCCAACAGCAACAAAAGCATTCCCTAAAGCTTTACACTGTCCACATCGTTATTGCAGCCTCTACTTTGAGGAAGCAGCTTGTCACTAGTTGCATTTTCAATGTCTTCACACCTGAGGGCCTCATCATCTGACACTATGTGACAGCATTCTGCGGCTATTTTTAAGGTTTTCAAGGCCCTGTTATTAAAAAAAAATGGATGGCCAGTCTTGATTCCTAGACTCTCTTAGTCTGGAAGCTGTGCTGACACCTGTCTACTGTGACTGACCCTGACAGAATTTCAAATACCAAAGCCTTAACTTCCAGCATCACAACAGCATGCAAGCCATCACAGTACAGCAAACCTGTAGATAAGCAGTGGAGAATTCTTATAGGGTGTGTGCAAATTGACCTATTTTTCTTAAAATTTACGTGGTTATTCAGAGGACCAAGAACAGCTATGGCCTTGGAAAAACAAAGCTGGAGGATTTAAACTGACAGATATTAGTACTTACACAGCTACAATAATCAATTCACTATATTGTTGGACTGAGGATCAAAAATAGACCTGAATAGAATCCTTGAATAAATGCTAATATGAACATTTTTTTATTTAATATTTTTATTATTGTGTTAGAGTAAATTTAATGTGCTTATTTAAAGGGCTTTTTAAAAAATATTATTAATTTCAATGAAAATTTACAGAGACTTTGGATTTCCATTCATTCATTGCTGCACTTTTCTTCCCTCCCAACCTTCTCCCCCAGTACACTCCCCTCTTGGAAAAGTAAAAGAAAAATTCTTTCATTGTTTTACAATCCCTCCCCCCAGATCTACTCCACTATGCAGCCTTCACTCTGG
>NW_006399813.1:14503140-14522476 GCF_000299155.1 Elephantulus edwardii | reverse complement strand
TTTTACACTCCCACCAAACAGTGAATAAGGGTTCCAGTTTCTCCACAACCTCGCCAGTATTTGTTGCTTGCTGTTTTGTTAAATTTTGCTGTTCTTGCTAGGGTGAAATGATATCTCATAGTTGTTTTGATTAATGTGAACATTTTATGCAAAGGTGACTGTCTTAGTTATGCTATTAAAAAATACCCCAAGTGGATCAGTCAGTCTTTGTTATGGAATCAAAACTGACCCATAGTTGACCCTCCAGTGAGTTTTCAGATGCTGTAAATCCCACAGGAGACTGCCCGTATTTCTCCCTCAGAGCAGCTATTGGATTTGAATTGCCAAACTGCCGGCTTTGAGTTAGCAGCACACTAGATTTAACAAATGGAAGTTTATTTCCTCATGTTTTCCCACTTATTTGCCATTGAGTTGGAACTGACTTATAGCTAAGCATCCAGTAGTTCTTCAGAGGCTGTAAATCACAAGAGGAGATTGCTCATCTTTCTCTCACAGAGAAGCTGGTGGACTTGAACCATATGCCTTTGGAGGCATTATAACTCCTTACCACTAAGCCACTAGGACTCATATTTAAAAGCTTGTAAGTCTGAATTTAGGGTGCTGGCCCTAGGAGAAGAATTTTTCTCTGTAAAGGTTCTGGAAGAATGGCCTTGTATCCTTATCTTCTGTTTTCTGGTTCTTCAGAGAAATCCATATGTTTTAAGTTTTCTTGCATCATCTCTCCTCTGCCTATTTGTTTAAAAAATAAAAGATAAGGAAAAAAAACCCCAAACCTACTGCTGTGGAATTGACTCTGACTCATTGACCCTCATAGGCAACATTGTGATAGATGGACAAGAAATTGAAGTTGTCAACAACTTCACTTTACTTGGTTCCACGTTCAATACACTTGGCACCAGCAGTCAAGAAATCAAAAGTAGTATGGTGTAGGAAAATTCTGCTGTCAGGAACCTCTCCAAAGTTATGAGGAGCACTGCTGTCAATTTAAAGATAAAGACGCACCGTATTCAAGCCATGGCAAATTACTTGCTATTTTTCTGAGAGTTGAATGATGAATAAGAAATGGTGTTGGCAAAATTGGAAAACCATATGCAGAAAACTCAAGCAAGACTCACACCTCACTCCATACATAAAAACCAACTCAAAGTGGATCAAGGACCTAGAACTAAAACCAAGGACTATAAACTTCATTAGAGAAAAGCTTGGGAGAACCCTAGAAGCCCTAATCCACTACATAAACAGTCTTTTTTTAAAATTATATTTTATTAATTTTCATAAACATTTACAGAGATTTTGGGCTTCCACTCATTCATTGTTGCACTATTCTCTCTACCCTCCTCCCAGTTTGTTCTTGTCCAAATGCCACAGTGCTTGTCAAAGCCAGTTCTGATTAATCTTCTTTGTCAGTGTATCCTTTGCCATTCCCTATCACTCCTCCCTGAGAGAGACTTCACCCTGAGTCATAAGGAAAAGGGGACGGCGTATTCTCTTAGCTACTTCCTGCTGAAAAGGGACGCTGTGGGTTTCAGGGTGAAGATCTTCCCTCACTACTCTAAAGGGCCCCTTTGGCAGTAGGAAACACATAGACTATTATGGAGACTGATTTTGGAATTCAGATGCACTCTTATTGATTGTGCTTGGCTGTACATGTACATATCCTTCAAGATGTATCATGGGGGTGTTGCAACCTAGAAGACACAAATTTGACTAACAAGTTATAAGTACATGAGTCCAAAAATTATGGAAAAGTAAAAGAAAAGATTCTTTCATTGTTTTACAAACCCTCCCCCAGGTCCCCTCCACCATGCAGCCCTCGCTCTAGTCTCCTGTGATGACAGAAATACCCAGTTACATCTCTCTTTTAGACGGTTCTCTCCCTCCTCTGCTTCAGTGCAGTATACATTATTGAACCCATCTTACTCAGTGTCTCCCTAACCCCAAGGACGGTCCCATTCTACAACAGTGGCATCATGTAATATTTGTCCTTTTGTGACTGGGATATTTCACTCAGCATAATGTTCTCCAGAGTCAACCATTTTGAATAATATTGCATGAGTTCCTTGTTTTTTAATGCAGCATAGTATTCCATTGTGCGAATATACCACAGCTTCTCTAGCCATTCGTTTGTTGATGGGCACTTAGGTTGTTTCCAACTCCTTGCTATTGTGAACAAAGCTGCAGTGAACATGGGTGTGCATATATCTGCTTGGATGTCAGCTATGGTCTCTTCAGGGTATATTCCCAGTAGTGGAATTGCTGGGTCAAATGGTATCTCTATTTGCAACTTTTTGAGAAAGCGCCATACTGCTTTCCACAGGGGTTGCACCATTTTACACTCCCACCAACAGTGAATCAGGGTTCCAGTTTCTCCACAACCTCGCCAGCATTTGTTGCTTGCTGTTCTGTTAAATTTTGAACATCTTGGAAAACCTACAACCAGGAGAGCATAAAATAGATAAATGGGACCTTCTAAGAATCAAATCCCTATGCACATCCAAAAACTTCTCCAATAGGGTAAAAAGGGAAGCCACAGCCTGGGAAAAAGAATTTGGTAATGACATGTCAGATAAGGGACTTATATCTAGAATTTATTAAATACTTGGGCACCACAACAAGATAAAGGTAAACAACCCAATTGAAAAATGAGCACAGGATATGAACAGACACTTCACCAAAGAAGACATTCAGATGGCCAACAAGCACATGAAGAAATGTTCAAAGTCCTAGCTCTAAGAGAGATGCAAATCAAAACAACTATGAGATATCATCTCACCCCAGTAAGAATAGCAAAATTTAATAGAACAACAAACAACAAATACTGGAGAGGTTGTGGAGAAATTGGAACCCTTATTGACTCTTGGTGGGAGTGTAATATGGCGCAACCACTATGGAAGACAGTATTGTGTTTTCTCAAAAAGTTGCAAATAGAAGTACCATTTGACCCAGCAATTCCACTACTGGGAATATACCCTAAAGAAACCATAACTGCCACCCAAACAGATACATGCACACCCATGTTTATTGACGCTTTGTTCACAATAGCATAGAGTTGGAAACAACCCAAGTGCTCATCAACAAACGAATGGATAGAGAAGCTGTGGTACATTCACACAATGGAATACTATGCTGCATTGAAAACCAAGGAGCTTATGAACGAACTATTACATAAAATGTATACCCTGTAGGACATTATGCTCAGTGAAATATCTCAGTCACAAAAAAACCCCACAACTTCAGCATAATGCCACTGTTATAAAACAGGACTGACATGGGGGCTGGGGGTAAACTGAAAGAAGGGAGGATAAATAATCTACACGGCATTGAAACAGACGAGGCAGAGAACTGTATAAAAGGAATATATGATTAGATTTTGTTGACATGACAAGAGTCCAGAATAAGAGCTGCATAGTATAGTGGTCTGGGGTGGGGGGGGATGGGGGCTATATAACAATGAAAGAACTTTTTTCCCCAAGAAAAAAGTGATCTGGGTGGGGGAGAGGAAGCAGGGAGGAGTATGTGCAACAATGAACAATTGGAAACCCAAGTTCTTTATAAACTTTCATTAAAATATCAATAAAAACCAAAACCAAAAAAACAAACAAAATAGAATCAGACAATATGTGGCCTTGTCTTATTTCTTTCACATAGCTTACTGTTTTCAGGATTTGTTTATGTTTCAGTGTAGGAAAATATTTCATTTAATGAATGTACAATTCTCTATTGTAACAAAAAAAAGAATAGCAGAAGAAAAATCAAAACCTTTGAGTTGTGGTATTGCAGAACAGTACCAATTATCCCATGGACAGCTAAAAGACCAAACATACACATCTTGGAAAAAGTGCAGCCTGAATGTTTCTTAGAGGCAAGGATAGTGAAGTTTCATCTCACATACTTTGGGCATGTTGCTAGAAGGGGGTATCCCTTGGAAATGGGTATCAAGTTAGGAAAGTGTATTGTCAGTGAAAGAGAAGACCCTCAACAAGATAGATTGACACAACGACTGCAGCAATAGGCATAAGTGTCAGAGATTATGAGGATGGCACAGGATAGGACAAGGTTTAGATCTGTTGTCTTTAAGATGTGACATACTTGATGGCACATAACAGCAACATTGAGTTTGTGAAGTTATAAATCTGGATGGAGGGAACAACTTATCTTTCTCCCTAGGAGCAGTTAGAAAGGCTTGCTTATTTCATGTTCCTTTTATGGCAAAAGAAACGGACTCAAGACACAACCTACACTAATCTTACTTCTTAACATCACAAAAACAACTAATTCCCAGCTAGGATTATAAGCACAGGCATAGATGTTAGGATTTATCATACATATTTTTTGAGGAACATAATTTAGTGTAAAATGTTGTTGTTGTTGTTGTTAAATGTGTTGAGTCATAAACGACTCATAGCAACCCTATGAATGAAAGACCTGAACACTTGTATAACTTTCATCATGTCTCCAAGTTCGTAGAGTTGACAGAAGCAAGCTATTTCGAAAGTGGATGCCACTCCTGCTTCCAAGCTTGTTTTAATCAGGGAGCTCCACCAAACACTGTCCACCATGGGTAACCATTATCACATTTGACACATCAGTGTCACAGTGTTTAGTATTACAGCAACCACGAGTTACCTCTGTACAGCAAGTGGACAGACCAGGGCTATACTTCTTAGAAGAATGTTTGACCAAAACTAATTAAAACCTAGTCTGAGAGCCACAGATTAAAATCACCCACCTTTGGCTTGGTAGCATCACTTTCTATCCACTAGGCCAACAGAACTCTCTTGTTGTTAAGTGCTGTCGAGTTGTAGACCACTCATAGTGACCTTATGAATGAAAGACTTGAACACTTATATAACTTTCCTTGTTTCTTCAAGCTCATAGAGTTTCTGGAGGCAAGCTATTATGGAAGTGGATGCCACTCCTGCTTCGAAGCTTGTTTTAACTGGGAAGCTCACCAAACACTGTCCACCATGGGTAACCGTCATTGCATTTGACACATCAGTGTCACAGGATACTATAATAATGTGGAGAAAATGAAGGAGTTTTGCTGTTTTTTTTTAAAGGTACTGAGTCATGCTGTTTCATTTCCAGCCCCACTCATGACAGAGTCACCGCTGCGATGTTGATGTCCAAGAAGAACCAGATTGCCATATATGAACTCTTTTTTAAGGAGAGGGTGATGGTGGCCAAGAAGGATGTCCAAATGCCAAAGCACCCTGAACTGGCAGACAAAAACGTGCCCAGCCTGCATGTCATGAAGGCCATGCAGAGAGTCTCAAGTCACGAGGTTATGTGAAGGAACAGTTCGCCTGGAGACATTTCTACTGGTACCTTACCAACGAGGGTATCCAATAGCTGTGTAATTGCCTCCACCTGCCCTCTGAGATTGTGCCCACCAACTTGCGCCGCAGCCGTCCTGAGACAGGTAGGCCAGGACCGAAAGGTCTGGAAGGTGAATGACCTGCAAGATTGACTCGAGGGGAGGCTGACAGAAATACATATAGACAGGACGCAGTGCCTCCTGGTGCCAAGAAAGCCGAAGATGGGACTGGGTGGGTCAGCCACGGATTCCAGTTCAGAGGCGAATTTGGTCGTGGACGGGGCCAGCCACCTCAATAAAGGTGGAGGGAATGGTTTTGTGTTAAATAAACATGTATGTAGCCAGAAAAACTAAAAATAAAAAAAAAGGTATTGAGTCTGTCAGATATCTATGTGGGCATAAAGAAACCTTAACCCCTATTTATAACATGCTTAAAAGAAAATTCCAAGGAGATTTTCGTGAACTTATCTGTAAAAGACGAAAAACAGAAGGGCTTATAGAAGATATTGTAGTTTATTATATTTGTGACTTTGCCGTTGTTATGTGCTATGTATTTAGACCCTCTTTATGGGGTTTTCAGAGACTTTAATATAAATTGCACAGGAGGAGACTGCCTGTCTTTCTCTCTCAAAAAAGCTGGTAAATTTGAACAGCCTGCCTTTAGGTTGACAGCACAACTCCTTACCACTAGGCCACCAGACTTCAGACAGTGAAATATTTCATAAATAGGACATAAGAACCATTATATGGGGAAACACTGCACATTTCAGGAACTAAAATCATATGGAAAACTCAGGAATTTGAATCAAAGTGCATGTCAGGGAGCTACAAATAGTTCTGTATTACTAAATACGAGATGAACTCAGAATGAGGTTGGAGAGGTGGGCAAAGGCGGAACTGCATGGACACTTTTATAGCACTCAGTGGATTGAGCAATTTACCTATAGATGTGGTCGTTTTTTATTTAAGGGCCTTTGTATTTAAAGTTGGTTGTTACTGTATTTTGGAGGAACAGTCTGCGAAGTGGTTCAGCACTCTTCTGTCAATAGGCTGTACTGAGATAGCCTGGGGTTGCCGTGATGTGAACCTTGTGCCATTGGAGTGTCAAATGCCATAATGGTTACCCATGGTGGATGGTATTTGGTGGAGCTCCCAGTTTAAGAAAGGTTTGGAAGCAGGGGTGGCATTCACTTCCTAAGCTTTATGAACTTTGATAAATGATGATAAATATAGAAAAGCTTCAGGCCTTTTGTTCATTGGGTCACTATGAGTCATCCTCGATGGCAATCAGCCACAACAACAACAATGGGAAAGGATCAGAGGGATCAAAATAGATTGAAGTGATCAAATTGGTTATTGAAGTAGCCCAGAAATAATGAGACCTGAACCAGGGCAGTGATAGCAAGAATAGAGATAGGTACAGATAAGTATATTTCTTTGGCATAATTAGTAGAATCTGGGAATTGACTATGAATTACAAAAGGCAATGGAGGAGTTTAAACTCTTGACAGATTAGTTTCTTGTGACTTGGGTTACATAAAACAACAAAAGTAGTACAATCACTCTGGAAGGCAATATGGCAATTCCTCAAAAATCTGAACATAGACCTTTAATGACTCAGCTATTCTGATGCTTGGAATATGTTGTTGTTATGTGCTGTTGAGTTGTATATACCCTGAGAAAATGAGAACTAAGGCACAAATGGAGTCTTGTACACCAGTGTTCATATCTGTGTTATTCACCATTGCAAGAACATGGAAACAGCCCAAATGTCCAACCACAAAATGAATGGATTGGGAAACTATGGTACATTCACACAATGGAATACTATGCAGCACACAGGAGCAATGATTTTGTAAATTATTACCTAACTTGGGAGGGACTGCAAAGCATTATGCTAAGTGAACTAACTCAATCCCATAAGGACAAATACTGTATAAAACCATTATTGTAGAATGTGTATGAGGATCCAAGGGAGTGTGGGAGCAAAGGGATTAGGATGGGAGGGTCCGGGAAATGTGGTGGTTAATCATAGAGTCACACTATTTGAAGGGTAGAGGAAGGGGTGGGTAAGGGAAAGAGGAAGGATTCAGTGTGAAAAACCATATATATGAACTTTATAAGTAAACCAGTATAAAATGATAATTTTATTTTAAATAAAAAACCCCAATATACACAAATGATTGTGTAAGAAATGTGAATGAATGACACAATGTATACAAATGATTGTATAGATGTGAATGCACAAAATACAATATAAATTAAAGAAACAATGTATATGAATGATTGTCTACAAGCCAATTAAAAAATACTGAAATTGAAATTGAAAAAATATTTCTGTCTGAAAGTTCTGGATGCTGTTGTTGTTGTTATTGTTATATGCTGTCTAGTCCCCTGCAACTCATAGTGACTCCATGTATAGTAGTTCTGAACCCTGGCCTATCTTTAGACAATCTCATTGGTTTTGACATGCCTACCCTCATTACTCTAGTTACTGAGTCTGTCCCTCTTATCCAGGGTCTTCCTTTACTGCTCTGTCCCTCCACCCTTCCAAGCATGATGTCCTTTTCCAAGGATTGATCTTTCCTGCAATATACCCAACGTATGTGAGACAGAGCTTCAAAATCCTTGCTTCCAGAGAGCAGCTTGATTTCACCCTCTCTAGGGCTGATCTGTTTGTTTTCCTGTCAGTCCACAGTATGGTCAACACTATTCCACAGCATCACAACTCAAAGGCATCAATTCTTTTTCTATCAGCCTCTTATCCAACTCTCTAAAGCACAGCAAGTAATTGCAAAGACCATGGCCTGTACCAGGAATACCTTAGTCTCTAGGCTGACATTGTTGTTCCTCAGTACTCTAGACAGGTCCCTGACAACAGAGAAAAATGCAATTTTTCCTTTTAATTTACTGACTGCTAGTGTCAAGGGTGTTGAATGTGGAACCAAGCAAGCTAGAGTTCTCTATGCACAGCCAATTCTGCCTATTCAGGCTCTATGCTGAGCAAATTAGCTGAAAGGCTGGACTCTGTGAGGAGGAGTGTAGTGTCAGGATTGGAAGGAGACTCACCTATGTTATGCAGATGACACAACCTTCCTTGCTGAAAGTGAGGAGGACTTGAGACACTTGTAGAAGATCAAGGAATTCATCCTTCTCTATGGGTTGCATCTCAATATCAAAAAGACAAAGATTCTTACCATTAGACCAATAAGCAGCAACATGATAGATAGGAGATTACAATTGTCAACAGCTTCATCTTGCTTGGATCCAAAATTAACAGCGTTGGTACCAGGAGTTAGAAAATAAGGAGACGCATTGCACAGAAAAATCTGTAATTAAGGACCTTTCTAAATTATCAAGGAGTAAGGATGTCAGTTTGAGGACTGAGGTGCATCTGATTCAGGTCATGGTCTTTCTGATTACTCACTATGCATCTGAGAACTGGACAATGAATAAGGATGACAGGAAAAGAATTAATGCCTTTGAACTGTGGTGTTGGAGAAAAGCACTGAATATCCCATGGATGGCCAAGAGAATGAACAGATTATGTCTTGAAGAGGATGAAACCAGAGTGCTCTTTAGAGGCAAGTATCATAAGGCTTCACCTCACATACTTTGCTGGGAGGGCATTCCTTGAAGAAGGACATCATGCAGAGAAGGGTAGAGGGTCAGCAAAGGAGAGGAAGACACTCAACTAGGTGGACTGACATGGTGACTGCCACAATGGGCTCTTGTGTGTCAGGAAGTGTGAGGAAGACACAGGATAAAACAGGGTTCAGATCTGTTGTTCATAGGGTTGCTATGAGTTGTAATCAACTCAATGACACTCAACAACAAAAACAACAACACAGTCAATGAAACACAGATAGACATTCCTCTGCTACTCTGTTTTTCGGCCAGGAATCATATAACGTTAGCTATGATGTGCCCAGTGCCACGGCCTCTTCTAAACCCAGCTTTCACATCTGGCAGTTCTCTGCTGATGTACTCTTCCAATCCTTTTTGGATAAACTTCAGCTGGATCTTGCTTGTGAGTAATATTGTTCCATATTTTCCACACTCTGTTCAGTCACCATTTTTGGAATGGAAATAAATATAGATGTCTTCCATTCAGTTGGCCGGGGAGTTGTCCTCCATATTTCTTGGCACAACCTGGTGAGTGCATCCAGGGAAGCATCTGTTTGTTGAAATATGTCAGTTGGTATTCCATCAATTCCTGGGGCCTTGTTTTTTGCCCATTCCTTCAGAACAACTTGAACTTCCTCCTTCATCACCACAGGCTCTTGATCATGTACATGGTCCAAATCTTTCTGAAAGAGTACATGAAAGATTGGTTTTCTCTGGGGAGAGATTGTCAGGAGTCTAAAGTGAAAGTAAGACTTTGTCTTCATGTGAATTCCTTTGCACAGATGGGGAGCAAGTAGGGGTGCTATTGTTATGTGCCTCTGAGTTGTCTGTGACTCATAGCGACCCTTTGAACAATGGCCATGAGCCTTGTCTTTCACAAAAGAAACTGTGAGCAGAGCAGTATTTGTGAACTTTACCAGGCTTCCCATCTACACCAAGCACACGGAAAGGACCTCAGCAGACTGTTGTACTTATATAATCTATGCTCATAATTGTGGTCTTTATGACACCGATTTTTGATGAGTTATTTATTGATTTGCACTTTGATTCTCCTTCGTTACTGTTTTAGAAGTGTATGTTCCAAAATAGGTTTAAGTTTGAAAAGTAGTGAGGGCGTATTGTGCAGCTTGCCTAGGAGATGACTTAATGGTACACTAACAAATGTTGAGCCCAATCTGTCTGGTGTTAATAGTCAATATCATGTACTTAGCATAGGTTAGGGGAGTTTTGTGGTTTTCTAAACCATTAATTCCACTGCTGTGGAGTCAGATCTGACTCAAAGCATCAGTGTTCCAAAGCTATAAATCTTTATGGGAAGAGAGGGCCTGCTTTTGGTAGTTTACATACTATTCCCCCTCAACCGAAAAACAAAAACAAATCCCACCCCCTTGAGTTGGAACTAACTTATAGCTGATTATCCAGAGAGGTTTTGGTTGGTGTAAACTGTAGACAAGGAGTTTGTCCATCTTCCTCCTGCTGAGAAGCTGGTGAATTCAAACTACCAGAGAGGCACCTTCTTTGGGTTCGAAGCACAACTCCATACACCACCAGAGCACCTTAATCTGACACTGACAATGGCAAGGACTATTTTACCCCTTCCCTTTCCCCAGAATTTAGTTTGGCCTGTAATCCAAGATGGTCGGTAGAGCATCAGGCCTCATAACCACACTCCATGAGCAGGATAGGGGGGAATAAAAAAGAAGAAATAAAAAGGCAGATGGAACCACTCCCTTTTCTGTCAGCACCACAGACCGAGTATGCTGATACATCAAGGTACAGACCTAGTCTCATATCTCACCAAACTCCATAGGAAACTGGGAAATGGATTACCTAGCTGAAATTCTGGGTTGCAGTGCTAAGGATGAAAGAGGAAATGAATACTGAGAGACAGCTAGCAATCTCTGTCACATTAGATCTTTAAATATTTGAAAACAGCAATCATATTCCACTTAAGCTCCTTTTTTTCAGACTAACCATCATTATTTCCTTTGACAAAGCACACTGTACTATTTTAAAACGCTTCACCTTTTTTGGTTGTCTTGTTTGAATATGCCTGAATTTATAAGTAAAAAGAGACCCTTCCACAGTTCTTTGAGATCTGATTTGTACAAAATAAATTTGAAATATTTTGGCCCTTCTACATATCATACATTAATTAAGCTAACCTGAAGTTAGCTTTTTTTTTTTTTTTGGTAGCAAATACACATGGTTTTATGGCATTTTGAGTCAAATATTCCTCTGGGGTCTTTTTTTTTTTTTAAAAAAAAAATCTGTTGTTATTTAATCTAGTCTTTCCTTACTTATACTAAAACAGAGATTTTGTTTGTTTGTTCCCCACAAGTAGATGAGTTTAAGTGTATTAGTATTTAATTTAAAACATCACAGGAGCACATAGACCACAATAGTATGACAAACTGACAAACAGATGATCTATATTTATTCCTATTGCAAAAAAAAAAAAAGGTGAGCCGATAGAGTGAGAAAATCAGCGGACATTATCACTAATATCACATGTAAGCAAGATCCTGCTGATGAATATCCAAAAATGATGGAACAGCCCATCAGCAGAGAACTGCCAGATGTGCAAGCTGGATTTAGAAGGGGCCGTGGTACTAGGGACATCATGGCCAACGTTAGACGGATCTTGGCTAAAAGCCAATGTCTATCTGTGTTTCATTGAATACGCAAAGGCATTTGACGGTGTGGATCGTAAGAAATTGTGGCTAACCTTGAGAAAAATGGGAGTCCCAGAACACTTAATTGTGCTCATGTAAAACCTATTACTTGGACCTGGAAGTAGTAGTCAGAACAGAGCAGGGAAACACTGCGTGATTTAGGATGAGGAAAGGTGTACATCAAGGATGCATCCTATCTCCAGACCTTTTCAATTGATATGCAGAACACTTCATTTGAGAGGTTGGACTTTATGCGGAGGAATGTGGCATCAGGATTGGAGGAAGACTTATCAACAACCTGCGTTATGCAGATGACACTACCTTGCTTGGTGAAGCTGAACAGGACATGAGGTGTTTGTTGAAGAAAGTCAAGGACTGTAGTCTTCAATATGGATTGAAGTTCAACATCAAGAACACAAAGATTCTCACCACTGCCGGAATTAGCAGCATCATGATGGTGAGTTGAAAATTGCCATCTCTTTTTATCTACTAGCAGATATTTTATAAGATGATGATTTTTCCTTAAATATTTAAAAGAATTAGTTTATGAAGGCTCTGAAATGGCACATTTCACATAAATATTTAAGTTTTTTTTCATAAAGTTACTCATCCTAACTTTTTCTGATTAACATTTTAAAAACATTTACATAATATTCTTTAAAATTTCTGTATGTTGATTTTATGGGAATTTTCTCTCTCCCCCCCCAAGCTAAGGCTTTATCAAATTTATAAATCTCAATGAGAAACCAATGCTTGGACTTATTGACGATCTCTCTTTATATTTTTTCAAAGAAGTGCATCCAGAATGTTCCTTGAAGCAATGATGGCGAGACTTGGTCTCACACACTTTGAACATGTAATCACATCTATGGAGAAAGACTTCATGCTTCATCAAGTTAAGGGTCAGCAAAAAAAGAAGAAAACCCTTGTGAGATGGATTGTCACAGTGCTGACAATACTGGATCCAAGCACAGTAGTGATTGTGAGGGAGGATGTTTTAGGATCAGAAAGTATTTCATTCTTTTATACAGAGAGTTACAATAAGTTGGAGCCAACACAATGTTACCTGACAACAATATTAGTATTACTTATTTTCTCTTTCACTGGTTTTTGTTATTATCAATATTATTTACTTATTTTTGTCTTATGATTGGTTTTCTCCCCTAACTTCTTGAGATGAAAACAGATTAGGATTTTTTCCTAATTATTAGTTTAAAATTCTGACTTCACCTCTGAATTATTTAGCTGAATTGTCTAAGTTTGGGCATGCCAGACTTCATGACTATGTAATTAAATATTTTCTAGTTTCAACTAGGATTTCAATGTGTGTTGCTAAGTTTTCTTATACCCAACATTTTCTAGAAAATTTATCACTGAATTTTAATTCATTACAAATTCCAATAATTTGTCTCACAAGTAGGTTTTGTGTGCTTTTTGACGTTTTCAACTGATATGTTGTCTAATTCTCCTTTTTAGTTATCCCAGAATTTTTAATATACTTTTATATACTTTTGTGTATTCTGTGAATCTAAAACTTAGAATTGTTATACATTTTCATTATACTAAGTTTTTACTTTTAGAATCTATCTCTTTTTTAATCTAGTAATAATTCTTGACTTAAGCTATATTTTACATAATATTCCTATGGCTGCATCAGCTTTCTTTTCTTTGTTTTTGGATGTCATATCTTTTTTTTCATAGACCTACTTAGCTACAATGTAATACACCACAATTCGTATTGGACTCCTTTGTGTTTGAATTTATAGGATATTCTTTAAAATGTCTATATATTGACTTTATATGAGTTTTTTCCCCATCCTTAAACAATATTACCAAGGCTTTGTTGAATTTATAAATCTCACTGAGGAACCAACATTTGGATTTACTGATGACCTTATTGGATTTATTGATAAGTTTGTGTTTGGGACAAGAATCATGGGGAGCTTGTACCTTTATATTACTCTTCCTTTTGTTGATTATATAAGTAATAAACTTGATGAATCCGAAAGTGGCTTATTGTGGATACTAGTCAAATCAGCATGCTTGATTCTTTCACTTTTTCTCTGTCCTTATATTTAAAATGGGAGAGCTCTGGTGGCCTAGTAATAAGGAATTGCACTGCCCACACAAAGGCACATGGATTGAATCCATCAGCTGCTATGTCAGAAGAGATCCTGAAAATTGCACTAGAGCATCAAGAAGTTAAAAAAAAAAGGAAGAGTTGTTGAAGTAAAAAAGTAGAATAGAACATTTCAAAGATTAGCTCAAGAAGACAAAATAAGTTAACAGAATGTTCAGAGATCTAGAATCAGAGAATAAAGAAGGAAGAACTTGCTCATCATTTCTGAAACTGAAAGGACCAAAAAGAAATTCAAGCCTCAAATTGCAATACTTAGAGATAATATTAAAAATGTTGAGTGATCCAGGAATGATCAAAAGAAGATGGAAGGAATAAACAGAATCACTGTACCAAAAAGAATTTGCTGATACTGAAGTCTTTCAAGGAGTACCACATGAGCAAGAGGCAATAGTAATGAAGGAAGAAGTCCAAGCTGGATTTAGAAGAAGGCACGGCACCAGGAAAATCATAGCTGATTAATGATTTTGTAATATACTATTATAACATGAGAGAGTCTAGAGAGTCTAGAACTGAACTAGTTCAATATTATAAGAACAAATACTGTATAAAGTCATTCCTGTAAAAAAGTTAAAATAGGATAACTAGTAAGATAAAAGTCCAAAAAGGGAAAAGAGAAGGGGTAGAGATCACCTGGATAGCTGAGTAGACTGGGAGGAAGGGAGTGGAGGAATGAGAGGAATTCACTATGGACTTGAATGGATGGTGTAGATCAATGGTGGATGATTATGTAAAATACAATGTATATAGATGATTTTGTAAAGCACAGTGTAGATGGTGAATTGTGTGAAACACAGTGTGTATGAATGAAGCAGAGTATATACAAAACGTGAAACAAAGAAAAAAAGTAGGGAGGAGTGAGGAACTGCAAAGAGGAAAGGAGAGATGATCAATGGGTGATGGAGATTGGTGGACAGGAGTGGGGATATAGAGTGGAGAGACAGAGTAGGGGAAGGTTCAGTGGTGACTTAGGGAAACTGTGATAATATACATGAATAGTTAATAGTTAATTGTATGAAATATAGTGTATATGAGGGATTGTGTGGGGCACAATGTGCATAGATAAATTACAGGGTGTATGGGTGATTATGTGCAAGTCATTTTTTTTAAAAGTGGAGGGTGATAAAAAAAAATGAAAAAGTGGAGGGCGTTATATAAATGAACATTGGATATTGTAGATTTAGAGAGCATATAATTTTGCCTTTGGCCCGCAGTTGACTGGAAATACAAAAAGGGAAGATCTCGAGATAAGCTTGTTTCAAGTAGAATCTGGTGGTAAATATTGGGGCTTGGTTGAAGGAACAGATTAAGTCTCACCTAGTACTCCGAGGAGACTTGAGGTTGGAGGGAGCAGATGAGAATATTCACTTGTGGTGATCACCTTGAGCCCCAGGAGTGGAAGAGGAGGAATACTTTGCAATGCACCTCTTATTTTGGACTGTTGTCATACTTATTGCTTCAAAAAAGGGCACACAAGAGGTGCAAAGGAGTAGTTGTCATGGGATGTACATAGGAAACATAGAAATAAATGATGGCTGAAACAAAACTAGAGCAAAGCAGAAATACAGGTCAAAGGAGTACAAGATAATCAGTTGGTCTTGTAAGAGCCAAATTTAAAGAAATGCAAGGTATTGTTGAGTCTGTATAAAAGCAAACAAAGTTTATTGAAAATAAAAACAGTTCAGACTGGTGAAACATTTATTCTCACAGAATGAAAATACTATTTCATTGGGTCACAAACAAGAATACATTCCTATAACGTTGCATCAGTAACTAAAGGTTGCAGAATTCATAATTTAATGAGGGTGAGTCAAAGGCTTAGAAGGTCTAGAAGGGAGAATTTGGCAGATATAGGTCCAAAACACATAAATGGGACTACAACATGGGTCAAAGGAATATGCCATTCCATGTTTTTACAGAATAGTCCCAGAATAGCAGATAGGACCAGTTTTTCTGGTAACCAGGGAGTTCCTTAGAGGAAGGGATGCTTAGATTTCTTCTCAATTACCTTGAGCAGAGTTTTACGAGGAACCAGTCCTTGGATACAGACTTCATGATGGAAAAGGTGGAGGGTCAACGAAAGAGGAAGACTCTCAATGAGATGTATCTACGCAAAGACAATCACAATGTGCTTGAGCTTGACGGAGATCAGGAGGAGGAGGCAGGAGAGGACAGGTTCAGATATGTCGTTCTTAGGACATCTTTGAGTTGTGGTCTACTCAACAGAGCCTAACAAAAACATTCTTCCTCAATCGTGTGTTTCTGGAGGTCCATTAATAAAGATTTATTGATAACATTTTATATCAAATCCCTCTAGACATACACTATTTGCATTTCATATCTGTAAGTCTATAATGACAAAGGACTTTGGACTAAGTTATACATCCTGCCTCAGAGAAAAGGATAATGGTTCATGAAGCATATGCCGCAAGTAAGCACTAAGGATAAAGGGACTGCTGTTTGTAAAGGTAGCTTTAAAAAAATCCGACATGAATTCAAGACTCATATAAAAACTTTAAACAGTTGACAGAAGAATTGTTGCCTTTGACTTGTGGTGTTGGATAAGTGTGCAAAATATTCCGCAGAAAGTCAAAAGGATAAGCAAGTATGTCTTGGAAAAAATGCAGCCAGGGTGTTCCCTGGAGGCAAGGACACTGAAACTTTGTCTCACATACTTTGGGCATGTTGATAGGAGGAGCCAGTTCTTGGAAAAGGACATTGTGCTTGAGAAGTTGGAGGATCAGCAAAGGAGATGATCCTCAATGAGATGAATTGACACAGTAACTGAAACAGTGGGCTTGAGTGTCTCAAATTTGGTAAGAATGGCACAGGATAGGCAGGGTTCAAATCTTTGTTCATAGGGTCACTATGAATTGTAGTCAACTAAATGGCACTTAACAACAACATGCTTCTCATCAACAATTTGCCTTATGCACATGAACAATATTGCTTGCCGAAAGTGGAGAAGACTTGAAATGCATGTTGCAGAGGATCAAAGACTATAGCCTTCAATATGGGTTACATCTCAATGTCAAGAAAATAAAACTCACCACTGGGCCAATAAACAACATCATGATGGATGGAGAAGAGTGAAATTGTCAATGATTTCATCTTGCTTGGATCACAGTCAACACTCTTTGTACCAGCAGCCAAGAAATCACAAGACATATTGTACTGAGAAGTCTGCTGACAGAGTATTGAACTTCTCCAACCAACAGGGTAGTACCAGGGTGGGAAAGTGCTCATGATGGACCATGTCAGGATCATACTTGTGGACCAGGAGCCACGTCTGCCTCGTTTTGAGGAGCTTCCAGTCCTAGTGCTTCTGGGCCCAATCACAGATGTACTGGAGGGCCAGTGTGGTCACCTGAGGGTGAGGGGGGCAGGGTCAGAGGGGGTCTCTGGAGCAGAGGTCTTCTGGTCAGGATGACCCCCTCATCCACAGACTCCCACTCCCCACCTATCAAGTCCCTAAACCCCTGCTTCCCACAGATGCCACTTCTCCTCCATTTTTTAAAATTTATTCTATTTCAAGATACTTTATTTTTGAAACAGGTCATGAAACCACCCTTTTGGCACATTATGCCCCTGGACAAGCTACAAATGCTTACTCTGTTGTTGTTGTTAGGTGCTGTCGAATTGAGTATGACTCATAGCGATCCTATGAACAAAGGTTCTGAACCCAGTCCTGTCCTGCGCCGTCCTCACACTTTCTGACATTGTAGCAGTTTCTGTGTCAATCCACTTGGTAGAGGGTCTTCCTCTCCTTTATCGACCATTCACTCTTCCGAACATCATGTCCCTCTCCAAGGAATAGCACCTCCTGGCAATATGCTCAAAGTATGTGAGGCGAAGCTCATATGCTTGCCTCCAAAGAGCACTCCAGCTTCACTCTCTCTAAGACATCTGTTTTTTCTCTTACTCTTACTGCTTACTCAGTAGTTGAGGGCATTCTTTAGTAGTACGTGTGAAAAGTGAATAAAAAAATGTATGTAAGGCAAATTTTCAAATAGTTTCCATAGGAACACAGGTTTCCATATTGTTGCACCTGTTCCATCCCATCCTATTCATATAAAAACATCTCAAAACTAGCAATAATTATATTAAATGGTTCCCCCCGTTCCCTTAATTCAAGCTGATCATGGTGTTAACAGCTACCAAACTCCTCCTTCTTGCCTTCCAGGACCCTCAGGGATGGCCTCTGAGCCCTCAGGAGACACCATCTCTCTATCTGACATGGTTCCAGGGGCCCGCAGGATCTCTCCTGCCAACTTCTTCTTCTTGGTCACATCACAAAGTTTTTTCTTCTGTTTTGTCATCTAGTCACAGAACCAGGGGTTGCCGCTGTCCCTGATCTCAGAAAGTTTTATACTTTTTCTATGATGCTTTTCCTGTTGCTCAGCCAGCACAAGTACATCAGACATACAAATTTTAGCCCTTGTTACAAATTTTAGCCCTTGTTACAAATATATATGCTTTGTAGGAGGCAGACGTTTGAAAAGAGCCAGGAAATACTGCATGGTTCAAAATTGGGATAGATGTACATCAGGGATATGTCCTATCTCCATAACTTTTCTATATGCGGAACAGATTATCTGGGAGGTTGGGCTCTCTGAGGAGAAATGTGGCATCAGGATTGGAGGAAGACTCTTCAACGATCGGTGTTATACCGATGACACAACCCTGCTTGCTAAAACTGAGGAGGACCTGAAGCACTTGCTGCAGAAGGTCAAGGACTGCAGCCTTCAATATGGATTCAAGAAAACAAAGATTCTCACCACTGGGCTGATTAGCAGCATCATGATAAATGGTGAAGGGATTGAGATTGTTAACAGCTTTAGTTTGCTTGGCTTCAAAATCAACACTATTGGTACCAGCATCCAGGAAATGAAAACATGTATTGCATTTGTAAAGTATGCTGTCGGAGACCTCTCCAAAGTACTGAAGAACAAGAATGTCAGCATGGAGACTAGGGTACACCTCATGCAGTCCATAGTCTTTGCAATCACTTGCTATGCATCAGAGAGCTAGACAATGACTACAGATGATAGAAGGAGAATTGACGCCTTTGAGCTGAGGTGTTGGAGAAGAGTGTTGAATATACTATGGACAGCTAAGAGAACAAACAGGTTTGTCCTGGAGAGGGTTAATCCAGGCTGATCCTAGTAGTAAAGGATTCTGAAGCTTTGTCTGACATACTTTGGATATGTTGCAAATAGGGACCAGTCCTTAGAGAAGGACATCATATTTGGGAGGTTGGAGGGACAGCACAGAAGAGGAAGACTCTCGATGAGATAGACTGATTCAGTGACTGGGGTAATGGGGGTAGGTGTCTCAGAGACAATGAAATAGGATAGAGCAGGGTTTAGGGCTGCTGTATATAAGGTTGCTATGAGTCACTGGCAACTTGACGGCACATAACAACAAAATCATAATGTAGAAGGTTTTTTGCTGGGATTGTTGTTGTTGTTGTTACGTGCTGTCGGGTCGCTTGCAACTCATAGCGACCCTATGTACAACAGCCCTAAACTCTGCTCTGTCCTGTGCCAATCACACTGTCTCTCACACACTAATCCCAAT
>NW_006399813.1:14500901-14502321 GCF_000299155.1 Elephantulus edwardii | reverse complement strand
ATGCAGTGTTTCCTTGCTCTGTTCTTCCAACTGCCTTTTGGTTCAAGTATAGGTTTCACATTAGCGCAATCAAGTGTTCTGATTGCAGGGATTAAGTAAGGTTAACTTAAGCCTTTGCTAACTTTTTTAGAGGCATAATAGTAGTAACATTTTGTTGAGTTATATTTTGATATGTAATACAAGAAGTATACTATGCAGTAGAATATGTAGCAATTTTATACCTGGTATTCTCTTTTTTGATAGTCAGATATTTAGGAGACATTAATAAGACAAAGGGATATGGCACACACACCATGACTTTTTGAGAAATATTTTGTGTAAGATTTAAATTATTAATAAATTTACAATAATAACCATGAGATGAATTTCTCTGAAAGGGAGTTCTAATGACCATAAATTCATATGCCAGGGACTATGTACTTCTTAATACTTTATTCCTAAAACAGGTCCAGATAACCTTACATCACTCCAAGATATGTAACTATTGGAAGGAGAATTAAAAAGAATACCATGATTATGAGAACACAATGTTCCGCTGGGTACCCGTTCACTAACTCACAATTAGTACAATTCTGACATGTAGGCACTTCCTTTTTACAAGGGCTCTATTGGAGAGAATTTTGAGAATCTTTCTAATTTTCTTCGATGTCACACTTAAGAATACTGAGAACTTGTGGTGAGTTACATTCAGATCCAGGGCTACTAATAAAAGTAACATTTTCCACATGGTGATCAGTTATTGTAATATCTGATAATAAATAAAAATGAATAATAAAAAAAATTCTTTAATTGTAAGCTGTACATAAGAGGAATGTGATTCTAGCCTGGTGATACAAGTAGGGACAGCATCAGCATGAAAAATGGTATCTTTTAAACTTGGATTTATCCTTGTGTGATTTTCCAGAAGTTCTTTCGAAAGGACTCAGACTCTTCCTGTCCACTCAGTGTTATTGGTAGGCAGAAGGAGATCTGGATCCCACTGGGTAACTAGTTTGGATAAAGGTGGGGAAATAATGGGAGCCCAATACTCATCAGCTTGTACTGGGGGAGATAAGGATATAATCATAAGAAATACCAACCCAACACTAGCAGAACTTTCAGTTATTATTGATGTTGTTGTTGTTGTTGCTAAGTGCTGTTGAGTCATAGGCAACTTATAGCGACCCTATGAATGAAAGCTTGTTTTAATTGGGGAGCACCACCAAACACTGTCCACCATGGGTAAGCATTATCACATTTGACACATCAGTGTCATAGTGTTCAGCTTCACAAGTTACCTCTGTACAGCAAGCGAACAAACCAGGGCTATACGACCTAGAAGAATGTTTCACTAAAAACAACTAATGACAGCGCGGATTAGAGTCATCCACCTTTGGCTTGGTAGCATCACCTTCGGTCCACTAGGCCAACTGGTCTCTCT
>NW_006399813.1:14497572-14499473 GCF_000299155.1 Elephantulus edwardii | reverse complement strand
CCATTGTGCGAATATACCACAGCTTCTCTAGCCATTCGTTTGTTGATGGGCACTTAGGTTGTTTCCAGCTCCTTGCTATTGTGAACAAAACTGCAATTGCTTGGTTTTTTTGTGGGAGTAAAAGGATTTTATTATCATGTGATATGTTCTATGTACTACAGAATTGTTTAAATATAGTAGATGAATACCAGGGTCCGTTATCTATTGTAATTTGTTGTAAACATCCCACGTATGCAAATGCTTCTAGCAAATGAGAAATAAGATGTTTAGAAATATCTCTTGCTAAAGCAGTGGCATGTATAAAACCAGAAAATATATCCACAGAGACATGAACAAATTTGAGTTTGCCAAATTCGGAAATATGAGTAACATCCATTTGCCAATTATAGGTCCTAACCCTTGAGGGTTTATGCCACGAACTGATTGACATGCGGAACAAGTACAGACAGTTTGACAAATTTACTCCAAGGTAATAGAAAAGTTTTTTGCGGTGAATGAACACTTGGATGAAAGTATTGATAAGATACTGGAGCAGATCAAACATCAACATGAAAACCTACTGCTGGATCAGCATTCTCATTTCCTTTCCTAAGTGCACCTGGTAATTGAGAGTCAGAGTGAAGATGAGTCATATAAACAGGATGACATTGTTTTTTCAATAATTCCTGAACCAACAATGAATTAATGCAATAATAATTGATTAGGAATATTCTTAATATATGACGTTTCAATGTTTGCTAAGGAGTAAACTACATATTTTGAAATTGCTATATGACTAAGAGATTGATTAGGAAAAGTTTGTAAAGCTAAAATTGGAGGCCTAATTCATCTTGTCGTGTGGGAGTAAAACCTGCTTTCAATCTGGAATATCATTTATCTGCTTTCCATGTAATCCCTGCTTTACCAATATGTCCAGAATCACCTAGAAATACAGTAAGGGCATATGTAAGTGGATAATTTTCAACTTTGGAAGGTAAAAAGGGAGCCTCTCAATCCAAGAGCTGAAGAAGTTTGTGAGGAGGAAGAGAATCTTATTTCTCCTAAAAAAAATATGCTAAAGCTATTACCAGGATACTTTCTGTGGGAAAACAAAATTAAAATCTTCATTTTTAAGAGGTTAGCAAATAATATGAGGATCTTTGGCAGGATCTAATTATTGACAATGTAAACATCCTTTCTTTGATAAGTAATTTTATTAATTCTATAGGCTGATTATAAGTTTTCTTGTATGTATGTTCTAAAAAAATCTATTATATTATTTTTAGATTTGAATCTAGCTGCCCTGTTGAGTTATGTGGTGTGTTAATGATAAAATAACAAATAGGGATCCTTACTACAATTTGAGAAAGTTGTTTTTCTTGAAGAGCAGTATTTATGTATCCTGTCTCCTTAAGAGTTTCAGCTGTTAACTTTTGAGGAGCATTAAGTTGGGGATTCCCTTTTAGATGATTAAATAAATGTGTTAATTGATAAGTAGGAATTCCCAGAGTAGGTCTTATCCAATCAGCAATTCACAAAAGCTTTTTTAACTCTTTAGAGTCACTGATTCACAGAATCTCAAAGTTTACTTTTTTGAGACCTGTGGCCCGAGAACATGATTAAAGACATGGAATCTTAAATACTTCTGCAATATACAGTTCTGCTTGCTTAACACTGTTTAAAACATGGGAAAACAGAGACTTAACTTCGCATTATCAGGCTCAGCTGAAAGAATGTTGTTCTTGTTATGTGCCAACTAGCCACATGTGACTCATAGCAACCCTGAGTACAGCAGCCCTGAAGCCTGCCCTGTCTTAAACTAGTCTCACTGACTCCGACACACTTGCCCTCATTGCCCCAGTTACTGTATCATTGCCCCAAGTTACTGTATCAATCCATCTCATCTGGGATCTTCCTCTCTT
>NW_006399813.1:14494075-14496177 GCF_000299155.1 Elephantulus edwardii | reverse complement strand
AACAACAACAACAACAACAACAGTGTTTTCTTGCTCTGTTATGAGGACTGCATCCTAGAAAGATATCAATGTAGAATGTTGCCTCCTGGTGGATAGTAAAAAGAAAGTCTTTTAAATCAATAATAACTATAAGCCAAGCTTCAGGAATTTTAACAGGGGAAGGAACACCTTGCGGGGGTCCTATGGGTTAAATTATGGCATAAATATGCTTAAATCATGTGCAAGCCTCGATTTTACCAATATTTTAGGAATGGTGAAAGTAGGAGAGTTCCATGCACTAATGGAAGATTCAATGTGACCAGCCACTAATTGTTCTTGTACTAACCTTCTAAGCTGCTCTAACTTCTTGCCCTTGATAGGCTACTGCTCCACTCACATAGGCTCACTTGTTTTCCACTGTAGTGGGAAAGGTGGAATGAGAGCTGTGGCTACTAAAAAGGTGGCTGTGGATGTTAAAAAAGATGGAATTACTCTAGGACCCACTGTTTCAGTAAGTCTCTGTCCCATAAATTATTAGAGAATTTTAGAACAAAAGGTTTAATAGAAGCCTTTTGATTTCCCAGTCCAATGAACTCTAATTCTCCTAGACTCTACTTAGGTGAAGCTTGACCCTCTACCCTGTTAGTAGGGTGCACAACAGTAATGAGGGGCCAACTATCTGGCCAGGAGGAGGGAAAGATAATAGACACATCAGTTCTGGTATCTAGCAGCCCCTTGAACTTTCTGTGCTGAATAAGGATCGTACTTTCTGGTCTGCTGGAAGTAGTTACAGAGCTCCAAAACCCATCCGTGTTAGTACTTTGAAATGCCATGTTGACCACTAATTTTAGGAATTAATTTTTTCACTGTGGATCCTTTAGCCATGATTTGTATTTCTCCTGTAAAATTCCTGTCTATCTCTCCAAGTAACACATATGTTCCTCTGTGAGAGGCACTAGATCTTCCGAATACTAACTTTACATTATCTTGAGGCAATGGCTTCCATACTCCAGTTGTTGAGCATCGTAGTGTCAGAACAGTTGCATAGCTGATCCTCCAGCAGCTTTTCAGAGGCAGTTAATAGCAAGAGAGGAGATTTTAAGGGACAGCTGGTGGCCTTGAACCACATTTCATCAGGATTAGTAATAAGAAGTTCATTTTGGATCTTCTGCGATAAGTCATAGATGGACTTTTTACCTGCAGGGAATGCTGAGGAGTTTCTGTGGTTTTTCTTGTCCCCCCCCTCATCCCTTCATTTTGTTGTCCAGGGCACAGGGGTTCATGCCTTTGAAGGAGTTTACCCAAGGCTGAACTGAAGAATGGGACATTTGTAAAGTATTTTTATCCTTATCAAATTTTGAGTGGCACTGAGTAGACCAATGCCTGCCTTTACCACAGCGAGGGCAAAGCTGGGACGGGAACACAGAGCCATTATTCCTTTCCATGCTGTGCTGCACATTTGCACCTTTGTCCAGGCTTGCCACATTTGAAACAATTTTTATCAAGGGGGTGCAGAGCAGCAGCTAGGATTTGTACCTTATGATGTTTAGTCCTAACATTTTGACAAGCCTCAATGAGTTCTCCTATTTCTTTAGCAGAAGCTCTGATTGAAGTAAAATATTTTTAGCAATCTGCATTAGCATTTTCATAAGCCAATTATAATAATATAGTCTCAGATGCTACTTTATGATCAATCTGACGACTAATTGCAGGTAATCTATTAACAAAGTCCAAATAGTATTCTTGAGATCGCTGCCTAATTTTAAAGAAAGAACCACTCTCTTCACCTCCCTGGGGAACTTACTTCCATGCCTGAAGGGCAAGCTTGGTACACTGATAAAATAGGTGTTTAACTTGTTGTGCCTGTACCTGAACATTTCTGTAAGAACTGTCTTCTAATAGTATATCTTTTTCAGCAGGTATTTGATAATACAAATTGTGTGCTGCTGATGTTATGTGCTGTCAAATAGAGTATGATCCACAGCGACCCTATGCATAACACACTTGAACCCTGTCCTATCCTGTGCCGTCCTCACACTTCCTGACACAATAAAGTCAATTACAGCAGTCACCTTGTCAATCCGCCTAGTTAATCGTCTTCCTCTCCTTTGCTGACCCTCTCC
>NW_006399813.1:14474632-14476540 GCF_000299155.1 Elephantulus edwardii | reverse complement strand
CCCAAAGTTTGTGAGATGGAGCCTCAAAATCCTTGCCTCCAAGGAGCAACTTGGTTTCATCCTGTCTAGGATAGACCTGTTTTGTTTTCCTACCTGTCCATGCATGGTATGTTCAATACTCTTCTCCAACACTCCAATACTCGTCTCAAAGGCATAGATTCTTCTTCTGTCATCTTTAGTAATTGTCCAGCTCTGATGTCTAGCGATAAATTGCAAAGACTATGGCCTGGATCAGATGCACTTCAATTCTTGATAGACCCATCTCTGTACATGTATAACTATAAGCTCAATATGATTTTCAATGGCCAATATTCTTTTCAGAAGTAGATCACCAGGCCATTCTGAGGAAGCAAGAACTTAGCAGCTGAGTGGGCTAATCATTTTCACCCACAGAACTCTGATCTGAAGGGCAGCGTTAGGATAAGGCTGAAAAGAGAGGTTGGAAGTTTGCAGTGGGCTTTGAAGTCACCACTCAGGAGTTTGGACTTGATCCTGTAAGGTGTCAAGGGGGCCATCAAAGGTGTGAGCCCTTCAAAGCAGGTCTATAGGGAGACCATTCTCACTAAAGGATTTAAATGGACAACAGATGACCAGTGAGAATACATGTCTAATTGAACTCTGTGTCAGTCCACCCTGACTTAACCTGACCCACCTTTCAACCCAACTCTCTTTTCCAACTAAATGAAATACTTGTACTCCAGACACTTCTGCTCGAATGTCTTTGTCTATCTATCTATCTATATCTATCTATCTATCTATCTATCTATCTATCTATCTATCTATCTATCTATCTCTCTACCTATCTATCTTTCATCTATCTTCATCTCCTTTTGTCTAGAACACCTTTCCAGGGGCCCAATTTGAAACTATTTCTTTGCTCTTCAATATTTAACTCTAAAGCTTAGCAACATTGTGAAGCCCTGGAGGAGAGAAAGGCCCTCCTTGGAGTTCCAAAAGGGCTTTGTCTATAATTGCTGTTTTTTCCTCATATCATCTTCTTTTGAGTACTGTTTAGTAGGAAAGCTTTATACATGCTTGTACACTTAAACTGACACTTAATACTTAACAGGCAAGACAGGAAATTTTCCTATATATACTATGGGATTTTCCTACATATTCTGAGAATTGATGTCTTTGTGCTGTGGTTTTGGAGAAGAGTACTGACTATCCCACTAACTGCAAAAAGAACAAACAGATACGTTTTGGAGAAAGTATAACCACCATGCTCCTTGAAGGCATAGATGATAAAACTGTGTCTTACATATTTTGGACATGTTATTAGGATGGGCTATTCCTTTGAGGGGGTATCATGTATGGAAGGTGGAGGGTTGGTGAAAAAGAGGAAGACCTTCAACAAGATGGTTCGACACAATGACTGCTGCAATGGGTGTAATTATGTCACAGATGATGAGGATGGCATAGAAAAGGACAGAGTTCAGACCTCATAGGGTTGCTGTGAGTCTTACTCAATAGCACCTAATCATAACAACAGAAATAATATTTTATGGGACAATATCTATGAAATTTCAGATAAAGACGTAGTTGGGGAGAGAAAAGGAAAAGAGTAGACAGATAATGAACACTGTATTGACACAGATGAGGGAAAGAACTATTTTAAAGGAATATATATGATTAGGCATTATATGTATGACAGCAATCTGGAACAAGAGGTGCATTGAAAAGTGAACAGAGGAAGGTGGCTGGAAGGAGGAATGAGGAAAACATGCAACAATGAATAAATGAAAACTCAACTTTTCTCTAAACTTTTATTAAAATCACAATTAAAAAAGACATAGATCATTCAAGAAAAGCTTGGAAAAACGTTAGTAGTCCTAATCCACAACATAAAGAGTCTTCCCAGTATTCTGAAAAATTTACAACCAGGAGAAGATAAAATAGATGAATGGG
>NW_006399813.1:14472084-14473437 GCF_000299155.1 Elephantulus edwardii | reverse complement strand
TAAAAAAATATATAGATCAAAGTAATCTTTGATGTTCAGTATATCTGTACAACATTCCTGAGGAACTTTCTGATCTCATTGAAAATGAAAATCTTAGTCATCTTTTGTAGTGTAGAGAAGAAGGAAAATCGCTAACTTGAAATAAACCCCAAATCACTCCTCATGTGCTTTGGAACAGAGAGAGATGCACAAACACTCATACAAACACTCCCAGCATGCTCTAATTTACTCTCTTAAATGCCTGATATTTTATCCTGTCTTGGTTTAGTCTTGCAGCTTTAATTAGGAACAACTGCTGAGAGTCAACAAATAAGCCAAATACTTGCCAAGCACACATGAAGCTCATGGCACCACAGGAGACTCTGGAAGCACAGTGTGCAGAATGGCCAGAATCGGCTTCTTAAGAAGTTTATAATCTAAGAAGAAAGGAAATAGGAATGTGTAATTACAGTAACTACAAAATGAATAGGTCAAAGACTACATTTTCAAGTGGAAGAATGAACTGAGTAAGTTCAAGTCCTACCTAAACACTAGTTTGCTTAAAAGCATACATAAAAGGAAAGAAAGACACTGTCTGAGAGCATAATTAATTCTATTTTCTTGAAAATTGAGGTTCAGTTTACTTGAATGGAACACACAGATCTTAAAGGTACAATTCATTTTGAAATAAGTATGTATTCTTGTAACAAAATGCCAACAAAAATTTAGCATACTCTTGTGGCCCCAGAAAGTTTACTAACATCTGTAAGATCCACAGTGATATTCCTCTTTTATTCCTGATTTTAGCAATTTGTGTTTTATCTTCTTTCTCCTCTATTTTTTTGCCCATTGATTTTATAACTTTTTTTTTTAAAGACCAACTTTTGACTGGTTCGTTGTGTTCCATTGTTAGTTATATATTTCCTATTTTATTGATTTCTGCTCTTCGTTATTTGTAACTCCAATTTCACTGGGTCATTCATACAAATTTTATAACATTGTTGTTGTTAGGTGCCATTAGGTCAACTACAACTTAGAGCCTCTATGAATAACACTTCTGAACCTTGCTCTATGCTGCCCTATCCTCATGATCTCTGGTAGGCTTGGGCCAAATGTTACCGTCACTGTATCTGTCCATATTATTGAGGGTATGCTTCTCTTTTTCTGATACTTCACCTTTCCCAATGAGATATCTTTTCCAAAGACTAGCACAAGAACCAAAGTTTGACCTCAAATCTATCCCACCAGAATTTAAAGACCATCCCAGGAACAGCTTTAAAGCTTTGAGCACAAATGGGCGAAGATCAAATGAGCTGTGGGAGGATATCAAGTATGCCACTCATGATGTTATTGTTACATGCCGTCGAGTCGCTT
>NW_006399813.1:14466257-14470694 GCF_000299155.1 Elephantulus edwardii | reverse complement strand
AAGAACGAACTGGGGAGGAGGGTAGAGAAAACAGTGCAACAATGAATGAATGAGAACCCAAAATCTCTGTAAATGTTCATTAAAACTAATAAAATTTAATAAGAATTTATAAAAAATAAAATTAATTGAGTTAATAAAAAAAGAAATTAAGGAGCTGAACTGAAGATTTCAAAAGGCAGCACGGGAAGACAAAGCAAAGTATTATAATGAAATGTGCAAGGAGCTACAGTTGGAAAATCAAAAGAGATGAACTCACTTGGCATTTCTTAAGCTGAAGGAACTAAAAAACAAATTCAAGACTTGAGTTGCAATACTTAAGGATGCTGAAGGCAGAATCTTTAATGACCCAGGAAGCATCAAAAGAAGATGAAAGGAGTACACAGAGTCACTCACTTTACAAAAAGTAATTGGCTGACACAGAAGAATTTTATGAAGCAACATAAGATCAAGAGCCTGTGATGACAAAGGAGAAAGTTCAAGTTGCTCTGAAGGACTTGGCAAAACATAAGGCCCCAGAACTCGATGGAATATCAAATGACATATTTCAGCAAACAGATGTTGTCCTGGACACGCTCCACAGGTTATGCCAAGAAATATGGACGGCAACTACCTGGCCAATTGACTAGAAGAAATCTGTATTTATTCCCATTCCAAAAAGTGAACAACAGAGTGTAGACATTATTGAACAATATCATTAGTATTACACATAATCACGATCCTGCTGAAGATTATCCAGAAATGACTGTTAACAGTACATCAGCATAGAACTGTCAGATGTGTGGGCTGGGTTTAGAATAGGCTGTGGCACTAGGGACATCATAGCCAACATTACATGGATCTTGTCTGAAAGCAAAGAGTAACAGAGGAATGTTTGTGTTTCATTGACTTTGCAAAATCGTTTGACTATATGGATCACAGCAAATTGTGTCTAACCCTGAGAAAAATTTGGTTCCAAGAACACTAAATTGTGCACATGCAAAACATATACTTGAATGAGGAAGCAGTAGTCAGAACAGAGCAGGGAAACACTGCATAGTTCAGGATCAGGAAAGGTGTGCATCAGGAATGCATTCTATCTCCATACCTTTTCCAATCTATATGCAGAACAGATTGTTCAGGAGGCTGGACTATATGACGAGGAATGTAGCATCAGAATTGGAGGACGACTTACCAACAAATTGCATTGTACAAATGACACAACTTTGCGCCAAAGGAAGAACTGAAGCATTTGCTGTAGAAGATCAAAGACTGCAGTCTTCAATATGGATTGAAACTCAGCATCAAGAAAACAAAGATTCTCATCACTGGGCCAATTAGCAGCTTTATGATGGACAGAGAAGAGATTGATATTGTTGATAACTTTAGCTTGCTTGGTTCTACAATTAACACTTTTGGCACCAACAGTCAGGAAATAAAAGACAAACTGCATTGGGAATGTCTGATGTTAGGGACTCCTCTAGAGTACTGAAGAGCGATGATGTCAGTCTGGAGATTAAGTTGTGTCTGATCCAGGCCATGGTCTTCGCCATTACTTGTGATGCATCAGAGAGCTGGACAGTAACTAAGAATGATAGAAGAAAGATCAATGCCTTTGAGCTATGGTGCTGGATAAGAGTGTTGAACATACCATGGACTGCCAGGAGAGCAAACAGGTCTGTCGTGGACAGGGTGAAACCGGGCGGCTACCTGGAGGCAATGATTTTGAGGCTCTGTCTCACATACTTTGAACATATGGCCAGGAGTGACTAGTCTTTGGAGAGGGACATCATGCTTGATAGGGTGGAGGGACAGCACAGGATAGAAAGACCCAGGACGATATGGAGTAACTCAGTGACTGGAGCAATTGGATTAAGCTTGTTGGAGTTGATGAGATTATCTAAGGTCAGAAGGTCTATTCTCTCTCCACTCTGGAAGTCAGCCAGCTAAGCGGGTGGGATGCCTGGCTTCTCCATGAGTCACGTGCGACTCAACGGCACTTAACAGCAACCACCACCACCACCACCACCACCACCACCACAGTAACAACAGGGTAGGTTTCAGAGCTAATGTACACAGAATTGCTATGAGTTATAGGTGACTTGATGGCACATAATAACAGCAAAAGCTTCTCCTAACAATACTAATTACCATTAATATAATTAACTAATTACAATGTCTAATCAATCCCTTATTGTATCTTTTCTTTCCTTCACCAAACTTAAAAAAAAAAAATAGACGTTTAGGTTTTTTAAAGTTAATGACAATTTGTAGACTACTGCTTTTTCATAGACTTTTAGTATTAATATATTCATTTCCATTTAATACTATGATTAGGAAATCTAGTAAGACTAATGAGTCCAGGGCTGCATCAGTTCCCTGAAACACCTCAACTGGTATTCCATCAATTCTGCTTTCAGTGCTGCTTGAACTTTTTCTTTTTTATTTTCTTTCTGTAATTGAGTATTTATTTTTACTTTAAAATTTTATATTGATTTTCATACAAAGATTGTATACACTGTATTTCATTCATATACAGTGTTTAACCTATTCCTTCATTCACACTGTGTTTTAAACAATAATTCCCACACATCGTGCTTTATAAAAGAACCAACCTTTGATCCATATACACTATTATCCCAATTTTTCAGATCCCCACTGGATCTAATTCTATCACACCCTTCCTCCACCCACTAAACTCTGTGACTATGTTATTTCCCTGCCTACTTTTCCCTACCCCCTCCATTTCCCTCTTTGGAATATGTATTTAAAAAATCTTATCACACAACAAATTTTCCCTTTTTCTCAAGCTTTATATTGGACAACTATTATAGCCTATTTTAAAAAGAAAATGTTTGGATATCTTAGAATTATTCTTAATAAAATTATTTTGTTCTTTATATATCATTAAAGGTTTCCAAAGTATAAATATTATCCATATTCTCATATTTAACAATTAAGACTTCAACTACTAGTGATGAAAAATGATAGCTGAATAAGACATAATGCTAGAACACAGAATAAAATTCTAGTCAGGCTCTGAACTAATTTTATGTTTAGTGTGTCCAGAGGAAGGTCTATTTGTTTTCCATTGATTATTCAAAGGTATTTGACTGTGTGGATCACAAAAAACTGTGGCTAACTCTGCGAAGAATGGGAATCCCGGAACACTTGATTGTGCTTATGCAAAACCTATATTTGAACCAGAAGATAGTTGTCAGAACAGAGCAATGAAACACTGCACGGTTTAAAGTTGAAAGACTGTTCACAAGGGATATGCTTTATCTCCATACCTTTTCAATGTATATGTGGAACAAATAATCCAGGCGCCTGGGCTCTAGTAGGAGGAATGTGGCATCAGGATTGAAAGACTCATCAACAACATACGTTATGCAGATGACACAACTTTATTTGCTGAAACTGAGGAGGACCTGAATCACTTGATGCAGAAAGTCAAGGACTGAAGACTTAAATATTGATTGAAGCTCAACATCAAGAAAACAAAGATTCTCACCACTGGGATGATTGGCATCATGATAAACAGTGAAAAGATAATTAACAGCTTTAGTTTGCTTGGTTCCACAATCAATATATTGGTACCAGCATTGCATTGGGAAAGTCTGCTGTCAGGGACATCTCCAGAGTACTGAAGAGCAACGATGTCAGTCTGGAGATTATGGTGTGCATCAGAAAGCTGAACAATGATGATAGAGGGAGAACTGATGCTTTTGAGTTGTGGTGCTGGTGAAGAGTACTGAATATACCAGTGATTGCTAAGAGAACAAACTTGCTCTTTGTAGATAGGGTGAGACCAGTCCGTTCCTTAAAGGCAAGGATTCTGAAGCTCTATCTGACACACTTTGGGGATGTTGCAAGGAGGGACCCGTCCTTGGAGAGGGACATAATACTTAGGAGGTTGGAGAGACAGCACAAGAGAGAGACCCTGGATGAGATGCATTGATTCAGTGACTGGGGTAATGAGGACAGGTGTGTCAGAGTCAACAAGGTTAGTGTGGGATAGAGAGCAGGGTTCAGAGCGGTTGTACACAGGTTTTCTATGAATTGCAGATGACTTGACAGCACATAACAACAACAACAATGTTATTTAAGTGATGCTTTGAACAGAAGAATAATTGATGCCTTTGGGCTGTGGTATGTTGGAGAAGAGCACTGAATATCACATAGACACCAAAAGAAATAACAAAGATGTCTTAGAGAAAGTACAGCCAGAGTGCTCGCTGGAGGCAAAGATAATAAAACTTCATCTCACATTGTTGTTGTTATGTGCCTTCGAGTCGCTTGTGACTCATAGCAACCCTATGTACAACAGCCCTAAACTCTGCTCTATCCTGTGCCAATCACACTGCCTCTGACACACCCATCCCAATTACCCCAGTCACTGAATCAATCCACCTCATAGAGGGTCTTCTTCTGCACTGTCCCTCCAACCCTCCCAAGCAT
>NW_006399813.1:14461435-14462122 GCF_000299155.1 Elephantulus edwardii | reverse complement strand
CAATGAGATTGGCACAGGATAGAGTACGGTTTAGGGCTGTTGTACATAGGGTTGCTATGAGTCGCAAATGACTCGACGGCACATAACAACAACAACAAGAGGTCCCTGAGAGCAACTTTTCCCAATGCAATTTGTCTTCTGATTTCCTGGCTGCAAGTGCCAACAGTGGTGATTGTGGAGCCAAGCAAGCTGCTATTCTTAACGAGATCAATCTCTTCTCCATCTATCATGATGCTGCCAGTTTGTCCAGTGATGAGAATCTTTGTCTTCTGGATGTTAAGCTTCAATCCATATTGAAGACTAGGAGAAACTGTTCCTTGGAGAGGGACATCCTTGGAAAAGTGGAGGGTCAGTGAAAGAGAGGAAAACCCTCAGCCAGAAGGATTGATGCAGTGACTGCTGCAATGGACTCAGTGTGTTAGGAAATGTGAGGACGGTACAGGATAGGACAAGGTTCAGGGCTAATATTTTTGTTCACAGGGCCACTACGGGTTGTACTCAACTTGATGGCACCTTGGAGAATTCTTTTCTCAAGGCAACGAAGAGAGTCTCAGATTCTAACAGTGCCATCATCAGAGCAAGTAGCAAATTTGTTATCTTTCAGCATTATGTAGTGACCTTCCTTGTCCTTTGTGATGGTTTTTACATTGATATTTATTTTATCAGAGATTAATATGGCTACTCCTG
>NW_006399813.1:14441820-14459851 GCF_000299155.1 Elephantulus edwardii | reverse complement strand
AACTATGATATGCCTTGATGTTTTTCTTTTGGGGTCTAATCTATATGGTGTTTGCTGATCTTCCTGAATACATATTCTCTCATTCTTCGTTATGCCTGGGAAGTTTTCCTCTAGTAATTCTTCCACACTTTTTTTCAGTGCCTTTACTTGCTTCTTCCTTTTCTGGGATTCCAATGATGCGCATGTTATTCCTCTTGATGGTGTCTTACATTATTCTTAGTTTTTCTTCTTTTTTGAGTCTGCTTTTTGCTCTGGCAGATCAGTGGTGACAATTCTGTCTTCAGTTTCACTGATTCTGTGTTCCATCTCATCAACTCTGCTCATTTGTCCCTCCATCATGTTGACAGCCTCTGAAACATTGGACCTTGTATTTTTTTTTTAATTTTTATTTTTCTATTTTAATTTAGTTTGTTTATTTTTCATTTCAATGAACATCTACAGAGATTTTGGAATTCCATTCATTCATTGTTGCACCCTTCTCCCCGCACTGGACCTTATATTTTGAATAGTGGATTCTTGGTTTTCCAGTGCCTTTAATGCCTCATTTGTTTTCTCTGCAATGTTCTGCATTGTTTTTTTGGCTCCTCCTGATTTTTGCTTGTAGTATCCTGTAATTCATCAAGTTTGTCTTTCATCCATTGGATATATTCAGTCTTGCCTCTTTTAAATTCTGTGTCAGAAAGTTCCGTCAGACTTTCTGGCTTCAGGAAAGCCACTGATACTGTGTCACCCTTTGTGAGGGACATCTTGCTTTGCTCTTGTGTATTGTGTGGGATAATTTGCTTTCTTCAAGACATTGATATGTTCTTGATCTGAAGACAATGCTCTAGAGATCAGTTTGGCAGCTACCCCACTTGTGCGTTTCTCTGAATTTCTGACTTCAGAGAAATGTCAGCTCAGAGCCTGCGAGGGCATTCTCTTGTTGGTATGACAGGTCAAGGTGCTCCCGATTAAAGGCAAGTTGATTGCCCAGACATTTAGGCACTGGTGTGGAGCCAAATGGGGTGATGCAGGCACAGGGTTGGGGTGATCTCAAGGGCAGGTCAAACACTTGGGGGACCTTGCTCAAATCCCTGCCGTCTTAGTGTGCTCACGATTGGGGTCCCTACTCAAATTCCCGCTGTCCGTTTCCCACCCAGTGGTTTTCTCAGTGTTCCCTGCCTGGTGGCACTTACACAGGTGCCCTCACACAATAGCCCCTGCTCCAGCAGAGTCCTGGATCCAACAGGACCCAAAAAAGTCAAGGTCAAATTCCTACCGACCCACTAGCCTCTGGCTGGTCTGTAGAGTCCACAAAAATCAGCCAGTGGCTGGCTCATTTCTGGGTGCTGGTGTGGCCCAAGAGCGCTTGGCCAAATTCCCCACCAGTGGGCACGCCCTTGGGTGCTCGCTCAAGTAATCAGCAATGCCCCAGTAAACCCAATCAGGATCCTACCGGCCTTTCTCCTGCCAGATTAGTTCCACAGCAGCTCGGTTGATAGCTCTGTGTAATGGCTGGCTCCATAGTGGTGCCCTGTGGTCACAGGACTGTGGTGAGGGCTGAGGTGTGGTTGTGGAACTGCAAGGGTAAGCGGGGGAAGGGGGAGGAAGCAAGGGTCTTGGGGGGGTGCCGGAACACAGGGCTTGGACATTACCACCAGGAGGCAGGGGGGCGGGGCTTGGGTGCTGCTTGGGGTTTATGCAGAGGCACCTTGGCACCCTGCAGTGGTGGGGTCACGCAGGTGCGGGCTGCAGGGGGATCACACAGTGGCAGGTAGTCGTCACTCCTCTGGGATCACAGGGTTGGTGGTGGTCGCTCCTCTGGAGTTCCACGGTGGATGGCTGGCTGACTGTTGCTCCTCCTGGGTCTCTTAGAAGCTGGGGGTGGTCAGTTGCTCCTCTGGAGTCACAGGTGGCAGGCAGTTGCTCCCAACTTGCTCCTGGTGGGTGGGTTTCACAGTGGCTTGGCTGGTGTCTTTTGGCTGGGACTCAGCTGTCCTGTGTGTGGTTGAAATTCCAGCTCTCTGGCTGGAGCTGCATTCCGGCTGGCGCTGCGTTTGGGCTGCCAAATTTATTATCTGTGGGTGAGAAACTGGCCTCTCTAATTGCCTCCTTACATGCCTGTAACATCTTGACATTGTTCACTTTTGACTGCCAGTATCTCACATACCCTCCGTGATTGGCTGTCAACATCTACATGACATCATGTGGCCAAGTCATGGCCCTCACTGGCCTATCATGAGCCTGTAATATTGTGTCAAAATAGAAAGTGGATCCATTCAATAAGGTGAACTCTCCACTGGGAGCTCCAGTTATCCATCATCTTCCTTCTGAAGTCCACCTAGCACCAAATCTGGGCATTTCACTTTATTCATGTTCTAACAAATTTTGTTACTGCATTCAGGTGGTTATTCAACATTCTTATAGGGGAGGTCATTATAATAACCTGCATCAGGCGGAATTGCTTTTATATCCCTCTGGTCTCTTTGCCATATTCCAGTCTCTAAATATTTAATTACAGATGATTGTAGTCTATAGTTTTTTGGCTTATGGCTTTTCTCCTGTGTTTCCATCAGAGATAGGCTGTTGTATTGCTTGCTGTTGGGCAAAATCTTGTTGCTTATCAAACAGAGTCCAGGTGCCTGATGTTGGAACCTTGGCATATGGAAAAAACAAGGAGTAGAACCAATTTATGTAGAGGTTATAAACTGCATGGGAGAAGACTGTCAATGTTTCTCCTGCCAAGTAGCTGGTGGACTCAAACTGGATACCTTTGAGGTGCTAGCACAATTCCTTACTACTAGGCCACCAGAGCTCCTGCCTAGTGCAGAGCTCAGCTGCCAATGGCTAGGGAAGTGTTTGGCTTCACTTTGTCAGGAACAGCTCTGCTAATCTTGTGGCCAGCTTTGGAAATTCTCAAGCCCTCTCGGCCAAAGGAGAGGAGCAGCTATCTTCCTCTACATATGATGGAACCCACCTGCTTGCCTACTTTAGATATTGATACTACTAATAAAAGCTCCATGAAACCTAGAAAATTGAATATCAAATCTAGTGCAGAAATCACTGGCATAGGAGTGATAAATTTAGAGGGGAAATGTATTCCAAAAGGGAGATGACAGCTTAGTAAGCCTTAGACTGAAGATGCTGAAATTGTTGTAGTCGGGTGTGAGTTTGGGAACTGAAGTGATCTGATACACCACCAAGAGGCTTTCAGAATCAGGATTCTTCTACTCGGAGAGGAACACAAATCATGAAACTGGATTGCTCCTTGGGCTGTGTAGCCCGATCCCTACATGGTTCACTCTCTCATTCAGCCTCCCTTGCATGTTACCTGAGAAGCCTTCCCTGTCCACCTGCCTTCTGATGCTGCTTTCACCATTTCCCTCTCCTTTGAGCCATCTTTGCCTACCTGTTATGAATCCCACTTGATAATGACAATTTTTTTTAAAATAAAAATTTTCTTTTATACTGGTTTATTTACAAAGTTTGTATAAATTGTTTTTCACACTGGGTCACTCCCATTTTCTTTACTCACTCTAACCTCTCCCCAGCTCTTACCGTCCCCCTCCCCCAGTTCCACATTGTACTAGTTATGTTTCTATTTCTACAAGAATTTCCCAATACTGTATTTGTCCTTATGGGACTGAGTTAGTTCACCTAGCATAATGTTCTCCAGTTCCTCCCAAGTTAGGTAATAATTTACAAAATCATTGTTCCTGCATGCAGCATAGTATTCCGTCGTGTGAATGTACCATAATCTCTCAATCCGTTCCATTGTAGTTGGACATCTGGGCTGTTTCCATGTTCTTAGGATGGTGAATAATGCTGCTATGAACATTGGTGTACAAATCTCTGTTTGTACCTCTGTTCTCATTTTCTCGGGGTGTAATCCAAGCAGTGTGTAACAGCTGGGTCATAAGGAATTTCTATGTTCAGCATTTTTGAGGAAACACCAAACTGCCTTCCAGAGTGGTTGTTCCATTTACAACCCCCACAAGAGAGTATGAGAGTTCCTATCTCTCCACATTCTCTGCAAAATTTATTATGTGCTGTCCTGTTAAACTTTGCCACTGCTAATGGGGTGAGAGGATATTTCATTGTGGTTTTGATTGACATCCCTCTTATTGCCAAGTATTTCTTCATGTGCTCTGCTAACCATCTGAATATCTTCCTCTGTGAAAACTCTTTCCATATCTTTTGCCCATTTTGCAATTGTGTCACCAGTTTTGTTTTGTTTTGTTTTGTTTTGGTGGAGGCCCTGTACGATTCTGTAAACTTTTGCTATGAGACCCTTGTCTGAAAAGGTATTGCCAAATGTTTTTCCCAGTTAGTAGGTTTTCTTTTCACTCTATGTAAAATGTTTTTGATGTGCACAGGGAGATAAATTATTTTTTTGGTGTACTGTTGGATTCTCTTGGCCAGGATTTTGTTCAGGATTTCTGCATCTGTATTCATGAGAGATCTTGGTATGTAGGTTCTTTTCTGATAATGTCATTTTGCTATGAGGGTTATTTTTGCTTCATAGAATGACTCTGGTAGTGTTCTTTTATAAAAATTATTTCAGTGGAATTGGTGATAGATCTTTTTTGAATGTTTGATAGATTTCAGCCATGAAACTTTGTGGGGCAGCACTTTTTTGGAAGGGAAATTCTTTTAATGACCTGCTCAATTTCTTCTTTTGTAATGGATCTGGTCAAGTTTTCTACATCTATTTGTTCTAATCTGGTTAGGGCATGAGTTTCAAGAAATTTGTCCAGTTCCTCTAGGTTTTCAAATTTATTGGAGTATAGCTTTTCATAATATTCTGATATTATTGTTTTAATTTTATCTGTGATGTCACTTTTGTCTTTTATTATTTAAATTGTTTGTAGCTTCTCTTCTTTTAAGTTTGCTTATCTATTTTATTCACCTTTTTGAAGAACCAGCTCCTGTTTTTGTTGATGGTTTAAATTATTTTTCTGTTTTATATTTCATCAATTTCAGCTCTTGCCCTTATAATTCCCTTTCTTCTAGAGCCTGTGGGGTTGGATTATTGTTCTTTTTCTGTTTGATGGAGATGTTGAGTTAGGTCACTAATTTTGCGTCTTTTTATGTGATTTCTTATTGCTATGAACTGTTTCCTGAGGACTGCTATAGCTGTATCCCTAAGGTTTCATTACGTTGTATTTTCATGATCATTTGTTTCAAGGAACTTTTTTTATTACAGAGATAACTCGTGGCCGCTGTGATGCTGAACACTCTGACACTGATGTGTCAAATGCGATAATGGTTACCCATGGTGGACAGTGTTCGGTGGAGCTCCCCAATTAAAACAAGCTTGGAAGCAGCTTCCAAACAGCTTCCAAAATAGCTTGCCTCCGGAAACCGTATGGACTTGGAGAAACGATGAAAGTTATACAAGTGTTCAGGTCTTTCGTTCATAGGATCACTATGAGTCGTTTATGACTCGATGCCACTTAACAACAACAACATCATTTGGTGTGTAGCTGTTGACCAAGGTTATATCTTTGTGATCTATTATGCCTTTTTTCATTATACAGTGCCCTTCCTTATCTTTTATGGTGGTTTTCATCATGAAGTCTATTTTATCCGATTAGTATTGCCACTTTTACTTTTATGTGCATGCCATTTGCTTGGTGTATTTTCCCCCCTAGCCTTTGATTTTTAATCTTTTCCCTCATTTCTTAGATGTGTCTCTTTTAGACAACATATTGACAAGCTTTGTTTTTTATCTACTATGTTATTCTTTTTTCCTTGATCGGTGCATTTAATCCATTCCCATTCATGGCAATTATTGACAGGCCTGGGGGTTTTTTTTGTGTGTGTGTTTTTTAAAAAATTTATTAATTTTAATGAAAATTTACAGATATTTTGGATTTTCATTCATTCATTGTTGCAATTTTTCTTTAGCACCCCCCCCTCCAGTTCGCTCCTCTCTTTGAAAAGCAAAAAATAAACTTCTTCGTTGGTATACAATCCACCCGCGCCTGCAATGCACTCTGCTATGCAACCTTAATTCTGGATTCCTGTGATAATAATAATATGCTATCATATATCACTTTTAAACTGTTTTCCCCCTCATCTGTTTCGATTCAGTATACATAATCTATCCAGTTTTTCTCACTCTTACCCCAACCCTGATGTCAGTCACTTTCTACAACAGTGGCACCATGCAGTACTTGTCCTTTTGTGACTGAGATCTTTCACTCAGCATAATGTCCTCCAGGGTCACCTGTTTTGAATAATATTGAATCAGTTCCTTGTTTTTCAATGCAGCTAGTATTCCATTGTGTAAATATACCACAACTTCTCTATCCATTCCTTTGTTGATGGGCACCTAGGTTGTTTCCAACTCCTAGCTATTGTGAACAAAGCCGAGATGAGCATGGGTGTGCATATATCTGCTTGGATGTCAGTTATGGTCTCTTTAGGGTATATTCCTAGTAGTGGAATTGCTGGGTCAAATGGTATCTCTATTTGCATCTTTTTGAGAAAGCGCCACACCACTTTACACAATGGTTGCACCATTTTACACTCCCACCAACAGTGAATAAGGGTTCTGGTTTCTCCACAACCTCGACAACATTTGTTGCTTGCTGTTGTGTTAATTTTGCTATTCTTACTGGGGTGAGATGATATCTTATGGTTGACAGGCCTATTTTATCACTGCCATTTTGCTGGGTTTCTTTTTCTGTTGTTTTGCTACTATGGTTCATCCACTTTCCTTTGATGTCTCTGTGTGGAATTTCTTACAGAGTTGGTCTTTTTTCACAAATTCCCTAAATTCCTGTTTTATATCTTAATGTATTTGTTTGCTTTATGAATTCTAGAACCATCTTCGAGTTCGATTGCAAATTTATCAAGAAAGGTGCCATGTCTTAAGACTATGTTTTCCTTCACACTGCACATAATGCAGTATAAAGTATAGACTAAAAAGTGTTCCTTGTCTCGGCCTCTATGGTTCAGAAAGTTCCACTTATCACAAGCACAAAAAAAAGAGGAATTTATTGAAGATCCTGGGGAATGTGTTACTCATGGTCTGAGCTTAGTGTTGGCACAGCGTGATTTAAAATCCTACGTATTTTTTCTCTGGCGACCTCATGAGTGATACCATCCAACTTTCAGGGAACTATGTTTCTTCATCTCTTGCTCTATGTCTGCAAAACAAAAGGTGACTGCATCTGAATGCTGGGAGGGTTGTGCTTTTCCATTGCTAATATCAGAAACAAATACAATTTCTGAGGGAAAGATTTGAGGAACACAAGTGTGAAGATATGAGGAAATCTAGGAGGAAAACCGGATTATAATAAAACCAGAAATAATAAATTCTTTCTTTTCAAATATTACGTTTATATATATTTTTGGAAGCAGGAGTGGCATCCACTTCCTAAAAACCATGTCTCTGAAAATTCTATGAACTTTGAAAAATGATGAAAGTTGTTAGAAAGGCTTCACGCCTTTTGTTCATAGGATCACTATGAGTCGTGCTCAACTTGATGGCAATCAACAATACCACAACAATATTCAGAATTAATTATCATAGTCTAATTGTTGTGGCTTACTTTTAAGTCAAAACAGCCCCATAGTTGATCCTCCAGTGGGTTTTTAGAGGAAGTTAATTGCAGGAGAGGAGATTGCCCATTTTTCTGTGGAGCAGCTGGTGTACTTGAACTGCATGCCTTTGATATTGCACCATAGCTTCCTACCACTAGGCCACCAGAGCACTCACATATTCCAGTAAGAACAAAGAAATCTATCTTGGATGAAGTGCAACCAGGATGCTTCTTAGAGGTAAGGGTGGTGAAACTTCATCTCACATACTTTCTGCATGTTGCCAGTGGGCTCCAGTCCTTGGAAAGTGACATCATGCTGGGGAAAGTAGGTCAGCAAGAAGAGAGGAAGATTTTAAATGAGATAGACTGACCCTGCATAGAATGACTGCCACAATGGGCTTGAGCATGGGGGAGATAGTGAGGATGGAGCAGGATAAATCTAGGCTTCACTGGGTTGCTGTGAGTTGTAGTTAGCTTGATGGCACCTAACAATAATAATAGTGTACAACATCCATTTTCTTTCCTGATCACTGCAATTGACTATTGTGATGGGGAACACTATGAAATAGGAGAGAGAGTTGATGTTACTTCTAAATTTATGTGTTTGAGAAAGCTCTTCAAAGAATCTAGACAGCAAGACATCATCCAAAGAGAACAAAGCTAATGTATTTTTTTGCTTATTTCAATGATTAACAGTTCACAGTTTCATTAGAAAGCAATGATTTCTTCTCGTTTTCTTTGCCACATATACCTTAAAGATTTTGTTCATATGTTAAAAACTAGGTTAAACTGTGGAATCAAATGGATTATAGTAAACTAATATGTTAAAATGTCATTTACTGGAGAATACTCTTCAGTTGTGTCTTAAGCAATTATATTAAATAATAGACATTTTCATGCATTTTAATTTTGAAAGTGTTTTCAAAATCTTCACATTTTCTTTTTGAGACTACTCTATACCATCAAAATATTTTTCACTATTCTGTTCTAGTCAGAATTGTGCTATAAATGGTATAGCTCTGTAGATGTTAGTATTTACCTCAAATAATATAATTGGACGTCAGCTGATTTGATTTGTGAGATTTAGCTAACAATGAGCTGCAGGCTGGAAGCACCTGGTAGGCACGCTTCTACTTAAAAGACTGTAGCACTGGACTAAGTCTGCAGCTTGGAGGCTTGTGCAAAGTGGTTGGATTCTGGAAGATGGCTTCTCACATCTTGATAAGGGTTGAGTATGGAATGGTTGGTTGTTTTTTGTTTTTATTTTTTCCATCCACAGTCAGGTGTTAATTGATTTGGGGATTTACATTCTTCTAAGTGGCTCCTCCTCCTCAGGCTCATGGGAGGCTCTTCTTGCCAGAAGGCAGGAGCGTGGTGGTGGGAGTGCAGGAATCGTGGCAGGCTTTTGGAGCCGACTGCTTTTCCGGAAATGTGTTTGACGTGCAGGTTTGCTCTGTCCCTGGAGTGAGGCTAGCCAGCCTGGGCCAAGGGTTTGAACCAGAAGGCGGCCTTAAGCCCGAAAGTTCAAATTGTCTTCCTGTCAAACATTCTTCTAGGTGGTATAGTACTGGTCTGTGCGTTGTTGTACAGAGGTAACTCGTGGTTGCTGTGATGCTGAAGCCTGTGACAGTGATGTGCCAATCGTGGTAATGGGCACCCATGGTGGACAGTGTTGGCTGGAGCTTCCTGACTAAATCAAGCCTGGAAGCAGGAGCGGCATCCACTTCCAACATGACTTGCCTCCAGAAACTCTATGTACGAACAGTGCTTAGGCTGTTCGTTCATAGGGTCTCTATGAGTCGTCTACGACTCGACGGCATTAAACAACAACAAAAACAAGCGGTGCAACAGTGGTCTATTTGCTGTACTGAAGTAGTTTGGAGTTGCTGTGATGCTGAATGCTGTGCCATAGGTGTGCCAAACACCATAATGGTTACCCATCATGGGCAGTGTTTGGTGGAGCTCCCAGATTTATTCAGGTTTGGAACCAGGAGTGGCATCCACTTCCTAAACCACATGACTCTCTGGAAACTCTATGAACATAGAGATCACAGTTAGAGAACAGGGTCTGGTCTTTTTTCATAGGGTCACTATGAGTTGTACTGGACTCCACGAGACTTCAAAACAAGTCTAAATATACTAGGAGGAACCCTAGTGGCATAGTCTGTTACGTGTTGCTAACCAAAAGGACAGGCAGTCTCTTTCCGTAAGATGTATAGTCTTGGAAACTGCTTAAAGGGTCATTTTGAGTCAAAATCAACTTACTTGGATATAAGGCTTATTTGTCATAAGATTACAACATTCATTCTATAAAAAAATCCATCATAAATGGAATTGTTGTTGTTATGTGCCATTGAGTCCCCTGTGATTTATAGTGACCCTGTATATACAATAGCATTGAACCCTGCCCTATCCTGAGCCAGTCTCACCCTCTCTGATATACCTACTTCCATTATCTCAGTCACTGTGTCAGTCTATCTCACCCTGGGTCCTCATCTCCTGCACTGTCCCTTTACCCTTCCAAGCATGAATTCCTCTTTCAAGGACTGATGCCTCCTGGAAACATGCTCAAAATATGTCCAATGGACCTTCAAAATCCTTGCCTCTAAGGAGCCGCTTGGCTTCACACTTTCTAGGACAGACTTGTTTGTTCTTTGGGAAGTGCATGATGTGTTCAATACTACTTCACTACTGGGGCAATAGACAACAATATGAGAGATGGAGAAAAAAAAAGTTTTCAAGAATTTTGTCTTTATTTCATTACGAAGTGATTTTGTTCCACAGTGAACACATTTGGGAGGCATAGTCATGAGACAAGAAGGTGTGCTGCATTGAGAAAATCTGCTGTTATAGTCCTTTCTAATGTTCTAAGGAGCAACGATATTAGCTTAAAGACTATGGTGTGTTTGATCTAATGTATGATCTTTCTAATTACCTGCTGTGCATCTGAACGCCAAACAATGAATGAATAAGTGTAGTAAAAGAAGAATTGATGCCTTTGAATTGTGGTTTTAGAGAAGAGAACTTAATATTCCATAGATTTTCAAGAGAGAAACAAGAATGTTTTTGAGAAAGTGCAACCAGAATGCACCTTAGAGACAAAGATGATGAAACTTCTCACATACTTAGGGTATGTTGTTAGGAGGGGCTGACTAGTCCATCATGTTTGGAAAGGTGGAGGTCAGAGACAGAGATCACTCACAGGAAGTGGACTAGCACAGTGATTGTAACAATGGTTTCAAGTCTATCAGAGATGGTGGGATGGCACAGGACAGAGCAAGGTTCAGATATTTTGTTCAAAGGCCCACTGTGAATTGAACTTGACGTGATGGCACCTAACAACAACAACAACAACGTATGTGTCAACTTGACTGGGTCATGATTTTCAATGGCTTGACAGTTATAAATGATGTAATGCAGCAGCTATACAGTCACAGAATATGATTTGATCTGATGATAAAATCTGATATTCTTAGCCCTGAGCTTATTTAAGGCGATTAGAGTGAGATGTTAACACTCTTAATCAGACCACAGCTGTAACTGAAGGAAGTGAAGCTTCCTTGACATATGGTCTGTCTCAATTTTAATCTTACAAGAGATAAAAGAAGAAACGAATGCAAAGGAGAGAGAGCTCGCGTGAGCAATCACTACTATCATCAAGAAAGAAGACTTAGGAATGAAGTGCAGTCCCCTTTTGGGGAACTGAGAAAAACTTTGTCTGTTATGGAATTCACCTGCACCACCAACCTGTGCCCATCTGTATTCTCTCTAAAGGCCGAGTGTCCGTGCTTACTGGGTCTGACCCTGTTCTTCCATCCTGACCCTTGAACTCCTGCAGTAGACTTAGCAAGCCTATCTAGAAGGAATCTTCCATTTTTCTGGTAAGTAGTTCATTTTTTCCCCCATGCAATACTTTAAAAAGTTTACCTCTTCTTTACCTCCATCTAGAGCAAATTAGACTGGGGCTACTGGTCAGCTCCATCTCTTCCCACAAAACTTGTTCCTTATGTTCTGTTTTGAAAGCAATAAAATATCTTCATACATTTTGTAATCTAAGTTCTTTTATACTTTTGTTTAAGCCATTATCTTTTATTCCCCCCCCCACCTTTTTAAATTGTGATTTTAACAAAAGTTTACAGAAAAGATGGATTTTCCTTCATTCTTTGTTGCACATTTTCCTCCCTACCTCCTCCAAGTTCACTTTTTTTTAAAAAAGGAAAGTATTCATTTATTGTTGCATAATTTCCTTCCTTTGCCAGTCCAGTTTGCTATGCACTTCTTATTCCAGATTGTTGTCATACAGCAATTTCACTAGCAGGAATATACCCTAGAGAAGTCAGAGCTGGGGTGGAGGGAGAGAAAAGAAACCAGTGCTGCCACACAAACAGATGTATGCCCACCCATGTTTATTGCTGCATTATTCACAATAGCAAAGAGATAACGAAAACCAAGTGCCCATCAACAAATGAATGGATAGAAAAAAAATTATAGTATATTCACACAATGGAATACTATGCAGCACTGAAAAACAAAGAACTAATAAAATATTCTACAACATGGGTGACCCTGGAGGGGCTCATGCTGAGTGAAATATCTCAGCATAAAAGGATGAATACTGCATAGCACCACAGTTATAAAACAGGATTAACATAGTGATTAAGGGAAACTGAGAAAAGAAGGGATAAATAAGGAACAGATGAAGGAAAGAACTGTTTAAAAGGAATAAATGATAGACCTTTATATTTTCAATAGTCATTTAATGTTCAGGCCCTAGAGGTCTGTGATTACAGAGCACAGTGAATACTGACCCAGGGAGAGTTATATAGTTTTCTCAGGATCATCTGGAAAATCTAAAACTTTAATTCTTGTTATAAATAAATCAAATGTAGACTTCAGTTCTTGTTTGTTTGCATCTGTTTGTGGAGCTCAATTAGGGAGCACCTTTATGGTCCATGATCATTTATTCATGCATTTTATTGTCATGTCACCAAGAAGAGCAGATGGTAGTAACTGCATTTTTACTTGATTTAAAGACTTGGCTTTCCTTTGCATTTATAAGTTGCTTTTTAAAAAATACTGCCATCCCTTTTACAGTTATTTTCTTGTGAACTTCTGGGAATGTGCAGTAAAAGTTTATTATTCTTTATCTAATATAGCATTTATGCCCAAATGTATATATCAGTGTAGAGAATATGAACTTCAGAGTCAATCACATCTGAGTTCAAAACCTCGCTCTTCAAGAAAGTTCTTTGGAATGACTGAGTGAATTTGTGTAAATCTCTTTATCTGTAAAATAGTGATATTGATTCCTCACAAGACCATGTGAGAAAAACCAATGATTCAACAAATCCAAATGAAATAATAATGAATATTACCTTGACAGAGATGTAAAAAGTCAAGGTTAAAAGAATGTATTTATAGGAACCTGATAGGTATTTTATTAGATACTTGTTGGGATTAGGCAGAGTTGATTGCTTTGATTTATGCATAATAGTTGATGGGTTCAAAGAGGCAAACATTTTGAAGTGAATCTTGATAAGTATGCAATTAATCTTGGAATTCAGAAATTTTTGTTAGTTCTCAGATTGCTTCCCAGGAGCAAGAAGTAGATTTATTTTTTGCTTGTGGTCAGTATCGGTTAACGCACAAATAACAATATTTCTTATGGTAATGCATAATAGTTGATGGGTTCAAAGAGGCAAACATTTTGAAGTGAATCTTGATAAGTATGCAATTAATCTTGGAATTCAGAAATTTTGGTTAGTTCTCAGATTGCTTCCCAGGAGCAAGAAGTAGATTTATTTTTTGCTTGTGGTCAGTATCGGTTAACGCACAAATAACAATATTTCTTATGGTAGGATCATTTAACATAGTTGTTATGTGCCATCAAGTTGCCTGTGACTCATAGCAACTCTGTGCACAATAGCTCTGAAGCCTGCTCTGTGCTGAGCCAATTTCACCGCCTCCAGTGCACTTACCCCCATTATTCCAGTTACTGTGCCAATCCATCTAATTGGGTCTTCCTCTCAGGGTCTTCCTCTCCTGCACTGTTCCTCCACCCTTCCAAGCATGATGTCTTTCTTCCAGGACTGGTCCCTCTTGGCAACATATCCAAAGTATGTGAGACAGAGCTTCAAAATCCTTGCCTCAAAAGAAGCAACTTGGAGCAACCATCTCTAGGAAAGATCTGTTTGTTCTCTTGGTGGTCCATGAAATGTTCAATACTCTTCTCCAGTACCACAACTCAGAGGCATCGATTCTTCTTCTGTCACCCTTATGCATTGTCCGGCTTTCTGATGGATAGTAAATAACTGCAAAGACCATGCACTGGATTAGATGCACCCTAGTCTCTAGACTGACAATATTGCTGTAGAGAGGAAGATAGGAAATATTAGTTTCAGTTGTCAGTTTTATGGATAAGCGTGTCAGATGACTTTTTGTGAGTATCGAATAGAATAGTGTATATAAATGAGATTGGCACTGAGTAGATGCTTATTAAAATGTTACTTTCTGATCTCTTTCTTCTATTCCATTACTCGGTTCTATTATTTTGATATGGCAATCTCGTCTTTGTGTAAATATCATTTAATCACCACTACACCAGATGTGTCCCCTCCCCCACCTATTCAATCTATTCTTAACAAATTATTAATGAAACTGAATGCTGTATCAAGATTGGAGGAAGACTCATCAAGAACCTACATTATGCAGATGATAGATTCTTGCTTCATGAGAGTGAAGAGGACTTGAAACACTTGCTGCAGAAGATTAAGAACTACAGCATTCAGTGTGGATTATATTTCAACACCAAGCTTACAAAAAACTCACCACTGGGCCAAAAGCCAACATCATGATAGAGAAAGGATTGAAGTTGTCAATGATTTCATCTTGCCTGGATCCACAATAATTACCCTTGGTCCTAGCAGTCAGGAGATCAAGAGACTTATTGCATTGTGCAAGTTTGTTGTCAGGGATCTCTCGAAGGCACTAAAGAGCAATGATGTCACCCTGAAAACAAAAATGTGCCTGATTCAGGTCATGGTTTTTCAATCACTTGCTATGCATCTGAAAGCTGGACAACAAATAAAGATGATAGAAAAAAGAAAATGCTTTTATGTTGTGGTGTTGGAGAAAAGTACTGAATATCCCACGGACTGCTAAAAGAACAGATATGTCTTGGAGTGCTTCTTAGCGGCAAAGATGGTGAAACTTCATCTCTCATACTTGGATCATATTGCTTTTCCTTGGAGGCAGGTATCGTGCTTGGAAAGGTGGAATATCAGGGAAAGAGAGGAAGATCCTCAATGAGATTTATAGGCACAGTGACTGCAGCAAAGACCTAAAGTATGTCAGTGTTCATGAGGATGGCACAGGATAGGATAGGCTTTAGGTCTATTATTCATTGGGGCAGTATGAGTCATACCAAACTCAACACAACTGAAAAACAGCATAACAGAACAGATCAAAACACGGAAGCCATATACAGAATCACTGTACCAAAAAGAATTAGCTTACATAGAAATACTTCAGGAAGTACCATACGATAGAGAATCAATGGTTATGAAGGAATAAGTTCAAGCGGCATTGAAAATGTTAGCAAAAATAAGGCAAATTGGAATTGATGGAATACCAATTGACATGTTTCAAATAACAGATGCAGACCTGAAAATGCTTGCCTGTCTATGCCAGAAAATTTGGAGGACAGCTGTCTGGACAACTGACTGGAAGACATACATATTTGTTCCCAATCCTAAGAAAGATGATCCAACAGAATGTGGAAATTATCAAACAATACCATTAATATAACATGTGTGAAAAATATTGCTGAAGATAATTTGAAAATGGCTAGAACTGTACATAGACAGAGAACTACCAGAAGTTAAAGCTGCATTTAGATGAAGCTATGTATGGCACCAGCGATACCATTGCTAATGTCAGATGGATTCTGAGGAAAGCAAAACATATCAAAAGAATGTATATTTGTGTTTTATTTACCATGTTGACATTTGACTTTGTGGATCATATCAAATTATGGCTAACACCAAGTAGAATGGGAATCCCACAACGTGTAATTGTGCTCATGTGAAACCTACTCTATACATAGACCAAGAGGCTGTTGTGAGAATAGAGCAAGAAAACTCTACATAGTTTAAAATTAAGAAAGGTCTGCATCAGGGTTGTATCCCTTCTTCACACCTATTCTATATATCAGCTAAGCAAATTATTTGAGAAGCTGGACTCTATGAAGAAGAATCAGATTGAAGGAAGACTTGTCAATAACTTACCTTATGTAGATGACGTGACCTTGCTTGCTAAAAGTGAGGAGGACTTGAAATGCTTGCTGCACAAGCTCAAAGAATGCCTTCTATACGGATTGCATCTTACCATCAAAAAACAAAAAAATCCTTACAACTGGACCAGTACACAATATCATGATAGATGGAGAAAAGATTGAAACTGTCAACAACTTCATTACTTATATCCACAATCAATACCCTTGGTAATAGCAGTCAGGAGATCAGGAGGTTTCTTGTATCGGGCAAATCTGCAGTCAGTGACCTCACCAAATTATTGAGGAGCAATGATGCCAGTTTGATGACTAAGGTATGTGTGATGCAAGCCATGGTCTTTTCAATTACTTGCTGTACATCTGAGGGCTATATAATGAATAAGGATGACAGAAGAATTTATACTTTTGAGTTGTAGTTTTAGAGAAGAGTATGAATATCCCATGGACTGCTCCTTACAGGCAAATACTATGAAGCTTCGTCTCTCATATTTTGATAATATTGCTAGGAAAGACTATATCTTGGAGGAGAACATTATGCTTGGAATGATGAAGGGTCAAGGAAAGAAAGGAAGACCCTCAACCAGATAGATATACACAGAGACTTCAGTAATGGGCTTGAATGTATCAGAGATTGTGAAGAGGGCACAAGATAAGACAGAGTTCATTCAAGTCTGCGTTCAGAGGATTGCTATGAGTTTTACTTGACTCAGCAACACTTAGCAACATCAATACCAGAAAAGATAAGTTCAAAAAATTATGGGTTTAATGAATGAATGGATGTCAAGGAATAAATTTAAAAAGTAAAAATAAAAGTAGTTTTCAGAATTTTAGAGGCCAGTTTTAGCCCAGGACACTTAATTCTTTAAAGAATTAATTGTAAAACTGTTCAACTAAATTCAATTTTCTCATTAACTATTTTAATAAAAAGGTACTTAATAACTAAAGAAAGGTACATAGATTTTGATACTAAACGTTTAGGCAAGTGATCCAGATTTGCAAATTCCTGTAGGGAAGTTAAGTAAGGATACGTGAAGTAAAATATTCTAAAGGTGCAATGACAGCAGGTGTCCTTACCAAGTGGAAGATCTGAAGATGAATTTTCCTTAGATATCTATTCCCCTTTGAAGTTATAGTCTTTACTTTTTTTGTAAATTTCATTAGACAGGGATTACTTTTTCAATTGACATCTGCTTTTATAGATAAGGAGTCCCCAGGTAGTAAATACAATTAACAGACTTAGCTGCTACCTGAAAGATTTATGAGTTGGTCCATCCAGAACTGCCTCAGAAGCAAGGCTTGGTCATCTATTTGGGGGGAAAAAGGCATTGAAAATGTTACATACCACAGCTCTTCTCTGAATCAACTCACTAACAGGTGGATTGATATTTGTTTAATCTTTCTAGATATGTCTATGTTTGCCTCCTCTTCAACACTCTCTCTCACACACACACATGCACACACACCCCTCTACAGGGACTATTCCAATTATTGGATGGTACTGATATAAGACATCAGTTAATTCAGAACCTGTCAGAAATGCTGAAGGTATGTATTTCTTTCTCTGCATCAAACCTTGGGAGAGACTAAGCTGGGTATTGGAAATTTGTTCTATTCTAAAAGTTTCACAGGCTAACCTAGATGTCCACCAGGTTTGGAAACTACCCAGTGGAGATTATGATCTCAAAGAGAACTCACAACACTGAACCCTTGTGGTCTCAGTGGAGTGCTGTATTCTTCCAGAGTCATTCATACACAACAGGTGCAATTGCTTGGATGCTTTTTCTTTTTGCCACCTTTCCTGTTTTAATCCAGCAAGCAGGACCCATCTGGCTGCAGCCATGCTTCGTTAGCTGCAAGGTTAATAGAACTGCAACTTCCCTCCCCCTCCCCAAGACAGCAGGAGGAGAAGATAAAATGAACAAAAAGGGAAACTGAATGTAAGGATATTCTCTTCTTTTTTTAGGTGTCAATTTTAAATACATCTTTATTTGAGACATTGCATTTTCCATTTACAATACAGTGATAATAAAGTGCAATGTTAATTCCTTTCCCTATGCACATTCCATATTCAAGTATTGAGAATGCCCAGAAATTTAGTCTAGCAGTTTAGACTTTTCAACTGCAGTGTGCTACAAATTTGGGTCCTTCAAAATTTAATGATAGGACAATGAATGCTAAAGTATGCAGATTGGTTTAGTCAACCTCTTCA
>NW_006399813.1:14434317-14441450 GCF_000299155.1 Elephantulus edwardii | reverse complement strand
TCTTCCTTACTCAAGCGGCCCTTATCATTGGTGATGGTAATCTTGTTTTCTTTCCCAGTGTTCTTGTCAATAGCAGAAACATTAAGGATACCATTGGCATCAATATAAAATGTGACTTCAATCTGAGGAACTCCACGAGGTGCAGGTGGTATCCCAGTGAGCTCAAAGTTGCCAAGCAGGTTGTTATCTTTGGTCATGGCTTGCTCACCTTCATAGACCTGAATGAGTACACCAGGCTGGTTGTCAGAGTAGGTTGTGAAGGTCTGTGTCTGCTTGGTAGGAATGGTTGTATTCCGCTTGATGAGGACAGCCATGGTTCCACCAGCAGTTTCAATACCAAGGGAAAGTGGAGTGACATTCAGGAGCAGCAAATCTTGAACATTTTCAGATTTGTCTCCAGAGAGAATGGCCACCTGGACCATAAGCAACAGCCTCATCTGGGTTGATGTTCTTGTTCAACTCCTTTCCATTGAAGAAATCCTGAAGACGCTTCTGAATCTTGGGAATTCTGGTAGAACCACCCACCAGAACAATATCTTCTTTTAACAAATGGAATTCTTTACACTAAGGTGTAAAGAGTTGAGATGTTAGTTGATGTCTGTGAAAACCTAGCCAAGAAATGTCTACAGTGTCTATAGGATTTAAAGCTCCTGATTGCTCTATTTTAGTTTCCATCCAAGTGGTAATTCTTATTATTTCTGCAGCCCCCTCACTCTTTCTTGTAGTTTTTAACTAATAGCACTTACTGGTTATTGGCAATTGTTTTGTGATAAAGAAAAAACATCAGCTTTTTGTCTATTCTTTCTCATTTAATTTTCATAACAACCTCAGGATCAATTGTTCAATAGAGGTTCAGAATGACAAAATCACTTTCCAAAGTTAGACACCAAGTAAATTGTAGAGTCAGGATTGAGACACAAACTTTAAAATCCAAAAATCTTAGGTTTGAATCCACCAGGTGCTCTGCTGGAGAAGGAGGGGCAATCTCCTCCTGTTCCAGTCAGATCCGATTTGACGGTTGTTGTTATGTGCCATCAAGTCGCTTGCGACTCATAGCGACCCTATGTACAACAGCCCTAAACTCTGTCCTGTGCCAATCGCACCGTCTCTGACACACCCATCCCGAATACCCCAACCGCTGAATCAATCCACCTCACAGGGGGCCTTCCCCTTCTGTGCTGTCCCTCCATGCTACCAAGTATGATGTCCCTCTCCAATGACCTGTCCCTCCTTGCAACATGTCCAAAGTATGTCACACGGAGTCTTATAATCCTTGCCTCCAAGGAGCAGCCCGGTTTGACCCTTTCCAGGATGAATCTGTTTGTTTTCCTAGCAGTCCATGGTACCCTCAATACTCTTCTCCAGCACCAAAGCTCAAAGGCATCAATTCTCCTTCTATCCTCCTTAGTCATTGTCCAACTCTCTCATGCATAACAAGTGATAGCAAAGACCATGGCCTGTGTCAGGAGCACCTTAGTCTTTAAAGAGACACCATTGCTCTTCAGTACTTTGGAGAGGTCCCTAACAGCAGACTTTCCCATGGCAATACGTCTTCTAATTTCCTGGCTGCTGGTGCCAAGAGTGTTGACTGTGGAGCCAAGCACACTGAAGCTGTGAGCAATCTGAATCTCTTCACCATCTATCCTGATGCTGCCAATTGGTACACACACACAAAATAATAAAATAAAAAAAATCTGTGTTCTGAAGGTAATGGAGTGTAGTGACTAAGAATGTGAGCTCTGAACTCTCTCTCCTGGTTTTAACCCCCTGTTATGTAACTTGACAAATTGTCTAACTTCTCTGTGCTTCAGTTCCTTCATCTGAAAATGATGCCATAGTGAGAATTCAATGAGTTAATATAAACATTTAGAAGAATAACTGACAGAGGGTAAATATGAAATAATTGTTGGCTTTTACTGTTACTCTATATAGAGAAGCAGTTTATGTAGTGTGACCATACTGTAAAATTTCTGTACATTTGTTTTCTTCTCTGTTACATGGGGATATTAATTGTACTACCTTTTAGATTATTGTGAAGATGATATAAAGTAAATATACTTAGAGGTTCATAATAGTGCCTTGCATGTAGAATGCACTAAATGTTGGATATTAATCTTATTGTCTCTCTACTAGCTCTCAAAAATCCTCCTTAGTGCAATGGTTAAATACTTGGCAGCTAACTGAAATGTTGGCAGATTCAACTCAATGTCTTCAAGGGAGAAAAGATCTGGTAATCTGCTCCCATAAAGTTTATAGGTTATATTTTGGTACTTGGGGACTTGTTTTAATTTTCTTCATCTTTAGTTTGAATTTGCATGAGTAGTTGATGTTCTGTTCTACAATCAGCCCCTCACCTGGTTTTGACTGATGATATTGCGCTTCTCCAACATCTCTTTACACAGATGTTGTCAATCTGGTTCAGGTGTGATATCCATGTGTATAGCACTGTTTATGTTTTGAGATTTTTCTTTAAGTAAATAAATAATTTATTGTATAACATTTTATCCTTCCATCTTCAGTCTTATTTCTGTCACCAAGGCCATATTTTCCAACTATCAACCTTTCTTTGTTTCCAACTTTTGCATTCCAGTCACCAATTATTATTAATGCCTTTTGACTGCATGTTTTATCAATTTCAGATTGTAAAAGTTGGTAGAAATTATAAATGTCTTCATCTTTGATGTTCATATTTAGTACATATATCAACAGTACCTCCTTGTATGTGGATGCATAGTAGTAGCCTATGGGTAACAACGTCGTACTTCAGGATAGATCTTGAAATGCTTATTTTGACTGAGCATGTCACACTATTCTTCTTTAGTTTGCCATTCCTTGCATAGTAGATGCTGTGATTCAAATTGGGCAATAACACCAGTCTATTTCCTCTAACTAATGTCTAGGATGTTAACATTTTTTTTTAAATTTATACTGGTTTACTTACAAAGTTCATATACATTGTGTTTTTCATACAGGATGTTAATTTTTGTGTGTTCAATTTAATTTTTTACAAATTCCAATTTATTTATGTTCATATTTTCTATATTCCATGTTTCAATTATTAATAGGAATCATTTGGATGACACAATCTTGTTGATGAAAGTGAAGAAGGCTTGAATCACTTATAGCAGAAAATAAAAGACTACAGCTTTCAATATGTATTGCATCATAACATCAAGAAAAAAATTCTTAGCACTGAATCAATAGGCAACCTCATAACAGATGGAGAAAAAAAAATTGAAGTTGTCAAGGATTTAATTTTACTTGGATCCACAATAAATTGCCCATGGTAGCAGTCACACTATGGACATATTTCTGGGTACCAATTTTTGAAAAAAAACCATTATACTTAATACATTAGAGAGAAAGTGAAAGAAATGAAGAAATAATTGAATAAAGCCATAGTACTGCAACCTGGACAGTGCTTTACCTGCAAGGAGTTGTTTTGAATTCAGAGTTTGAGATAATTGAAATTTTAATTCTCATATACAGTATGACTCTGTATACTCCTTCCATCTTCTTTTAATGCTTCCTGAATCATTCAATATTCTGTCCATAGCATCTTTAAGTATTGAAACTCATGGCTTGAATTTATTCTTCAGTTCTTGTAGATAAAGAAATGTTGAACGAGTTCAGCCCTTTGACTTTCCAACTCCAGCTCCTTGCACATTTCATTATAATATTTTTACCTTGTCTTCCTAAGCTTCCCTTTGAAATCTTCTATTCAACTACTTGTCTTCTTGATTTCTTCCCTTTGCTTTGGCTTCTTGGCACTCTAATGCAACATTCTGAGTCTCTTCTGACATCCATTTTGGTCTTTTCTTCTTTCTTTGTAATGACGTTTTGCATTCTTCATGGATGATATTCTTGATATCGTCCCACAGCACATCTGGTCTTCTTTCATTAGTGTTCCAGGTATCAAACCTTCTCCTGAGTTGGTTTTTAAATTCAGGGGCATAGACTCAAGGTCAAATTTTTATTCTTGTGGATATCGTTTAACCTTCTTTAGCTTTAATTTGTACTTGCCTATGAATAGTTGATGGTCTGTTCCACAATCAGCTCCAGATCTAGTTTTCACTGCTGATATTGAACTTCTCCCATGATTCCTTTCACAGATGTAATGGATCTGATTCCTGTGCATATTATCAGGTGAAATCCATGTGAATAGCCTGTGGGTTTTTTATTTTAATGAAAGTTTACAGAGACTTAGAGTTTGTTTTTTAAAAAAGGTATTTGCTATGAATAAATCATTCTACAGAATTCTATCATTCTACCCTCAGCCTCATTTCTGTCACTAAGTCCATGTTTCTTGATTACTGATAGTTCTTCCTGGTTCCCAACTTTCGCATTCCAGTCACCCATTATTATTAATGTATCTTGATTACATGTTTTATTTTATTTCTGACTGGAGTAGTTGGTAGAAATCATCTATTTCCTCTTCATTGGCTCTGGTTTGAATGATAGTCGTATTATTAACAGGTCTTCCTTGTAGGTGTATAAATATTATCCTGTCACTCACAATATTGTATTTCAAGATGGATCTAGAAACCGTCTTTTTAACTATGAAAACAACCCCATTTTCCCCTCACCTTTTCATCTCCAGCATAGAAGATCATATGATCACCTGTTTCAAAAGATCCTATGCCAATCCATTTCATTTCCAAATACCTAATATGTCAATATTTATGCATTTCACTTCTTTGTTAAAAAATATCCAGTTTTCCTACATTCATGCCTCTCACATTTCATGTTCCAATTATTTGTTTCTGCTTTCAATTGTTTCTCCTCCTTTGAGTTTCCACATTTGAGGGTTCATCCTCAGTTGCCATATCTGTTAGTCTACTCTAAGGATGCTCTACTGTATGTAGGTTTACAAAAGCTTGATATATTTCAGAAGTGGATAATCAATCCTTGTTCCTAATCTGTCTTAATTTAGATTTTTAGTCTTGGAACAATATCTGACAGACAAGAATTTTACAGGAAAGGAGCAGATGAAATACATTTCCCATACAGAAATAACCAGTCAATCATTATCTCCCCACCTCGTCACTCCACCCCAACATGTGATCTTGTCTCTTCTCTTTCCCTGCTACATCAGCGTTCCTTGCAATCCACTTACCTGGTCCAGGACTTCCCTTCTCCAGCCATCCCTTGCTTTGATGGCTTAGGCCAAAAGTCACTTCTGTGATGTCTTGCAACACACATTTCTGCTGGTCTCTCATGCTAAGGTCAAGGACTGTAGTCTTCAGTATGGACTGAAGCTCAACATCAAGAAGACAAAGATTTTCACCACTGGGCCAATTGGCAGCACCATAGTAGATGGAGACGAAATCGAGGTTGTTAACAATTACAGCTTGCTTGGCTCCACAATCAACACTCTTGGGACCAGCAGCCAGGAAATCAAAAGATGGATTGCATTGGGAAAATCTGCTGTCTGAGACCTCTCCAGAGTATGTAAAAGCAACAAGTTTCAGTCTAGAGACTAAGATATGTATAATCAATACAGGTCATGGTCTTACTTGCTGTGCGTGAGAGAGCTGGAAAATGACGAAGGATGACAGAAATAGAATTTATGCCTTCAAGTTGTAGTGCTGGAGAAGAGTCTTGACCATACCAGAGATGGCCAAGAAAACAAACAGGTCTATCTTGGAGAGGGTAAAACAAAATTTCTCCTTGGATGCTAGAATTTTGAAACTCCATCTCACCTAATTTGGGCATGTGGACAGGAGGTTCTTGGAGAAGGACATCGTGCTTGGAAGGTGGACGGACAGCACAGGAGAGGAAGACCCCAGACAATGTGGATTGATACAGTTACTGGGGCAATGTGGGTAGGTGAATCAGAATTAGTGAGACTGGCTCAGGACAGGGCAGGCTTCAGAGCTGCTGTTCATAAAGTCACTATGGGTCACAGGTAACTCAATGGCACATAACAACAACAACAACAACTTACAATATGAATGATAATTTGTAGACTTGATTTTCTGAGGGCAACATACATTTACTATCTAATATGTCTTGGACTCTTTTTTTCCAAATTTTGAGTTATTATAAAATGCAAACACTATTCCTATAATCATCTCCTGCTTCTTCACAAGTTTATTATTTTTTTTATGCCTCAATTAATTCCAGCCATTTGACTATTTCAGCAGTCATCTATTTGTTTATAGTCCTGTGATTTACTTTGAGTTTTTGGTTTTATTTCTAGTGTATTAACGTCTTCCATAAAAAGATTTGCTGCTATTGTTGTTAGGTATCAGCAAGTCAATTTTTACTCATAACAACCATCTGTACAACAAATGGAAACTCTGGTTAATTCTCACCATCCTTGCAGTACCTAAGCCCATTGTTGTAGTTACTGTAAATCTCATTGAGAGTCATCTCTTTCACTTATCCTCTACTTTTCAAAGCATAATGTCCTTTTACGAAGACTGGCTCCTCCTAATAACATGCCCAAAATATGTGAAACAAAGTCTCATCATCCTCACTCCTAAGGAACACTCTGGTTACACTGCTTCCAAGACATATTTGTTATATATAGTTTAACCTCTGATATGAATGATAAGCATTCATATTATAACATAGAACAAAAAACTCATTGCCTTGCCTTTGTGAGGGAACCAGTTCTTAGTAGACTCTCCAGCAGGTTTTCAGAGGCTGTAAATTATACAGGAAAAGATTATCCTCTGGGGAGCAACTTTATGAATAGATATTTCTGCCTCTGTGTTGGTGGTGCAACTTCTTACACACTAGGCAACCAGACCTCCCTCATTCTAACATATGTGAGATGAATTCTAGAATTCAAATAACCTCTAATCTTTTGGATTCAGCATGATAATAATTCTACCAAAGCACATTTCTTTTTCTAGAATGATGTGTATTTATGTATAGGAAAAAGAAATATTATTGTGTGTTTTCTCAAGAATGCTATAAAGATTTAATTAATATATGCAGGTACTGAATATTTTTCTAACAAAAAGGATAACTTTTGAAATAGTGAATTATAAACTTAAATGTTTAGATCTAACTAATCTACAAATGTTTGCCACTATTTTTCTTCATTTGATTGTCTTCCAATCTGGCCTCTACCTCTAATACTGTAACTATCTGTGTTCCTCTATTGTTCATAGAATTAACAG
>NW_006399813.1:14431493-14433504 GCF_000299155.1 Elephantulus edwardii | reverse complement strand
TAATATCCTGCATGTGGATATTAAGGGCATATGGAAGTCTCAGCTGAATCCTTGCTGCTGGTGCTTCACTCATGCTGTTAATTTAAAAAAAGGCTGGCTTTTTGGGTCCTAACTGTACTAAATAAGAGGCTCCCAGACCCTAGTCAAATGTTTATAAAAAAGGCCCAGATTCCAGGTTCACACTCTTTTAAAAAAGAGGCTCCCAGCCCTAACTGACTGTTAATAAAAAAGTCCCACATTCTGAGTCCCAAATGCTTTAAATATGAGGCTCCTAGCTTCCAACTGACTGTTAATTTAAAAAGCCCTTCATTGTGAACACTTAATTGTGCTCATGAGAAACCTTTACCTAGATCAACAGGCTATTGTGCTAACAGAGGAAGAGAACACTATGTGGTTTCAAATTAAGAAAGGGGTGTATTAGAGTTCTCTCCATACAAATTCAATATGTATGCTGAACAAATTGCCTGAGAAGTTGGACTCCATGAATAAGAATGTGGCATTAAGACTGGAAGAAGAATCATTAATAATCTGCATTATGCAGGTGGTGACACAACCTTGTTTACTGAAAGTGAGGAAGACTTGAAGCACTTGTTGAAGAAGATCAAGAAATAGCTTTCCATATGGGTTGTATCTCAATGTCAAGAAAACAAAATTCTTACCACTGGACTGATAGGCAACACCATGACAGATGAAGTAAATTTTGAAGTTTTCAATGATTTAATCTTGCTTGAATCCACAATCAACATCCTTGTAAATCTGCAGACATATTGTACTGCAAAAGTCTGCTCTCAGGGACCTCTCTAAATGATTACAAAACAATGATGTCAGTTTGAGGACTAAGGTACATTTGATTCAAGCCATGGTATTTCTGATGGCTTGTTATGCATTGGAGAGATAGACAATGAATAAGGATAATGGGGCGGGGTGGGGTGGAGATGATACCTTGGAGCTGTGGTGTTGGAGAAGAGTACAAAATAGCCCAGGGCTTGTCAAAAGAACAAATGTGTGTTGGAGAAAGTGCAACTAGAGTGCTCCTTTGAGGCAAAGATGTTGAAGCTTCGTCTCACATTATTTGGGCATGTTGCAAGGATTCCTTGTAGAAGGACATCATACTTTTAAGGTGGAAGGTTGGCAAAAGAGAACACCCTCAACCAGGTGAATTGATGCAGTGACTGCTGCCATGGGCTCCAGCATGTCAGGAAATGTGAGGATGGCACAAAGTAAGACAGGGTTAAGATCTGTTGTCCATAGGGTGGTTATGGGTCATACTCAACTTGAAGGCACCTAATAACAACATTTATAGAAAGTAAAGTTTCACTAATTTGTTATTATTGTTGTTGTTAGTGTTAAGTGACATAAAGTCACCTGTGACTCACACAGATCCCAAGAACAAGAATTTCCTTACCCTGCCTTGACCTGTGCCGTCCTCATAATCTCCGACATACTCAAGCCCATTGTTACAGTCATTGTGTCAATCCATCTTTTTGGGAGTTTGCCTCTCTTTCTCTAACCCTCCACTGTTCCAAGCCTGATGTCCTTTTCCAAGGAATGGCTTCTCATAAAAACATTCCCAAAATATGTGAGATGAAGTTTCAACATCGTAAATTCTTTTTTTCTCATGTGAATTTCCCCTATTTTTAGAAGTTTTCTACTAGTTTATTTACAGAATTTGAATACATTGTTTTCAAGAACAAATTCTTTCAATTTCTCTCATCCCTCCACCCATCAAATCGTACAACTCCATGATTAATCTCCCTGTCCTCCTGCACATCCTCATCCCTCTACTCCCACTTCTGTTGGATCTTTATACTCATTCTACAATTATGGTTTTATACAATATTTATCCTTGTGGGACTGAGTTAGTTCATTCAGCATGCTTTCTAGCACATCCCAAGTTAGGTAATAATTTAAAAAGTCATTGCTCTTGTGTGCTGCATAGTTTTCCATTGTGTAACTGTATCTCAATTTCTCAGTCCATTAATTTGTGGTTGGACATTTGGGCTGTTTCTAT
>NW_006399813.1:14428547-14429943 GCF_000299155.1 Elephantulus edwardii | reverse complement strand
CCAGGCCTTCTCAAGTTAGGTGGTACTTTTCAAAGTCCTCCTACAAGCTCCTGCATGCTGCATAGTATTTAATCATGTGAACATTCTATAATTTTTCAGTCCATTTGATTGTGGTTGACATTTGGGCTGTTTGCATGTTCTTGGGATGGTGCATAATGCTGCTATGAACAAATTTCCATTCGTGCCTCAGTTATCTTTCTCTTGGGGTTTATTACAAGCAGTGGAATAGCTGGGTCATATGGAATTTCTATGTTCAGCGTTTTTAGGAGATGCCAAATTGCCTTCCAGAGTGGTTGCACCATTTTACAATTCTACCAACAATGTTATAAGAGTTTCTATCTCACCACATCCTCTCCAACATTTGTTACTTGCTGTCTTGTTAAACTTTGCCACTGCTACTGGAGTGAGATGGTATCTCATGGTGGTTTTGATTTGCATCTCTCTTTTTTGAAAATTGTTATTTTAAAAAAGAGTTTACAGAAAAATTGGATTTTCATTCATTCACTGATGCACATTTTCTTCCTCCACCCCAATTAATCTTGTAATGCACTTCCTGTTCAAGATTGCTAATTGCCATACATATAATTCCTAATTATAAATTCCTTTCAAATGATCTTTTCTTCCATCTATTACCATGCAGTGTTCATTATCTATCCACTTTTCCTTGTTCTACCCCTATCCCAGCCTTAGGTCAATCCTATTTTGTAACAGTGGGCTCAATACCATATTTGTCTTTTTAAAAATAATTTTTTATACTGGCTTATTTAAAATGTATACATTGTTTTTCACATTGGATCTTTCCCATTTCCTTCACTACTATCCCTCCAACCATCAAATTATGTAACTCTATGATTACCCCTCAGCCCAACTCTGTATCTCCCCTCTCCCTCTTAGATCCTAATACTTGTTTTACAATAATGGTCTTATATAGCATTTGCCCTTATGGGACTTAGTTCACTTAGCATAATGTTCTCCAGTTCCTTACAAGTTAGGTAGTAATTTACAAAATCATTACTCCTAGAATGTGAAGAGGTGGGAAGGAACTCTCATACGCTGTTGGTGGGATGATAAAATGGTATAACTACTCTGGAAGGAAGTTTGGCATTTTCTCAAAAATCTAAACATAGAAACTCCATATGACCCAGTTATTTCACTACTAGGAATATACTCCATGGAAATCAAAACTGAGACAAAAATGGAAATTTGCACACCAATGTTCATAGCATCATTATTCATGAAACAGCCCAAATGTCCAACCATGCCTGAATGGATTGAGAAATTGTGGTACAATCACAAAATGGAATACTCAGGAGCAACGAATTTTAAAAGTGCTGTATAACTTTGGAGAGACCAGAGAGCATTAAGAAAGAAATGCGAAAGATCCAGAAGGGACCTG
>NW_006399813.1:14422078-14423702 GCF_000299155.1 Elephantulus edwardii | reverse complement strand
AGGGACACTGTGGGTTTCAGGGTGAAGATCTAGAAGTCAGCTTTGAAGCTTAAATCTGGTCCAGGACTTTTCTTAAGGGGAAGTCTTTTTATGATCTGTTAAATTTCTTTGTTTGCGATGGGTCTGTTCAAGTGTTCTGCATCTGTCCATGTCAATCTGGGTAGGGCATGAGTTTCAAGGAATTTGTACATTTCCTTTAGGTCTTCAAATTTATCTGAGTATAACTTTTCATAGTATTCCAATATTATCAATTTAATTTCATCTGGTTCTTTTGTGATTTCACTTCTATAATTTCTTAATCAAGTTTTCTGTGTCTTCTCTTAAGTTTTCCAGTGGTTTCTCAATTTTATTGGTGCTTTCGAAAAACCAGCTCCTGGCCTTATTTTTTTAAAAAATGTTTTCTTTTATACTGGTTTACATACAAAGGTAATAAAATTTGTAAACATTGTTTTTCACACTGGATCTTTCCCCTTTTGCTTACCCAACCCTCCCTCCACCCATCAATTTGGGTGACTCTATGATTAAGACCCTCCCCTCACCCCACTTTGGATACTTGTACTCATTCTATAATAATGATCTTATACAATATTTGTCCTTATGAAACTTAGTTAGTTCATTTAGCATAATGCTCTCAAGTTTCTCCCGGTAGTAATTTACACAATCATTGCTACTGAGTGCTACAAAGTATTCTACTGAAATGTTCAGTAGGTTTTTTTGTTTGTTTGTTTATTTTGTTTTGTTTTTTTTTTTGGTTTTGCACAGGTCTTTTGTGTCTCTAGTTAGGTTCACTCCCAAGTATCTCAACTTGTGGTTAGCTGTTATAAATGGTATTGCTTTCTTGGTTTCCTTTTCTGAGCTGTCATTATTAATGTAGAGGAATCCCACTGATTTTTGGATATTGATCTTGTATCCTGTCACTTTACTAAAGTGATCCAACCTTGTGGACGTAGTCCAAGCACTGCACCCAACTAAAACTAAATTAACTTTTTTCTGAAGTGCACATGGTACATTCTCCAGAATAGGTTACATATTAGCACACAACACAAGCTTCAACAAATTAAAAAAACAACAACACTGAAATAATACAAAGTATCTTCTCAGACCACAAAGCCATAAAAATAGAAATTAACTACAAGAGGACAAAGCTTATAAAGCCACTAAAGTGGAAGGTAAATAACACCCTTCATGATTGGTTAAATAAGAAATAAAGAATGAAATTATAATGTTCCTCAAAGCAAATGATAATAAAAATACAACATACCAAACCCTCTGGGATACAGCTAAGATAGTCCTCAGGAGACAGTTCATAACAATAGATGAACACATAAAAGTAAAGAAAAAAGCAAAATAAAAGATCCAACTCAACACCTTCATCAAATATAAAAAGAACAATAATCTAATCCAACAGCCTCTAGAAGAAAGGAACAGAACAATAGGCAAACCCATAAAAACACATAAGAATAAGAGCTGAAATCAATGAGATAGAAAACAGAATAACAATTGAAACCATCAATAAGACCAGGAACTGGATTTTTGGAAAGGGTCAATGAAATTGACAAACCACTGGCAAACTTAAAAAAAGAAAAAAAGAGGAGATAAAAATAGCTCTGTTAAGGAATGATAG
>NW_006399813.1:14420286-14421023 GCF_000299155.1 Elephantulus edwardii | reverse complement strand
TTGTTTTGTTTTCTCTCTCTGATTTCAGCTCTTGTCCCTATAATTTCCTTTCTTCTAGAGGCTGTAGGATTAGACTACTGTTCTTTTTCTATTTGATGAAGGTGTTGAGTTAGATCATTAATATTTTTTCTTTCTTCGTTTTTTTATGTGTTTGCCTATTGATATGAACTGTCCTCTGAGAACTGCTTTAGCTGTATCCCAGTGGTTTTGGTATGTTTTATTTTAACTTTCATTTGTTTCAAGGAACTTCCCCCCCCTCCATTCTTCATTTTTTTTATAACCCAACCATTTTCCAGCAGAGAGAGAGAGAGTTATTTTGTTTCCATATGGGTGGGTTTGTAAGCTTTATCCTCCTGTAGTTAATTTCTAGTTTTATGGCATTGTGGTCTGAGAAGATACTTTGTATTACTTCAATGTTTTATAAATTTGTTGAGGCTTGCTTTGTGTCCTAATTTGTGATCAATTCACATTAATACACCATGTGCACTTGAGAAGATAGTGAATTGAATTTTAGTTGGGTTCATTACCCTGAATATATCCACAAGGTTGAGTTGACTGGTTGTATAGTTTGCATCTTCTGCATCTTTGTTGTGTTTCTTTTCTCTGAGAAGAATGAGAATCCCAGAATATTTGATTGTGCTAATGCAAAATCTATACTTGGACCAAGAGGCAGTCATCAGAACAGAGTAAGAAGACACTACATGGTTCAAAATCAGGAAGGGATGTATTCTGTCTCT
>NW_006399813.1:14415413-14416467 GCF_000299155.1 Elephantulus edwardii | reverse complement strand
GATAGATTTTGACTACTTATCAAACACCAATTGACTGTAGGTGGATGGGTTAATTTCTGGGTTCTCAATACTATTCCATTGGACTGTGTTTATGTCATTGCTCCAATACCGTTCTGTTTTGGTTCCTATGGATGTGTAGTAGGTTTTGAGATCAAGGAGTTCTGTGCTTCCCATTTAATGTTTATTTTTCAGAAGAGCTTTGCTTGTTTGAGGTCTGTTTTCTTTCTTTTTTCTAAATAAAACTACCTACTGACTTTCTATTTATTTGAAAAATTAGTTTACTATCTATATTTGAATTTCATTGAATATGTAGATTTATTTTGGTAGGATTATAATTTCCACTCCACTGAGTTTTCCTATCCATGAACAGGGAACATTTTCCCATTTAGTTAGGTCTCTTATTATCACAGTAGTGTTTTAAAATAGTTTTCCTTATAAAGGTCTTTGTGTCTTTGTTGTTGTTATTGTTATGTGCCATCGAAACACCTATAACTCATAGTGACCCTATGTACAATAGTCCCAAACCTTGCTCTATTTTGTGTCAATCTTATTGTCTCTGACACACCTACCACTATTACACCGGTCACTGAATCAGTCCATCTCATCAAGGGTCTTCCTCTCCTGTACTGTCCCTCCACCCTCCCAAACATAACCTGCCACTCCAAGGACTGGTCCCTCCTTGAAACATGTCCAAAATATGTCAGACAAAGCTTCAGAATCCTTGCCTCTAAGGAGCAGCCTAGGCTCACCCTCCCCAGGACTCTCATAGCAGTCCATGGTAAGTTCAATACTCTTCTCCAGCACCACAGCTCAAAGGCATCAATTCTTCTTCAATCATCTTTAGTCATTGTCCCAGCTCTCTGTTGCATAGCACGTAATTGCAAAGACCATGGCCTGTATGAGGTGCACCTTAGTCTCCAGACTGACATCATTGCTATTCAGTACTTTGGAGAGATTTCTGATAGCAGACTCTCCCAATGCAATTAATCTTTTAATTTCCTGGCTGCTGGTACCAAGAGTATTGATTGTAGAGCCAAGAAAACGGAAGCTGTTA
>NW_006399813.1:14409334-14415274 GCF_000299155.1 Elephantulus edwardii | reverse complement strand
CCGTTTTGTCATGTTTCTTTTTCTTTTGTTTCTGGTTATTATAGTCCATCCACTTTCCTTTGACATCTCCATATAAAAGACTTCACTTAACATTTTTTGTCACTGTGGTTTGTTTTCACAAATTCCTTAAGTTCCTTCTTTTCTATGAAGTTAATTTTTCCTTGGTATTTGATGGAGCGCTTTGCTAGGTATAGGATTTTTGGCTAGCATTTATTTTCTTTCAACTTTCTGTATATATCATCCCATTGTCTTCTATCTTTCACCATTTCTGCTGAAATTAGAACTTAATATAATTGTTTCCCTTTTGTAGGTGACTCTTTGTTTTTTCACACTGATTTTAGTATCCTAACCTTGTCATTTAATTTGGAAATTTTGACTGATATGTCTTGATGTTTTTCTTTTTTGGTCTAGTTTTTTTGGTGTTCACTGTGCTTCTTGAATATGGGTTTCCCTGTTCTTCAAAATACCTGGGAAGTTTTCTTCTAGTACTTCTTCCACAATTTTCTCAGTGATTTCTCTGTCACTCGTATGTGCTGGAATACCAATCATACATATGTTGTTCCTTTTGATGTCATCCCACATGATACTAATATGTTCTTAATTTTCTTTATGTCTCATCTCTGAGTTTTCTTCTAGTATGTATCCAGTGAGTTTTTTTGTCTTCCAGCTCACTAACTCTCTTCTATCTCTTCAGTTATACTTTTTGTCTCACCAGTATATTGGACACTTCTGCCATTTTAGTCTCAACATTCTGTATAGGATTTTTCATGTTTTTCTGTTATTTACAATACTCTGTGTACCCTCTCTGTCTTGTGATGATTTTTAAGTTCTTGTACTTCTTTATCTATACTATTGATTCTTTCTTCTGTCTCTTGTATTTTCTTCCACAGCTGTTCAAGTTGCTCCTCATCAATATATTTCTTCTAGAATGCTGTCTCTGGGGTATTTTCTCTCTTAATGGCTTCCATTGTGTCTTCTATCACTTGCATCTTCTTCTGTAGCTGTTCAAATAACTCCACCTAAACATATTTCTTCTAGTTCTCTCTATCTGGGACATTCATTGAGTCCACTTTTTTTGAGAACGGTTATTTTGTTTTTTCATGATGACTGAGCCAGATTGCTGTTTCCTTGACATTATGTGAGTCTTTTTTCAGCAGATGTTAGGTTGTTATAACTATATAATGTCCCAAGGTATGGAAATGTTTTGTGAAGGACCTGCATATTGGTGCTTCCCTCTTGGCCTGAGGCCCTGTGAGCTTCAGTCTGAAGTGAGATGACTGTTGCCCTCCAGAAACTGCAGGTCTACCTACACTCTTCTGCTACAGCTTGAGAAATCACACGTGATGCAGCTAGACAGCCCTGTTCAAGGCCAAAGAACCTTAATGATGGAACAGAGGAGTCTGTTGCCCTCCAGAAATCGAGGCTCCACCTGGCCTCTTGTGCTTGAGCTTAAGAAATCCCACATGATGTTGCTTGACAGCCATGTTCAAGGCCAAATTAGCTGTGGTATTAGTGTTTCTGGTGTAGGACAGCAGGGAAGCGGCAGGCTGGTCTTTTTTCCACACAGCAGGCTGGTATGGTCTCCATGTGGTGGGCTAATCTGGTCTTGTGCACCAGCATGCTCTTGCCATGTGGCAGGTGGTATTGTGGGGCCAGGTCATCAGAATAGAATATTTTTGTTTTGTTTTGTTTTGGAATTTTTTTTTAAGAATCAAAGAGTTTATTTAATAAAACAAGACTTCAGTATACCAATAAGCAGGTCAACAGGACATTGGAGGAAAATGGTATCTTGGCATGTCTGCTTAAATCACACTAGGGCATCCTAACAACCTGCCCAGGGATATGTCTATAACCCATTTTATAAAATAGTGAATAAAATGCCCATAATTGGGCTTTAACACCATGGTTTTGGAATTCTTAATCTAGTTTTAAGGAAATCTTTTCTTGTTTTGTTTATACAACTTCTGCTTTGCCTATGTATAGATTTTGCATGAGTGCAATTAAGTGTTCAGGAATTCCTATGCTTCTAAATATTAGCCATAATTTGTTATGATACAATCAAATGATTTTGCATAGTCAATTAAACACACTTCTGGGAATAATCAACTTTTAATCATGATGTATTTGACCAGTAATGACAGTCCTTGTGCCATGCCTCTTTTGAAACAAACTTGAATATATGGCAGTTCTCTGGTGAAGTACTATCCTTGCTATTTTAAAATAATCTTGTGCAAGATTTTACATGCATGTAATATTTATCATATTGCTTGATAATTTCCACAGTCTCTTAGGTCACTTTTTTTGAGAATGAGAACAAATATAGATCTCTTCCAGTCAGCTGACCAGGTAGCTTGTGGTTTTTTTGTTGTTGTTGTTGAGAGAGATTGGTAAACACATTCAAGGTTACATTTATTTCCTGAAATGCCTCAATTAGTATTCCATCAGTTCCTTAGTTTTTGGTTAATATCTTCAATGTAGCTTAGACCTCTTCCTTTAGAACTGTTGGTTCTTGATCATTTTCTTCCTGAAATGGCTCAGTGTTCACAAATTCTTTTTATATACAGTGGCTGTGTATTCTTGCTATCTACTTTTGTTGCTTTGTTCTATGTCAGGTATGAATGGAGTATGCCAGGTTGTATCTTATATACTGCTGTTAACCAGAAACAGAATGAAAACGGGGACACGACGAATGAATTTTCAAAACGAGAAAAAGATCAGGCAGATGTCTCCACATTTTAGCACTGTGGAGCATTTTCCTTGGCTTTATTATGGTTTTTATTTAGTTTAAAACTACAGTTAAAAAAAATTCCTAACTTGTGAGGCTATATCTTCCTTATATGTAAGCATTGCCAACACAAGTAAGTAAGCAAGCTATATCTTCCTTATATGTAAGCATTGCCAACATAACAATAAGTAAGCTTAATTTTTAGACTAACAGTAGAATGATTTCAAAGTTCAGACTTGCTATTCCCACCAGTGGGAGACCGGGCAGAACATTCTGTTTACAGAGGGCATCCAGTATCTCCTCCGGGGGGCTGGGCAGAATTCTCGCTTTTCAGAGGGCACCCAGTCCAGCCTGGACTCTGATCTCAGCAGTAGCTTGGCTTATCACTATGCTGAGCTGTCCACAAGATACAGGGCAAATTATTAAAAAATCTGGACAGTATTAAGAAGACTATGACATCAAGATGACTATGACACAAACTTGCTTGCAGAAAGAGGTTTTAGTGGTATGTTGCTGTTCTTGTTATATGCCGTCGATTCACCTGTAACTCATAGCACCCTATGTACAACATCTCTAAATCCTGCTGTATCCTGTGCCAATCTTATTGTCTCTGACACACCTACCCTCATTACCCCAGTCACTGAATCAATCTATCTCATTCAGGATCTTCCTCTCTTTTTACTGCTATTTCCACCCTCCCAAGCATGATGTCGCCTCCTTGCCACATGTCCAAAGTATGTCACATGAAGCTTCAGAATCCTTGCCTCCAAGGAGCAGCCTGGTTTGACCCTCTCGAGGACAAAACTTTTTGTTCTCCTGTCAGTCAATTGTATACTCAGTGCTCTTCTCCAGAGCCATAGCACAAAGGTGTCAATTCTCCTTCTATCATTCCTAGTCATCGTTCAGATTTCTGATGCATGGAAAGTAATTGCAAAGACCATGGCCTGAATTAGTGCAATTTAGTCTCCAGACTGCCATCGTTGTTCGTCAGTACTGGAGAACTCACCATCTCCCTAAATAGTTTATGACTATGTAAAACATTATTAACACTAGAAAAATTATAAAGTCCTCCCACTTTGACCCACCTCCTTGAGGACAGTCAATCCTACTTTTTGCAATGTCTTAGTCCAGAAGCTCCACTAACACTTGTTGACCTTGTTATGACCCTGCTGATATTTGAAGTACTGGGAACCAGACCTTCCTGTATCAGAACAACACACAAGACACCTTCTAGTGGGTTCTAATCCATGATAATCATGTTTATAATAGAAAGAAGCATTGCCCAGCTCTGCCATTCTTATAATAGTTTCTGTTTGGGTCAAAGTGGCAGGACTTTATAATTTTCCTAATTTTAATAATGTTTTACATAGTCATCAAACTATTTAGGGAGATGTTGAGTTTTCTAGTAAATGATCTGTTTAATGTTTTATAATCACGTACTATCGCGTCTGGCTCCTTAAGATGATGCTGTTGCAGAGACTTCAGGGTCAAGGGACATCACATAGTATGGGAGGGTATGCATGCATAGTTTCTGTGGGAGTGCATTTGGTTCCTGTTCAAGCTGAAGATTCTCTTCTGCCTCAGTGCTTACTTAGAAAGATCTGGTGGCCTACTGAGTAAGGAATTGTTTTGATAACACAAAGGCAAGTGCTTTGAATCCACCAGTTATTCAATGGAAGAAAGATGGTAAATCTCCCCTCATGCAACTTACAGCTTTTGAAAATGCACTGGAGGGTCAGCTATAAGCCAGTTCCAACTGAAAGGCAAAGAATAAGTGAGCAAGCTTCATCCCTTTGTCTTCTTAAACTAGAAGGGAAAGCTAGATTTAGAAGAGGTTTGTAAAATATTTGTTATATATTTGTTTAACTTTTTCCTTCTTTTAACAACTGGGATCTAGAGGGAAGAGAAAAGACCAGAGAATGGCCACAAGTATTGGGGCAGCTATTGCTGCCAGTTTAGGGCCTGTGTGAGGAAAAGGAAGTCTTACTCATAAACAGTGCCACCCAAAGGTAATAAAGGAGGTCAGAATTGCTTCCATTGTGGAAAGATTAGGGCAATGACTCTTCTGCATTTTCCACGCCAATGTTCCACACAAGGCCCAATGGACCAAAGAGGAGTGGGTTAAAATGCTGTCTTTCTCCTGGGTACTGGATCCTGCTATTTTTGGAAATGTAAATACTTACATCTGTTCTGGTTAATTATATATTTAGATGCTTTCTGTTACTTTTAAATTATTTTGTATCAACTCTATTCATATTTTTTGGATCTGGTTCCTAGAACTAGGACTTTGAGCCTTCTAAACTAAGAGACTTATCTGTCAGTTTGTTGTATTGGGGAATTGATTTGCATATTGTTAATTACTTTGTAACTTGGATATATGTATTCTTGCTTGTTTATCAGTGTTGCAAGACCTACACTTTGACCAGGAGTCATCAGAACAGAGCAAGGAAGTACTGCATGGTTGAAACTCAGAAAAGAAGTGTATCAGGAATGTGTCTTGTCTCCATACCTTTTCGTCTATAGAATATATCATTCGAGGGGCTAGATTTTATAAGGAGGAATGTGGCATCAGGACTGGAATAAGACTCATTCACAACTTGTGTCTTGAAGATGACACAACATTACTTACTGAAAGTAAGGAAAGCCTGAAGTGTTTGCTGCAAAAGGTCAAGGACTGTAGTCTTCAATATATATTGAACCTCAGCATCAAGAAAATGAAGATTCTCACCACTGGCTCTATTGGCAGCACCATGGTAGACGGAGAAGAGATTGATAATTGTTAACAATTTCAGTTTACTCAGTTCCACAATGAGCACTCTTGGCACCAGCACTCGGGAAATCAAACGATGAATTGCATTAGAAAAGTCTGTTGTTAAGGACCTCTCCAGAGTTCTGGAGAGCAAGGAAATCAGTCTAGAGAGTAAGTTGTGCCTGATTCAGGCCATGGTCTTCACAGTTACTTGCTATACTTCAGAGAGCTGGACAATGACTATGGATGACAGAAGAAGAATTTATGCCTTTGAGTTGTGATGCTAGAGAAGAGTATTGAACATACCATGCACGTCCAAAGGAACTAATATGTCTGTCCTGGAAAGGATGAAGCCAAGCTGCTCCTTGGAGGCAAGGATTTTGAGACTCTGTTTCACATACATTGAGCATATAGCCAGGCAGGTACAGTTTTTGGAGAAGGATATCATGTTTGGAAGGGTCGAGGA
>NW_006399813.1:14369535-14403919 GCF_000299155.1 Elephantulus edwardii | reverse complement strand
CTGAGGGCCTGGGGCTTTCACCAGTCATAGCGTCGGGACTGTCAGGAGTGGGGAGTCCTCAGGTTCCTGTATAGCCAGGTGGGGAGGCCCCTCGGCCTGTCTTCCTCCACCCTCTGAAGCCTCATGCCGTCGAAATTCCAGAGGGCGTTGCAGCCGAGATCGGGAAGTTTCCCTCGGCCATTCATCATCAAATGCTGCAGCCTCACTCTCATCCATGTTGATGTAGTCCTGCTGCTTTTCCTGGTGCTCTGTGTGATGATCTCGGGAACGCTGGAGGATGTGAGCCCTGTCTCAAATGGACATCTGCTCTAGTCCACTATCTGAATCTTGGACGGTCATCCTAGTCTCCTGGGTGCCTCCTGGTGCTGAGCGCATTTCTGATGTCCCTTGGTAGACCTTGGGAACACCATTCCCCCCCCCCCCCCGGAATAGGAGATGACAGTGGACGAAGAAAAGGTCTGGCAATTGCCTCCAGCTGTCATGTGTTCCGTATTCCCAGTCATGTCGTTCATCATTCCAACCATGTCCATGAAGCCACCTTACATCCCAACATCCCGAAAGGAGACACTGCCCCAGACTGCATCCTGCATCCCCAGGCTGGCGGGTCTGGTAGCTGGGATGTTGCCATCTGTGATCCTGAGGAAGGAGGTATATCCAAAGCCACCTGACAGCATTCGGCTTATATGCTGACGGTGAATGGCAGAAGAGTCCATCAGGAACATGGGATCCTCAGGGTCCCCGTCCCTCATGAAGGGGAACATCCTGATCTTAGCTCCAGGGGGCTCCACACGGTCCTTGATTCCTGCTCAGCAGCCCATTTGGCCAGTTGCACCTCTCGATGTGGTGCAGGCTCAGGGGTCGCAGCCCAGAACGCGGGGATTGGTCCGGTTTGGAGCTTCTTTCCCTTGCACACCGCCCCTCCTATAGCTGCCACCTTTGTACCAGCCCCACTGTCGTCCCACGGAGTCCTGACCTCGCCAGGCCCAGGCGGAAGTTGTTCCAATTGTTTTTGGATAATCTTTAGCAGAATCTTGCATGCATGTGATATCAATGATACCGTCTGATAATTTCTTCACTCTGTTGGATCACTTTTATTTGAAATGGAAATAAAAATAGATCTCTTCCAGTCAACAGGCCAGGTGGCTGTCCTCCTGATTTCTTGGAACAACTTGCTGAGCACATCCAGGGCAGCATCTGTTTGCTGAAATATGTCAATCGATATGCCATCAATTCCTGGGGTCTTGTTTTTTGCCAATTCTTTCAGAGCAGCTTGACCTTCTTCCTTCATCACCACAGGCTCTTGCTCATATGTTATTTCATGAAATTCTTTTGTGTCTGCCAATTTCTTTTGGTACAATGCCTCTGTATACTCTTTCTATCTTCTGATACTTCATGGATCATTTAATAGTCTGCCTAAACAATCCTTAAGTATTGCAACTCAAGGCTTGAATTTGTTCTTCAGTTCCTTGAGCTTAAGAAATGCTGAACGAGTTAGGTCCTTTGGATTTTCTGACTCCAGCTTCTTGCACATTTCATTGCAACACTTTACTTTGTCATCCTGCGCCACCCTTTGAAATCTTCTGTTCAACTCCTTAATATCTTGATTTCTTCCCTTTGCTTTGGCTTCTTGGTGCTCTAATGCAATATTCAGTTTCTTTTGACATCCATCTTGGTCTTTTCTTCCTCTTCTGTCTTTGCAATGACCGTTTGCACTCTTCCTGGATGACATTCTTGATATCCTCCCACAACTCATCTGCTCTTTGCTCATTAGTGCTCAAGGCCTCAAACCTGTCCCTGAGCTGGTTTTGAAATTCAGGTGGGATAGACTCAAGGTCAAGTTTTGGTTCCTATGGACTTTATTTACTTTTCCTCAACTTTAGCTTGAACTTGCATATGAGTAGTTGGTGTCTGTTACACAATCACCCTGGCCTATTTTTCACAGCTGCTACTGAGCTTTTCCAGCAATTCTTTCTACGGATGCAATTAATCTTATTGCTATGCATACCATCAGGTGAAATCCATGTGTATAGCCTGAATTTATGTTTCTTATATTTGCAATGAATAAGTTGTTGATTGTACAAAATTCTATCATTCTATCTCTAGCTTCATTACTGTCACCAAGTCCATGTTTTCCAACTACTGATCCTTCTTTTCTCTTTCTAACTTTTGCATTCTAGTCGCCTATTATTATTAATGCATCTTGGTTGCATATTCAATTGATCTCTGACTGCAAAAGTTGGTAGAAATCTTCTATTTCCTCCTCTTTGGCTCTAGTTATTGGTGCATGTATTTGGATGATGGTGGTATTCACTGGACTTCTTGTATGTGTATGGATATTATCCTGTCACTCACAACATTGTATTTCAAGCTGTATCTAGAAATGACTTTTTTAACTATGAAAGCAACCTATTTTTCTGCACTTTTTCATCTTCAACATAGTAGATCATATGAGCATCTTACTTAAAATGTCCCATGCCAGTCCATCTCATTTCTCCAATACCTAGTATGTCAATATTTATGTGTTCCATTTCTTTCTTAACAATATCCAATTTCCCTTCATTCATGGTTCTCACATTTAATGTTCTAAACACTAGTGTCTCCTTACGGCTATTCCTCCTCTTATGGGTTTCCATACCTGAGGGCTCAGCCTCAGTTGCCGTATCTGCTAGTCTAAGTGTGTTCTACTGTACATAGATTTTTTTCTATTTCAGAAGTAGATGGCCAATCCTTCTTCCTAGCCTGTCTTAATTTGAATGCTTAGATTTATTACATTACTTGACAGACAAGCATTTTACAGAAAAGAGCAGATTAAAGATTTTCCCAGTAGTAAAAAAAACCCAATAGATTCCACATTGTCCCCTTGGCAGGTGCATCTTGACCCAACCATTTCCCTGCTCCACTGCATTCACTTCTACTCCCACCTATTCCATTCAACATTTATCTCCCCTATGCAAGCAAGATTATCCAAAAACGACTGGAACAGCACATCAACAGAGAACTGCCTGAAGTTCAGGCTGGATTTAGAAGACACCATGGTGCTGGGATATTATAGTTAATGTCAGATGGATCTTGGCTGAAAGCAGGGAATACCAGAGGAATGTATATCTGTGTTTCATTGACTGTGCAAAGGCATTTGACTGTATGGATCACAAACTGTGGCTGACTCTGAGAAGAATGGGAATCCCAGAACACTTAATTGTGCTTATGTAAAACCTATACTTGGACCAGCAGGTAATCATTAGAACAAAAAAAGAAAACACTGCAGGGTTCAAAATTGGGAAGGGTGTGCACCAAGGATGTGTCCTATCTCTATATCTTTTCAATCACTCATGTGATGCTCCCAGGCTGACCAAGGAAGCCTGCCCTGTCGGCATTTATACTCACCCAGGAGGGTGAGTCGATGAAGTATAAGAAGGTATGCAGTCCTGTTCATGGATGTGGGATTCTGTGAGTCCTAGGTACTGAATGCTCATGTTCAGGGCTCCTTCTGACCAGTTGGTTCCTGCTGTTCCTGGGGCTGAGAGCTTGGATCACACTGTGGTTCCACTTTCTTCTCAGACTCAAAGATTACCCATTTTCAGAGCTCTGTCTGCTGCTGTCTCAGCTTCAGTTTCCTATGTGTACTCAGGACCCTCCAGGCAGTATTTCACCTCCCAGCCTCACTCTGTTGTTGTTGTTGTTATGTGCTGTCGAGTCGCTTGCGACTCGTAGCGACCCTATGTACAACAGCCCTAAACTCTGCTCTGTCCTGTGCCAATCGCACTGTCTCTGACACTCCCATCCCGATTAGCCTCACTCTAGCCCCCTATATTCTCCACCTAGCACCCCAGCAATCTGGGGATACTGTACCCCCTCTGCTTTTTCAGACAGTGAAATATTATTCAATATAAATTTCCCTTCTTTGTGCAAATGCAATCCGTCAGCCAGGGACCCCATTATAGACCTCACAATTCATTACCATGAGACATAGGTTAGTAATACCTAAATAAGTCAGATTTATGTATTTATGTATGTATGTATGTATGTATTTTACTGTTGTAAACTTGAAGTGTCAGGAGATAAGTGAGGAGTAGGTATACCCAGGAAATGTCACTGAGGTTCTTGGGGATATGGGCCACATTAACTGGTCAGCCTTAGGCATCCTAATGACTGGCATGAGACAACTGCAAATGGCTTTAAATAAAGCCCCATGTGAGGGTAAGTGGTAAAAAAAATTTCTTTCCTCTTTTGAGAAAAGGAATTGAGAAAGAAGAACCTTGTATGAAGTTCATACACAGAATTTTAAATGCTTTCTAGGTTAGCCAACACTGAGTGTACCCCCCATGCCACTGCATCCTTCACCCCTGACTGAGGGAGCTCCATGGACTATGATTCTCATTGAGGCTGATTTTCTCGCTTGTCCCAGGACTCTGAAAGAAATACCTATGCCATAAAGTAGTCCTCTGATGGAAATGGCTTGCCTGACTTTCTTCCTAGTCTACTGGAACAGTCTATAAGTAAGTCATTAGGTTATAGAATTTGACCTGGTTCCATTTAGAAAATTCCTTCTCTCTTGGCTTGTGCATGCGTGGTGGGTAATTAGATGAAGATGCCTGTTGGTTCTGTTTCTTTTTGTTTATTTTGCTAATAATGAGGCATCCCTATCTTGCTACTGGATCTTCCAGGACTCATAAGCAATTCTCCTACACTGGAAAGATTCTTGGTTTCCTGAAATCAGTTACTCATACTTCTTTATTTTAATTCAGTTCCCATCTTTTCATGGTGCCATGCCATATGCCTTCTCCAGGGAGTAACTCTGTCTTTCTGTTCACTTGCTTGATTCCCCCCCCCCCACTGTAGTTATTGGAAAGGCGGATCTCTTAGACCTTCTATTTCCAGTCAACCTGCAGATTTCCATCTCCAACTTCCTCTGTAGTGGTTTGCCTTCTTTAGCATCTTTCTTTGAACTCACTCATTATAGCATGAGTTAATTGCTTTATGAAAATACTAAGATTGTTAGAGTTCATTTTATGATGTCAAGGTGTTCCTACTCTATTGTGTGATATAGACGTAAACTAGTGTTGTCACAAAACAACAATCCTGAAGAGAGGAGAAGGAGAACCCTATTGGGGAAAGGAACCTGAAAATATTGGAGTAAAATTTGAGAGGTTCCCCTGCGCACAGCTCTGTGTATCTTTTTTTTAGTAGGAGTTCTAGGTAGTTTGTAGCCCATTCCCTTGGGGACATGCTTGTTGTGTGCTGTCGAGTTGCCTGCAACTCATAGTGACCTTATGTACAACAGCCCTAAACCCTGCTCTATTCTGTGCCAGTCTCACTGTGTCTGACACATCTACCCCGATTACCCCAGTCACTGAATCAATCCACCTCACAGAGGGTCTTCCTCTCCTACACTGTCCCTCCACCCTCCTAAACATGATGTCCCTCTCCAAGGACCAGTCCCTCCTTGCAACACGTCCAAGGTATGTCAGATGAAGCCTCAGAATCCTTGCCTCCAAGGAGCAGCCTGGCTTCACCCTCTCCAGGATGAACCTGTTTGTTCTCCTAGCAGTCCATGGTATATTCAATACTCCTCTCCAGCACCACAGCTCAAGGCAGCAGTTCTCCTATCATCTCTATTGTCCAGCTTCTGATGCATAGCAATCAAAGCAAGCAATCATATAGCAAGCAAAGACCATGGCCCATATCAGGCACAACTTAGTCTCAGACATAGGTGATTGCATTTGGAATTCTGGCCACCATTATTTAAAAGTGTCCTTTAAATGAAAAATTACCATGCCTGTTACAGGTAAATACAGGGCTTCTCGACTGGCTAGCTGAAGCATGTTGGTGTACTGTAAATCCTCACATGCATACTATGCACTTAAAATTTTTTTTTATTAATTTTAATGAACATTTACAGAGATTTGGGGTTTTCATTCATTCATTGTTGCACTATTTTCTCTACCCTCCTCCCCAGTTCGTTCTTCTTTTTTTTTTCCCTCTCCTTGAAAGTCTGTTTTAATTGTCCAATTGCCACAGTGCTTGTCAAAGCCAGTTCTGAGTAATCTCCTTTGTCAATGTGTCCTTTGCCATTCCCTATCACTCCTCCCTGAGAGAGACTTTACCCTGATTCATAGGGAAAAGGGTACGGCGTATTCTCTTAGCTACTTCCTGCTGGAAAGGGATGCTGTCGGTTTCAGGGTGAAGATCTTCTCTCACTACTCTGAAGGGCCCCCTTGGCAATAGGAAACACATAGACTATTATGGAGATTGATTTTGGAATTTAGATGCACTGTTTTCAATTGTGCTTAGCCGTGCATGTTCATATCCTTGAAGATGTAACATGGAAGTGTTGCAGCCTAGAAGACACAAATTTAAGTAACAAGGTTAAAGTACATGAGTCAAAAATGGAAAAGCAGTAATATTCCACGTAGAGGCTCTAATAGTGGCACCGATCTAGTTACAGAGGGAAGGTAGTTCTTATAATAAAAGGCCTATTGACTAGCACTTTGTCTATTATAGTATAAAGGTTAGGGATCACAAGATGTAGAGGTTCAACTGTGTCATTTATTGCATACTATGCACTTTTTACAAATGCATAAGGCTATACGTTGCTACAAGGATTACTACATTACAGTGATAGATCTCAGGCAAAACTAGGTGCTAAGCAGGTTCTGGAACTGAATGTTTAGTGGGGAACAGAAGGCGGTAGTAAGAGGTAAGAAGTATAGTATACTATCCAAGCAGCACCAGAAAGAATGGGGTGTTTGCTGAAAATGATGTGGGGTTTTTTGCTTGCAATTATCTAAGAGAACAAATCACATAGTTCTATTTTCACAAGGGAAGAGGGGACTGCTTAGGCATGGTTTCATAGACATTGTCAGGCATAATCTCACTGTGAATAGTGTTTATGGTTAAAGATTACAGATATTTTAGCATTGTTTCAGATCTTTAAATGATAAATTGACAGTGATTTCAACCATAAACTTAAGCACAGCAGAAACTGTGAGGTTGGTACAAGATCAGGCAGGATCTGTTGGACAAGACAGAGTCACTGTAGATTGGAGTTTATTCAATGGCACCTAAAAACAGAAAGGTCTTTAAGTGCTGATAAGCAAGCTAAACATTTATAGTATTCTAAACTAGTGTCATACACGTATATTTATTGCTGTTTTATTCCATTGAGTAAGAACTGACTCATAGTAAATCCTCCAGTTGTTTTTCAGAGCTAGTTAATTGCATAGGAGGAGATGGACCATCTTTTTCTCATAGAGCAGTTTGTGGATTTTAACCACACACCTTCAGGATTGCAGGGCAGCTACTTACCTCTAGGCCGCCAGAAGTCTCTTTAGAGTATGAAAAAAAGTCATACACACATTGCACATCGAGAGTCACTTGTAGTGGTGTATTTAAAATTGAAGACATTTTATTCTTTTTTTCTTATCAGGTAATGTACCAAAGATCTAACATGTCTCTCACCTTAAATGAATATCATTTATTTCCTTTTTTATCTAAGTCATGGAACACCAGGGCTCAGTTAAATCTGAGGAATTTTATTAGCTCTGTATGATAGCTTCCCCCTCCCCCATTCTTTTATCTTCCTCTCACAAGCAGGATTATGAAGTTGCTTGATGGTTTTTTAATATTGTCCTGAAAAATCTCCCATTGGGCACATTTGTGAAATAGATAACACAACCATAAGGGCCTTATTTAAAGGAAGCAGGAAAGTTGGCAGATGTGAATGGGTTGAGCAGCAAATGCTTGCAGAACAAGTTTCCTTCCTTCAGCCACTGTTCACTACCTCATCTGTAATAGAACAAAGAACCACTAGACGGAGCTAAGGTTTAAGAAATCACAGCTCTAAATCTTGTGACTGGTACAATGGGTAGAATGTTATAGAAGTAAACCATTATTTTATTTCAGAATAGACAAGCCTTATCTAATGCTCTGTTGACAACATTATCTATTTACTCTGTGTCTATGCGAGATTGGGCAATTTGTTATGATTTAAGTTATTTAGTCACTCTAATGATGATGTCAGACCTTGGTATCTTGTTGTTGTTGTATGCCATTAGGTTGGAACTCATAACTGATCTTCTAGCTGATTCTCAGAGGCTGTAAGTCACACAAGGGGAGCTCTAGTGGCCTAATGATAAGAAACTGCACTGCAACCCCAAAGGCATGTGGTTCAAATCCACTAGCTGCTCTGTGGGAGAAAGATAAGCCATCTCCTCCTGTGTCTCTGAAAATCCACTGGAGGGTCAGCTATGGATCTCTTCCAACTCAATGGTACACAAGAACAAGTTGCATGAGAGGAGATTGTCCATCTTTTCCTGTGGAGCAGTCGGTAAATTTGAACTGCTTGTCTATTGGGTCAGCAATACAACTGCACCCACTAGACCACAGATCCTCTTTATTGTTATTGTTATATGCCATCGAGTTAGAACCGACACAGTGTTAAGTAGATTCTAACTACTGATAACCCTGTGTACCCAGAATATAATTGTTTTACAGAGTTTTCAAGGCTGTGGCCTTTCAGAAGTAGATTGCTAGACTTTAACATTCAGGCTACCTTTAGGTGAGTTTGAACTTCCAAAGATTTTGGTTGGTAGTCCAGTACTTAACCTTTTCTGCCACCTCAGAACTCAAATCTCAGCATCACACTTTATGGTTTAGAGTGCTCTCTCTACATCATCTCATTTGATCAAATCAGAAAGCCTGATTGAGCAAGAATTAGTTCCACTATTTTCAGATCAATGAACTGAGGCTAGTGGTTTTGGAATAGATGTCTCCAGGTGGTCAATACAGCCACTGCCAGAGTTAATGATACCTTGTTTATATTTTTCTAGGGGTGCAGTGTGGTTAAGTGCTCAATTGCTAACTGAAAGGTTGGCAGTTCAAAACTACTAGCTGCTCTGCAGGAGAAAGATGTGGCAATGTGCTTCTGTAAAGATTCTCAGCTTTGGATCCTGTGAAAGCAGTTCTAAGCTGTCCTACAGGCTGGCTTAAAAATTCATCCTGAGAGCAATCAGTTTGAAATTTTGGTATCTTTTTCAGTTGACTGTTGATCAGGTCTGGAAATAACTAGGAAATTATCAACTCAATCCTTTTATAAAGTACCAGGTTAGTTTCTGGTCACTGTCACTGGAGAAGATACAATAAAAAGACAGATACTAAGGGAACTCTGGTGGCCTAGAGGCAAGAAGCTGCACTGCAATCCCAGAGGTGCGCAGTTTGAATCCACCAGATGCTCTGCTGGAGAAGGAGGGGCAATCTCCTCCTGTACCAGTCAGATCCGTTTTGATGGTACACACAAAAAAATTAATAAAAAAAAGACAGATACTGAGTAAATGCAGGTAGGTACACCATAAAAGAAGTGGGCATGTATTAGACACTCTCAGAAACCTTTCACATATGAGATTCTTCGTAATGCTAGGGAGCAGCTATCAAGATCAGCACGCCAGCCAAGGTTGTAGTTTATTAATGAATGCTGAGTGCAGTTGCGGAAAGTGCCTCTTCATCAAGCATTTGTACTCAGAGAGAAACCTAGGGGTGTGATCCTTGCTGGGCAGTTTGTTCTATTTTCTCAGTCTCCCACACTCACCACAAGGCATTTTGCTTAAGCTAGAACGTACTATGCACATCTTGTTGTTGTTGTTCAGTGCTATTGAACCAACTACAACTCTCAGTGACCGTGCACCCCTTGCCCGGTCCTCCCCCATTCTCACCATTTCTGATATGCTCAAGCCCATGGCTGGTCACTGTGTCAATCCCTCATTGAGCTTCTTCCTCCCACCCGCTACTTTTCCAAGCTTGTTTTATCTCAGGGACAGGCCCCTCTTCACAACATGTCCAAGGTATGTAAGGCAAAGTTTCACCTTCCTTGCCTCTCAGGAGCACCCAGCTTGTGCTTCCTCCCTGACAAGTTTATTCTTTGGCATTTCATGTCAGTATTCTTCTCCCGCACCATCACTCAAAGGCATCGATTCTCATTTTGCCATCCTTATTCATCGTCCTTCTTTTTATAAAAAATTTAAAATGGTTTAAATATTACAATGTTGTTGTTATTGTTGATTGCCTTTGACTTGAGCATGACTCATAGTAACCCTATGAAAAAAGTCCTGAGGCCCCTCTACTATTATGGACATTTATCAAAGTTCATAGTTTCTGGAGGCAAGTTGTTTAGGAAATGGATGCCACTCCCGCTTCCAAACCTGTCATCGAATGTTATTGGCTGAGTCACCTGCAATACATAAGCACCCTATGGACAGCAACTCTGAACCCTTCTCTGTCCTGAGTCTGTCTCACTAATTCTGACACACTAACCCCCATCATCCCAGTTACTGTATCAATCCATCTCATTCAGGGTCTTTCTCTTCTGCACTGTCCCTCCACCTTTCCGAACATGATGTCCTTCTCCATGGACCAATCTCTCCTGCCCATGTGCCCAAAGTAAGTGAGGTGGAACTTCAAAATCCTAGCCTCCAAGGAGAGATTTGGTTTCACCCTCTCCAAGACAGATCTATTAGTTTTCATGGCAGTCCATGGTATGTTCAAGACTCTTCTCCAGCACTGTGACTTGAAGACATCTATTTTTCTGTCATCCTTAGTCATTGTTCAACTCTCTTAAGCATAACAAATAATTCAGAAGACCATGGCCTGCATCTGATGCACCTCTGTCTCTAGACTGACATTGTTGCTCTTCAGCATTCTGGAGACATGACAGCAGATTTTCCCAATGCAATTTGTCTTTTGATTTCCTGACTGCTGGCATTAAAAATGTTGATTGTGGGTCCGAGCAAGCTGTAACTGCTAACAACCTCAATCTCTTTTCCATCTATTATGGTGCTACCAATTGGTCCAGTGGTAAGAATCTTTGTCGTCTTGATGTTAAGCTTCAATTCATACCGAAGACTACAGTATTTGACCTTTTGCAGCAAGTACTTCAGGTCTTCTTAACTTTCGGCAAGCAAGGTTGTGTCATCTGCGTAGTGTAGGTTGTTAATGAGTCTTCCTCTAATCTTGATGCCACACTCTTCCTCATAAAGCCCAGACTCCCAAATGATCTGTTCTGCATACAGATTAAAAAAGGTATGGGGACAGGCTACATCCCTGACACACTCCTTTTCTGATTTTGAATCATGAAGTGTTTCCTTGCTCTGTTCTGAGGACTGCTTCTTGGCTCAAGTATAGATTTTGTATAAAGCACTATCAAGTGTTCTGAGATTCCCATTTCCCTCAAGGTTAGCCACAATTCATTGTGATCCACACAGTCAAATGCCTTTGAATAGTCAATAAAACAGATAGACATTCTTCTGGTACTCCCTGCTTTCTGTCAAGATCCATCTGACATTGGCAATGATATCCCTAGTGTTATGACTTCTTCTAAACTCAGCTTGTATTTCTGGTAGTTCTCTGTTCTACTGTTCAAATCTTTTCTGGATAATCTTTGCAGGGTTTTTCTAGTGTGTGATATTAGTGATATTGTTTGATAATTTCCTCACTCTGTTGGGTCACCTTTTTTTTGGAATGGGAATAAATACAGATCTCTTCCAGTCAGTTGGCCAAGTACTTGTTCTCCAGATTTTTTGGCACAACTTGGTGAGCACAGGCAGGGCAGCATCTGTTTGCTAAAATATGTTTATTGATAAATTCATTAATTGTTGCATATTTTCTTCCCTATTATTCAGATACACAGGAAATAATTGAAAAGGCCATGAATTGGATCATGTGTAGACATTCTTGCTCTTTAGCACTTAGAAGAGGCCTATGGTAGCAGATTTGCCCAATGCAACATGTCTTTTGATTTCTTGACAGCTGCTTCTATGAGTACTGATTGTGGATTTTTTTTTTTTAAAAAAGAGATCCTTGACAACTTCAGTCTTTTCTATTGGTCCAGTGGTGGGGATTTTTGTTTTCTTGATGTTGAGATGTAGTTTATACCAAATCCATTTGATCTTTTGCAATGAGTATTTCAAGTCCTCTTTACTTTCTGTGAGCAATAATGAAAGTTGTTGATGCATCTTCCTCCAATCCTAATGCCACATTCTTCTTCTTATAGTCCAGCTTCTCAAATGTTTAGCTCATTATAAAGACAGAATACATACAGAGAAAGGCTACAACCCTGTTGCAAACCTTTTCTGATTTTAAATCAGGCAGTGTTACTCCTTTAATGATAGCTTCAGGATCAGGCAGAGAAACCGAAGGGGAGGCCAGAAAGTGTTTCAGGAGCCTTGGAAATCTCGGGGGCTTCCATGGAGAACAGATTTTTTTAAAAAAAGATGGTGCAAGGCTGTCCTCAAAGGTTATGTTGTAGTGACCTAGTTGAATGTCCTACACCAGACTCATCTCACCATCCTTGTCTCAAAGGAGGACCCTGGTCTCACTTTCTCCAAGACAGATTTGTTTATTCTTTTTTATTCATCTCTCATAGTTTGAGTACCTTTTCAGGAAGGGCCAATCCTTGGAAAAAAGACATGATACTTGGAAAGGTGAGAGAAAGAGAAGAAGACCCTCAGTAAGGTGGATTGATCTAGTGATTGTAAAAACCAGCTTCAGTGTAGCAGAGAGGTATCATTAGAATGGTGCAGGATAGGGCAAAGGGCAGGTTTGTAGTTCATAAGGTCATTAGGAGTTATTATTGACTCAACAGTACCTAATAACAAGAAGCTGCATGGTAAGAGAGTTATGGTGGTTTATTGTGTAGAGCCGGGACCACCGGAGAGCTGACCCTCAGCTGGATTTACAGAGGCAGGTAATTGCACTAGAGAAGTTTGCCCATCTCTCTCCCAGGGAGCAGCTGGTGGATTTGAATGGCATTCCTTTGAGTTGACAGCATAGCTCGTGCCAACCCAAAGGCAAGTGGTTGGAACCTACCAGCTGCTTCTCAGGAGAAAAGACAGGCAATTCCCTGCTTTGTTATTTATGGCCTTTGGAAACTAGCTTATGGGTCAGCTATGAGTTAATTCCAACTCATAACAACAACAGAAGACAATTGCATGGTGATGCCACTTCCATCAAAGACCAATCCAAGAAAGATAGATGATTAGGTATTATTGTCACGACAGGAGTCCAGAACGAAGGCTGCATAATAGAGCGGACTTGGGGGAGGGATTACATAACAATGAAAGAATTTTTCTTTTTCAAAGAGAAGAATGAACTGGAGGGGAGGGGTGGGAAGGGAGCAAAGAGCAACAATGAATGAATGGAAATCCAAAATCTCTGTAAATTTTCATTAAAATTAATAATAATAACAAAAATAAACAGAATTTGTAATAGAGTGAAAAAAGAAAGATATTTGTAATATTCCTAATGTGCTCTTTTCCACTTTTATGGACATACCCTAAGGGAGCCCCAGTATTGTAGCGGGGTACATATTGAGTGGTTAATGGTGGGAATCGACTTATAGTGGGTAGAACTCTTTTTGGTTTTGGTCGGCGCATCTCGAATGCATCTCCTAACTGTGCCAGGAAGTGGCGCTGCTATCCCAGCCTTAGCCCCTGGTCGCCTGCCGCGGCTTGTTCTCCGCGGAGCCCCCTGTAAGCGCCTCCAGTAGGCTGGAGGAGGGCTCGCTCCCGGCAGGGGGCGCTGCCGGCTAAGGAGAGGCGACTCCCTCCGCCCACCCTAAGGTGGCTGCAGCGAGCGGAGCCCCGCGCGGGTGCACTGCGAGGCGGGCCGCAGGGTGGGAGGCGCAAAGAGGGCGCTAGGGTGGCTGCTGGAGGGAGCCGCCACCGTTACCGCGGGTGTCCGCCCGGATCCCCGCGGGGCGCATGGGGCGCTCGGAGCCGGGATCGAGCGCGGTCGGTGCGCGCAGCCTCCTACTGCAGTGAGAAGCCGCGCCGGGACGTCCCCCAGACCCAAACTGCCAGGAGGATGACCATGGCCGGGGGCAGAAGGGGCTTAGTGGCCCCGCAAAACACGTTTCTGGAGAATATTGTCCGGCGGTCCAATGGTAAGAGGTGCATTTGGGTTTCGGTTACCCAGGCTTTTATTGCAGTCGGCTCCTGCCGCTCCGCGCCCGCAGATGCAGCAGAACCTCCAGCTCCGCAAGCGGCCGTGGCCCGGGCTGGGAAAGGTGGGCAGGGCGGGCGGGTCTGACACCCCTATCCCAAGATGGAAACTCTCCTTTTGGGGCTTTCTAAAGCTTTTCTCGCTCTCATCTTTGGAAAGCATGACAGCTGATGAGCAAAGTACTGGGAAAAGTGATGGGAAGCTGGACGCAGCAGGAGCTTGTATGTACTGCTCACCCCTTGGGGAAGGCTGGGGCCGCTACTTTCTGTCCCCAGACAGGTAGAGGCAGAGATCCGCCACTCTGAGTCTCCTCACCCTCAGAACAGGAGAATGTGGCTGCCTCACCTTCCATGCTGAAGCCCAGAAGTCCAAGGTGTAGGGACACAGCAGGGCCAGGGAAGGGAATTAGTTTTGGGACGATTCCATCCTTTCCAAACCCTCCTCCCAGCCTCTTTTCAAGAGAAAGGTAAAGTGCACCCTTAGAGCCGCTGATTTTCTGCGACTTCAGTGGATAGTGGACAGAGAGCACAGGTGCAGAGCTAGTTAAATGGTCACAGGTACAAACCTGCCTTATTTCCTCCTCTTCATCCACAGTGGTGCTTTATTCTGCCTTTATTTTGTCAGTCACCCATAGGTCCCCCAACTCACCAAGCTTAGAAATCTATTCATTACCTCATAGGCTGATACTTGGCATTGGCTCAGTCCCTGTGACGTTAAGTTGGACAGCAGCATTAAGAGCAGGCAGGCGAGAGTCCTAGGAATCAGGGAGGGAAAGGGAACAATTTCGGATGCCTTTTGGATTGAACGGTGGGGCGACCCCAGTCCAGAACACTTGCAGAGCAAATAGATGTCACAGGACAGAGAGAGGCAAGCTCATTTGCCTAGAGGCCGAAACGAAAGAGAGCCAAGCCTGGAGGTGCTTTGTGGGCTACTGGCTCCATTCATCTTCCAGAGACAGATGACATCCTTCCTTGAAGAAGGATTGGAGGAGTGAACTCAGGAAATGGACTTAAAAATGTGTAAATATCACCGTTTCAGAGCTTTTAAGAGCTTGTGTTTAAAACCATGAGATTCCATTTGGATGTAGTTGGAGATCGAAGAGGCAAGGGTGTTAAAAGTTATGCAAGCTAAATACTCTTTAATGAGAAAGTTCTTGCCACTGATCTTACAATAATCAACTTAAATAAGATAACTCGCTTTGTGTCATTTAAATACTTAGAAAAGAAATGACCATTTGTCTATAGCTTCTGCATAAGGGTAAGAGAGTTGAAGTGTGTTTCTGGCTACTTACCTTTTTCTGCAAGGTCTTCCTCGCTTCAAGCAAGGACCAGTCATTGCCTGGAGTTATAAGGGAAGGGTAATTAGTACCTGCACAGCCAGGATGGATGGCTGGAGGTGTTCATAGAGTTTTACATAAATCCAGTGTTTGAGAGTTACAGGGTGTTATTGCTGTTGTTATTGGCCGGCTAGAGGTGTGGAGAAGGTTGCATATGTAGGTGTTCCATTGCTAGTGACATCAAAACTCAAAACCTCATTACTGGGGAATCGGAACTGAGTCATAGCAGACCTTCCAGGCAACAATTTGCATAGGAGGAGATTGCCCATCTTTCTCCTGACGTGCTGCTGGTGAATTTGAAATGCCAGAGTGAAGCAAGGGCTTTGGGTTAACAGAGGAACTCCTTAAAGACTAATGCCACCAGAGTACCCTGAGGGAGTGACAGCAAGTTTCTAAAACACATCAATGGCAATTCCATTTTGGATAATATCTCTTAACCTGGGGAAAACCTTGTTTCAAACATCTGGTATAAATTTATATATTTATAAAAATATAAATATATGTGTGTATAGATATGTATATATTTCATATAACTGAAATGTATGCATAAGGGAGCTCCAATAGCCTAGTCTGTATGGAGTTGCTGCTAATGCAAAGGCCTCACCTCTTTGGTGGTTTAAATGCACAAGTGGCTCCAGGGGAGAGGGATGGGGGACCGGCTTTTCTTTTGTGTAATCCACAGTGTTGGAAATCCAGTGAAGGGTCAACTATGTATCAGTTTATATATGTTACAAGTATATTAATATAGATAGTGATATCGAGGGCAGCCTTCAATGTGGATTGAGGCTCAACATCAAGAAAACAAAGAGTTTCACCACTGGGCCAATTGGCAGCATCAGGATGGATGAAGAGATTGAGATTGTTAACAGCTTTAGTTTGCTTGGCTCCACAATCAACACTGTTGGCATGAGCAGCCAGGAAATCAAAAGATGAATTGAATTGGGAAAGACTGCTGTCAGGAACCTCTCCAGAGTACTGAAGAGCAATGATGTCAGTCTGGAGACTAAGGGGCACCTGATTGAGACCATAGTCTTCACAGTTACATGCTATGCATCAGAAAGATGGACAATGACTAGTGGTGATAAAAGGAGAATTGATGCCTTTAAGCTGTGGTGCTAGAGAAGAGTATTGACTATATTATGGACTGCTAGGAGAACAAACAGATTTGTTCATTTTGGGCAAAACCATGCTGCTCTTTGGAGTCAAGGATTCTGAAGCTCTGACATACTTTGGACATGTTGTAAGGAGGGATCAGTCCTTGAAGAGGAACATCATGCTTAGGTCAATGGAGGAACAGCACAAGAGAGAAAGCTCCTCAATGAGATGGATTGACTCAGTGACTGGAGTAATTGTGGTAGGTGTGTCAGAGACAATAAGGTTGGCTAAGGATAGAGCAGGGTTCAGAGCTGATGTACACAGGGTCACTGTGAGTCTCAGGCTATATAACAACAAATAACAAAACATCCTACTTTAGTGAGTAGTGACTAGGGCTTTAAAAGTTTGTGTGCAGCCATCTAACATATAACTGTTGATCTCTTCTCCAGTAAAGAAGAATCAAGAGAATAAGGGGGAAAAATTATTATATAGAAAGCAGTAAGAAAATTTTACATGTTGTAGTCACTGGGTTCCTTGCATTTGTAGGAGGATTTTAAGAATGCTGGGACTGAGAAGGCAAAATACCTTTTGATTTAGTTAATTTTCTTATAGACACTTCCCCTCTGTGTGTGTATGTGTGTATATATATATATATGTGTGTATGTCAATAAGTAGCCAAGAATATTTTTAGCGAAGACATTTTCATTTCAGCTTCAATTCTGATAACTTGTTTTCAGTTAACCAACCACCTAGCCAAACATCAACAACAAAAACAAAACAGCATCAACAAAAAATACAAAACATCTTTGAAGAGCTGGATAAACTTTTAGAAGTACTGATTATTGCAGAGGAAAATTTCTGAACTTTGTATATGGCATTTGCTTCATGAGCGATCCTTTTCATAATACTTCCTGTGCACAAATGGGGGGAGGGATGTGAACCCTTAGATATGTCAGTGCATCTTCCTAAAGTCCATGAATCTTTTTGAGTCACATTTTAGGGAACTCTGGTGATGTAGTCCCTAAGTAGTTGTGCTGTTAACACAACTAAGGGCTGTGCCACTCCACAGCTGGAGTCCACCAGCTTCAGGAGGGAGAAGGATGGAACATTTCCTGTTTTGTGATTTACAACCTTGTAAATCTGACAGTTGTTGTTGTTCTTGTTAACAAAACAACAATAACAACAACATAGAGCTCAGTTGGCCTAATGGACAAAAAGTAATGCTATCAAGCCAAAGGTGGGTGACTTTAATCTGCAGCCCTCAGGCCTGTTTTTCATTGTTTTTGGTCAAATATTCTTCTAAGTGGTATAGCATGGGTCTGTCCACTTGTTGGTAGCTGTGATGCTACCACTGTGACACTGATGTGTCAAATGCGAGAATGGTTATCCATAGTGGACAGTGTTTGGTGGAGTTCCCCGATTAAAACACCCTTGGAAGTAGGAGTGGCATATGCTTCTGAAATAGTCTGGCTCCAGAAACTCTATGAATTTGGAGAAATGATGAAAGTTATACAAGTGTTCAGGTCTTTTGTTCATAGGGTCCCTATGAGTCATCTATGACTCGATGGCATTTAACACATTGCCGCATACTTTCATGCTTAGAAACACATTTTTTTCGACGTATTACTGTCATTTGTGGTAATGTAACAAGTCTGACAGAGGGTCGCTATGAGTTGTCAATGAGTTTGAGTTTTGAAAGTAGCATTACTTTATAATGGTTTCATTAGTTTGTTCTCCAAGTGGTTCTGTGCAGCATTCTTGTTCCTTATTTACAGACCAGAAAACCGAACCTTGTGAATTGTTGTCAGGCACCGCTGGGTTGACTATAACTCACAGCAATGCTATGAACAACAGAGCTGAACCTTGCCGTACCCTGCCCCACCGTTGTCATCTATATATCTATCCATCTATCCATCTCTCTCTCTGATCTCTATATCTATCTATCTATCTATCTATCTATCTATCTATCTATCTATCTATCTATCTATCTATCTATCTATCTATCCATCCTCCAATCCTAACAGTCGCTGTATCAATCCACTTGGTTGAGGGGCTTCCCTTCTTTCTCTCTCTCCAACCTTCCCAGCATAATGTCTTTGTCCAAGGGCTGGCCTCTCCTGACAACATACTTGAAGCCTGGGAGATGAAGCCTCACCATCCTTATCTCTAAGGAGTACCCTTGTCACACTTTCTTCAAGACAGACTTACTTGTTCTTGTGGCAGTTCATGGGATATTCAGTAATCTTCTCCGACGATGAAATTCAAAGACATTGATTCCTCTTCCTAAGAATAGTGAATTGGAGTAGGGGGTGGGGTTTGGGGAGGTGCTGGGGGGGTGGATTGTGTACCAATGAAGGAGTTTTTCTTTTGCTTTTCAAGGAGAGGAGCAAAGGGGGGGGAGGAGTTTGTGCGGGGAGAAGGGTGCAACAATGAATGAATGGAATCCCAAAATCTCTGTATATGTTCATTGAAATGAAAAATAAACAACCTAAATTAAAAAAAAAGAAAAAAAAAGAATCGTGAATCGTTGTTATGTCGCCTGCAATTCTTAGTGACCCAGTGCACAACAGCCCTAAACCCTGCTCTATCCTGTGCCAAATCTTATTTACTTATTTAAGTGAATAACTTATTTAAAGTAGCAGAGTAGACAGTGCTGAAGAAAAGGGTTCTTTAAAATATATCACAGTTCTCCATAAAATTGCTGTTCTTCAGGCCTTCTGACTTAAAGTTTGGCTGCGTTCATAATTCTTTAAATGAGCAAACACACACAGATAAGGAAAGCAAACTACTCATACTATAGGAGCCCTGATGGAGTAGAGGGGTAAGTGTTGCATTGGTAATCTATAGGTTGTTGGTTCGAATCTATTAGCTACTCCTTGGAAGAAAGATGAGGTAGTCTCCTCTGATTAAGGCTTACAGCCCCAAAAACCATGTGGAGGGTTTCCATGACTTGGAATAGAGTCTAAAGCAGTGAGTTTTATTTAGTTTTACCCAAAGTATACATCAGTAGATAATAGAGAAGATTTTGTTTTGAGGGATTTACACCTTGGATGTCTGGATTACTAAATAAGTATAGAATGTGACAGACCTCAGTCACTAGCCCTTCCTCATTATAAAGACACTGAAGCAAATAGCTTACGGGTGGAACTGGTGGCATCCCAAGCCACTGGGACACCAATGACATGCTCTTGGTGGCAGACCGTGCAACATCCTTCCTCATATCACTGTTGTTTTCTCTCGAGAAACATGATTTCCCAGTGGAGATTAAATAAAATGTTATAATAATAAGAACAACATCCATTTTGGCTAACGGCCACGCTCCAATATCCACACAGAATAACAGGGCAAAGGAGAAGCTAATTATATTTCCAGGAAGGGTGGCGCTTATACCTTCGTCAGTGGCTCGTAGAAAGCGTAGGCAGGGTAACAGGCACTGCCACTAGTCTGACCAGTCACTTGTCATAGTCACTTGGTCTCATAAGATGGCAAAGTAGCTCCAGTGTATACATTTTAAAGTTTAAGAAACCAAAACTCTTCTGGTTAAGTTTTTACCTACAGTTAGTAAGAAGCAGAATTAGAGAAAAGGCAGATGTAGATCAGGGGCTAGGCAGCTATTGCCACTAGTTCATTCATTAAATCAAGGTACACTGAGCATAGTTATTGAGTACTGGGGGTACAATGGAAAACAAGAAAACCTCTTGCTTTAGGAAGACCAAACGCCATCGAGTTGACTCTGCCTCATGACAGATCACAGTTACATCTTTCTAAATCTTAGCCCAAGATTCTTGTCCATATTTTACAGTTTCCTGGCTCCGACTTTTACTTAATTCTGTTGTATTTGAAAAACACTGTTAAAAATATTTTTACTGGTCTTGATGGCATTGAAATCCAGTTTAACCATATTTGATATATTCTGAGTATTCTTTTGAGATTTGTTAGCTACCTGGTTCTTCTGGATTGCAGTAATTATCAGAGTAGTAAGTTATACAATTGTTCAGGTCTTTCGTTCATTGGGTCACTATGATTCGTCTAAGACTCGATGGCACTTAACAACAGCAATATAGAACTCTGTTGGCCTAGTGGACAGAAAGTGATGCTACCAAGCCAAATGCGGGTGATTTGAATCTGTGGCCCTTAGGCCTGCTTTTAATTGTTTTTGGTCAAACATTCTTCTAGGTGTTTTAACCCTGGTCTGTCCACTTGCTGGACAGAGGTAACTTGTGGTTGCTATGATGCTAAACACTGTGACACTGATGTGTCAAATGTGGTAATTGTTACCCATGGTGGACAGTGTTTAGTGGAGCTCCCTGATTAAAACAAGCTTGGTAGCAGGAGTGGCATCCACTTCCGAAATAGCTTGCCTCTGGAAACCCTATGAACTTGGAGAAACGATGAAAGTTATACAAGTGTTCAGGTCTTTTCGTTCATAGGGTTGCTATGAGTCACCTATGACTCAAACGGCACTTAACAACAACAACAACAATCATTACCTCAGATTTTACTTGAAGTTGCTTGTGGACATGACACTGTGCAGTCAGATCATCCTATAACCCTCTCTGTCCACTTTGTTGTTACACAGGCCAAGCCTCTGGCTGGCAACTGTTACTCCAGATCTTTTTTGATGACTCTTTAATCTGCAGGCACTCATGTCTCCAGTGCTCACTGAAATAAATAGGAGATTCCCCCGCCCCCCCCGCCCCCTTTTTTAAGAAGGCTAGCAGTTCCTGGTGCCAGGAAATGAGAAGAAAAAAAATACAGTCAATGGTCCCATTCTAGGAAGAACATATGTTTTAGTGTTTCAGGAATGTATATCAAACAATTGTAGGTGCCAGTAAGAAGAATCCAGGCACATTAGCAAGAGTGAAACGGAGCACATTTTGGTACAGATTTATGTACATGTATAATTTACAGATTGCTAAATCAGCTGTGTTTTTGTAGAGGGGTAAGTTGGTTCAGGTTGTTGATGTAATTAGTTAGCAAACAGGATGAGAGCCTTGGGAGCTGCTGTGTCTCTTCTTAGACATGTTAAGCCATGGTAATATTTATAAAACAAAGAAGAGTTCGAGTCTATTGCTGCTCTGAAAAGAAATGATAAGCTAGATTACTGCCAGTTCACCAGAGTTTGTTTTTGCTTGTAATATGCTCAAAGATCACCTTCAGGTAAGGGACAGCTACCTTTTGCAGAAAATGTTCAAAAGGTAAATTTACTGATTGATGTAGGAATGAGGAGAGGAAGCCTTGGGATTTAACATAAAGCAGTAAAGCTCCTGATTCCCATGTTGGGTTTGTTTTTTTGTTTATTGGTTTTTTTTTTAATTTTTTTATTATTATTATTAATGAAAGTTTACAGAGACTGAGGATTTCCATTCATTCATTGTTGCACTTTTCTCCTTGTTTACTTACAAAGTTCGTATACTTTGTTTTCACATTGGATCATTCCCATGCCCTTTACCCACCCCTCCCTCCAGCCATCAAGCTGTCAACCCTCTGATTAACCACACCCCCACCCTCCCACCCCTGCCCATCCTCATCCCTCTGTGCCCTCTTTCCCCTCTTGGGTCCTCATACATGTTCTACAGTAACGCTCTTATACAGTATTTGTCCTTATGAGACTGAGTTAGTTCACTCAGCATGATGCTCTCCAGTCCTTTCCAAGTTAGGTAGGGATTTACAAAATCATTGCTAGAGCCCCATGGTTTTGATGAAGTCCATTTGTTTTAATAATCTTAGATGAGGGGATGAATGTGAGGAACATCGTGGGTAAATTGAATCCCTGATTTTGTTTTTTCAACATCATCTCTGTTTACCTGTCTGGGCTTCCTTTGGTTGGATTCTTGTTGACATTATCTTGAAGGTTCTCAAGGATACTGATGCTCCCACTCTTTAGCTTTGGATAGTTAATGGCCTGTAATATTTCAGCTATTTATTTCAAGGAATCATTTTTTGCAGAGTGAGTTTTTTGTTTATACATTTAAAATACCTGGAGGCCATGACTGACTTCTATGTTCCTCTAAGTGGCTACACCAACTGACTGGAAGGGGTGTCACAGAGTTTTAGTTCTGAGAGGACCTTCTTTTCCAGAATTTGAATTCTCTCTAGCACACCCCTCCCAGTGACCACCAACCCCTGCACAAGTGATTTCAGTGATGGGATACTCACTTTCCTACACTGAATGCTCTGTTTAAGCAATTGTACTTATGAACTGTTTGGGTGGGTGTGTTTTTTTCCTTTTCAAGCTTTTGTTTTTCTTCTTCCTTCTGCCCTTTTGCCCTCTCACTTCTTCCTCCTCTCTTCCCTCTTTTGTCACTCCATCAAACTCTGGCCTCAGACCTTGACTACATTCCAAGTTTGCTTTGGAGGGGAAAAACCAACCATTTTTCTCTTTACTCTGAGTGACAACAGTTAGCATCATCATCATTATCATCATCATAAAGAACAACCATGGTGTATTGATTCTTCTACTTTGGTTTTTTTACCGTGTAAAAATATAAAAAAAACAAAGGTCTATAAAACAGTTTTGTGCAATCAGAAATTGACAGCAGTTTGAAGACTAAGGTGCACTTGATCCAAGCCATGATCTTTGCACTTACTTGCTATGCATTGCATCAGAGAGCTGGCCAATGACTCAAGATGACAGAAGAATCATTGAGGCCTTTGAGTTGTGGTGCTGGAGAAGAGTATTGGACATACCATAGACTGCCAAGAGAAGCAAAAGGTCTGTCTTGGAGAGAGTGAAACCAAGCTGCTCCTTGAAGGTGAGGATTTTGAGGCTCTATCCACATACTTTGGGCATGTTGCCAGAAGGGGCTAGTCCTTGGAGAATGGCATCATGCTTGCAAGGATGGAGGGTCAGCTCAGGAAAAGAAGACTACAGATGAGATAGATTAACACAGTGACTATAAAAATGGGGACAGGTATGTTGGAGATGATGAGATTGGTTCAGAATAGGGCAGGGTTCAGGGCTATTGTTCATATGGTTTCTATGAGTCATAGTTGACTCAACAGCACATGAAGGCTGCACAGTGGAGTGGACTTGCGGGGGAGAGATTGTATAACAATGAAAGAATTTTACTTTTCAAAGAGAAGAGCAAATTGGGGCAGTGGGGGTGGTCAGGGAGAAAAGTGCAACAAGGAATGAACGGAAACCCTAAGTCTCTGTAAACTTTGATTAAAATTAATACCCCCCCCCCAAAAAAAACACCACCATGTACCTGGCAGGGAGTTCTGGTAGCATAGTCCATGGGGAATTGCATGGCTAATCGAAAGGCAGTGCCACTCCAGGGGTCTAAAGCCACCCACAGCTCCAAGGCAGCTGGGAGGTAATCTCCTCCTGTGTGATATACACCCTCCCAAAAATCTACCGGAGGGTTCAGCTATAAATTGCTTCTGACTTAAGAGCAGTGAGTTTGGTTGTGTACCAGATTACACTAACCCAAACTAGCGCCATCAAATCTGTTATGATTCAGCAATCCCATGCATTCTAGAGTAGGGTTTTCAATGGCTCGGACCTTTGGGAAGTAGATCGCCAGGCCTTTCTTCTGAGGCATCCCAGAATGGGTTCAAATTACTAACCTTTCAGTTAATAGCTAAGCCTTTAAATCTTTACGCCACTAAGGGACTCCTGATAATTTACTCTCTTTGTTATTAGGTGCTGTTGAGTCAATTGCAACTCATAGTGACCCTTTAAACAGTGGATCTGAACTTTGTCCTATTCTGGACCGTCCTCATTATGACTGATATGTGGTTGTTATGTGCCGTTGAGTCGCTTGCGACTCATAGCTACCCTATGTACAACAGCCCTAAACTCTGCTCTGTCCTGTGCCTATTGCACTGTCTCCGATACACCCATCCTGATTACCCCAGTCACTGAATCAATCCACCTCATAGAGGGCCTTCCCCTCCTGCGCCGTCCCTTCACCCTCCCAAGCATGATGCCCCTCTCCAAGGACCAGTCCCTCCTTACAACATGTCCAAAGTATGTTAGACGAAGCCTCAGAAGCCTTGCCTCCAAGGAGCCTCCTGGTTTAACCCTTTCCAGGATGAATCTGTTTGTTTTCCTAGAAGTCCATGGTACCCTCAATACTCTTCTCCAGCACCACAGCTCAAAGGCATCAATTCTCCTATCCTCCTTGGTCATTGTTCAACTCTCTGATGCATAACAAGTGATTGTAAAGATCATGGCCTGTATCAGGCGCACCTTAGTCTCTAGAGAGACAACATTGTCCTTCAGTACTTTGGAGAGGTCCCTAGCAGCAGATTTTCCCATCACAACTTGAGCTTATTGTTACATTCACGTATATTTGTGCCAATCTATCTTGTTGAGGGTCTTTTCTTTTGCTGACCCTGCACCTTTCCAAGTATGATCCCTTTTTCCAGGGCTGGCACTTCCTAACAACATATTCAAAGTATGTGAGATTAAGTTTCACTAAACCAAGAATATTTTTTTAATTTTGGTGGCCTATGGGATGTTCAGTACTCTTCTATTACACCACCAATTCATCGATTCTTCTCTCATTCTAATTCATTGTCTAACTTTCAGACGCATAACTCATACTTGAAAAAGAACATGTCTTGGATCAGGTACACCTTAGTGTTAACACTGACAGAGTTGCTCTTTAGCACCTTAGAGAAGCCCTTGACAGAAGGTTTTCCCAACACACCAGGGCTTTTGATTTCTTGGCTGCTTATAGTACCAAGATAGGTGTTGATTGTTGGTCTAAGTAAGATGAAATCTTTGACAATTTCAATATTTTCTCCATCGATCATGATGTTGCCTGTTGGCCCAGTGGTGAGGATTTTTTTAAAAATAACTACTAAGTATATATTTTTTGTAACAGTGCTCATTTTCTCCAGGATAATGCTACCCATTGTTTACCTTCTCCCTCCATTTTTTAATTGTTTCTGCATTTTATTATTATTATTAATTTTAATGAAAATTTACAGAGGCTTTGGATTTCCATTCATTGATTGTTGCACTTCTCTCCCTGCCCACCCTTCCCCTCCAGTTCATTCTTCTCTTTGAAATTTTTTTATTAATTTTAATGAAAGTTTACAGAGACTCCATTGTTGTACTTTTTTCCCCTGTCCAACCTCCCCCCTCCAGTTTGCTCTTCTCTTTGAAAAGTAAAAGAAAAAGTCTTTCATTGTTATACAATCCCTTCCCCCAGGTCCACTTCACCATTTTTGTAGAGTATGGGAATACCAAAAGGAATAAGACTTCCCTAATACTGCATCTTATTGAGGATTCCATGACTGTAAGCACTATAGACATCCTTGCACTGTAAACTTTCTAGATTAAAGCTGAGGCTGACTGTACACACCACACATTTCCCCCCTTTTTAAAAACCTCATATTCACCCCAGTCTTCATTTTTATAACTAGCCATCTCTTTATGTTTTAAAAAAACAAAGTTGGGTGTTAGATGGCCAAAATGCCTAAGTAATTTTAAAGCAGAAGCGCTTAGAATGTGTGAAGATGTGTTTTTATGTGGCTGTGGTTTCCTTAGAGGAAGCTACTTCTGGGCTCTCCAGCCACTGTCCTCTTTGGCATGTTTGCATGATAAGTTGCTTTCTTTCATCGCGTGCTTCCCTTGTGTTCTGGGTGCTGTATTAGTTTGATGCTCTGGCTGTTCTGTGCACGAGTGCAGTCTTGTTGAACAGAACTCAGCCTGTCCTGCTCCAGCAGGTCTCCTCATTTCCATGGTCTCCACTCCTCCACACCAGTCACGTACTCCTGTTTGACTTCAAATCCTACTTCTTGGGTGCTGTAGACTTTTGCCAGTAATCAGTTTGCCTACTCACACCAGATTATTCATTATGCAAATTGAAATGACAATGCTTTTTGATTAGTTGGATGTAGCTTAAAATTTATATGCTCTGATTAACTGAGTTAATCCTATTAATACTGTTATTAAATCAAGAATGCCTCTAAGCTATTGTTTTGAAAAGGTATAAAAACATTCAGGTGCTGCCTAAGAGAAGAGAAATGGCCTCTCATTACCTCCCTCTTTGCTTAAAAGAGTGGCATAGTCACACTCTACTGACATCTCAGAGTGCTGACTTCTGCATTTGAAACAATTTTGTCTGAGAAGAAGTCACCCAGGGTGCTCCTTAGGGATGAGGTGGTGAGACTTTGACACACGTTGGGCATGTTGTCAGGAGGGGTCCATACCAGGAAAAGGATGTCATTCTTGGAAAAGTAGAGGTTCAAAAGAGGAGAAGACCTTCGATGAGATTGATTGGCACAGTGAGCACAACAGGGGCCATAAGCCCAGTGGAGATTGTGAAGGTGGTTCAGGATTGGGTAAGGTATTGAACTGTTGTACAGAGGCTCACTATGAGTCAGAGTCACCTTGATCAGACCTAACAGCAATGGCAAATTTGACTGATATTTATTTCTTGTTTCACTTTGTTTTATAATAAGAGTGAATTTGGAAAGATGTTTTAGGCTAGAACTTCATAATTGTGGAAAACAAAGCAAAATTAATTTAAGTAACACCCAAACTCAAGTGCACTGCTGTCGAATCACTTCTGATTAATGACAATCACCCACTGGTTTCTGAGACAGTAAATCATTATGAGAAGAGATTGCCCGTTTTTCTGCTGTAGAGTGATTGTGGTTTTGGATTGACCTTTTAGTTAGCAGCCCAAACCTTAAACTACCCTCAACAAGACTGTATTAAAAGAGATTTTTTTAAGTTTTTCTTTTCTTTCCTTTCAGAATCACTGGTGCTGAGATGATCAATATGTTCTATGCTGCTCACTTGAAAGGCTCGAATTTGAGTCTCTATCAGAGCCACTGTGTTTACCTTCACGTAGTCACTCTCTTTTCTTTTCCATCCTGCTCTTGGCCACAGTAGACCTGTGGATTATGTCACAGGCTCCCCAGCTTTCTGGCTGTAGGCTCAGCTTGGACTCAGCAGTGCACCCCAGTAAGATGGGAGAGCATGAGGTTGTGATATTTGTTCTCTTAGCACCTTCCGTGCAGATCCTTGTAAAATCAGACCAAATCTCTTGGTATTAAATCTAGTATGATTCATAGCAACCCCATATTTTTCTGATGTTAGGTGCTGTCATGTCAACTACAACATATAGGACTCTATGAACAACAGATCACAACTGATCTTAGCATTGCTCTATCTTGTGCCAGCTTCATGATCTCTGACATGCTTGAACCCAGTGTTACGTTGTCTTAATTTATCTTATTGAGAGTCCATTCTCTCCTCTGCTGACCCTCTTCTTTTTCCAGTATGGTGTCCTTTTCCAAGGACTGTCCCTCCTGACAACAGGTCCAAAGTATGAGAGACAAAGTTGCACCTTCTTTGCCTCTGAGGAGCAACTTGATTTGACTTCCTCCAAGACAGATTCGTTTGTTCTTTTGACAGTCCATGGTACATTCAATACTCTTCTCCAATATCATAATTCAAAAGCATCAGTTCTTCGGTCTTATTCATTCTCCAACCATCAGATGCATAGGATGCAATTGAAAATACCATGGCTTGGTTCAGGCACACCTTAATTACTGAAATCCTTCCTCTTTAGCACATTGGAGAGGTCCTGACTTTCCCAAGGCAGCATATCTTTTGATATCTTGATGGCTACTACCATCGATGTTGATTGTGGATCCAAGTAAAAATGAAATTATTGACAACTTGAGTCTCTCTTCCATCTATCATGTGAATTGCCTGTGGGTCTTATGGTGAAAATTTTTGCTTTCTTGTTGTTGAGGTGTAATCCATATTGAAGGCTATTGTCTTTGATCTGCAATAAGTGCTCCAAGTCTTCTTTACCTTCAGCGAACAAGATTTTACCATCTCTGTTACTTAGGTAGTTAATGATTCTTCCTCTACTCTTGATGTCACATTCTTTCAAATAGTCCAGCTTCTCTAATGATTTTCTCAGCATATTGAATAAGTAGAAAGAAAGGATACAACCCTGACACACACCTTTCCTGATTTTAAACCATGCAATTTTTCCTTGTTCTGTTTGGACAACCGTTTCTTGGTCTATTTATAGGTTTTACATGAGAACAACTAAGTTTTATGGAATTCCCAGAATCAAACCAAACAAAAAACCTAAGCCTGCTTCCGTTGACTTAATTCTGACCTAGTCTTCATGTTTCTGAGTCTTTAAGTCTTAGTAACGTAATGTCAAGAAGACAAAGATTCTCACCACTGGACCAATTGGTAGCATCATGATAAATGGTGAAGATATTGAGATTGTTAGCAATTTTAGTTTGTTTGGCTCCACAATCAATACTCTTGGTATCAGCAACCTGGAAATTAGAAGACATATTGAATTGGGAAAGTCTGCTGTCAGAGACTGCTCCAAAGTACTGAAGAGCAATGATGTCAATCTGAAGATTAAGGTGCACCTGATCCAGGCCATGGTCATTACAGTCACTTGCTATGCATCAGAGAGCTGGACAATGGCTAGGGATGATAGGAGGAGAATTTATGCCTTTGAGCTGTGGTACTGGAGAAGAGCGTCCTGGAGAGGGTTAAACTCTGCTATTCCTCGGAGGCAAGGATTCTGAAGCTTTGTCTGGTATGCTTTTGACATGTTGCAAGAAGGGACCACACCTTGGTGAGGGATTTCATGCTTGGGAGGGTTGAGGGACAGCGCAGGAGAGAAAGACCCTCAGTGAGATGGATTGAATCAGAGACTGGGATAATGGGGTAGGTGTGTCAGAGACAATAAGATTGGCACAGAATAGAGTTTAGGCTGTTGTACATAGGGTCACTATGAATCGCAGGTGATTTGAAGACACATAACAATGACAACAAAGAGCACTCTGGTTGTACTTCAAGACATATTTAGTTTTTGTTTTGGCAGTCCGTGGGATATTCAGTACTCTTATCCAACACTGCAGTTCAAAGGTTCAAAGACATTGGTTCTTCTTCTGTCATCCTTATTCATTGTCCAACTTTCAGATACACAAGTTGTTGTTGTTAGCACTGTTGAGTTGAGATAGGATGTAATTGAAAAGACTATGACTTGGATCAGGTGCACCTTAGTCTTTTTAGCATTATTGTTGCTTTTTTAGCATTTTGGAGAGGTCCTTAACAATAAATTTCCCTAATGCATGGAGAAGAGATTGAAACTGCTAACAACTTCATCTTGCTTGGATCCACAATTAACATCCTTGCTACCAATAGTCAGTAAATCAGGAGATGTATTGCACTGGGAAAGGCTGTGGTTAGGGACCACTCCAAATTATTGAGGAATAATTATGTAAGTTTGAGGACTAAGGTGTATCTGATTCAGGCCAAGGTCCTTCCAATCACTTGCTATGCATCTGAGAGCTGTACAATGAATGGAGATGATGGTAGAAGAATTGATGTCTTTGAACTGTGGTGTTGGAGAACAACACTGAACATCCCAAGGACAGTCAGAAGAACAGAAATATATGTCTTGGAAAGGGTACAGCTGGAGTGCTCTTTGGAGGCCAGTATGATGAGGGTTAGCCTCACATACTTTGGGCATGTTGGTAGGAGGGGCTATTCCTTGGAGAGAGACATGATTCTTGCAAGGGTGGAGGGTCGACAAAGGAGAGGAAGACCTTTGAGCAGGTGGAATTGACACAGTGACTACTGCAATGGGCTCTAATATGTTAGGAAGTGTGAAGATGGCACAGGATAGGACAGGGTTCACATCAGTTGTTCATAGTATCTTTATGAGTTGTACTTGACTTGACGGTGCCTAACAACAGCACATCTTTTGATTTCTTTGCTGCTAGTACCAAGGGTATTGATCGTGGATTCAAGTAAGATGAACTCTTTGACAATTTCAGTTTTTTACTCTGTCATAATGTTGCCGATTGGGCCAGTGGTGGGAATTTTTTATTTTTCGATGTGGAGATGTAATCTGAAGGCTGTGATATTGATCTTCTGCCACAAGCATTTCTAATCCTCATTTTCAGTGAGCAAGGTTTTTCACCTGCCTAATGCAGGTTGTTGATGAGTCTTTGATCCTGATGCCACATTGTTCATGTAGTCTAGCTTCTTGAATACTTTGCTCAACATCCAGATTGAATAAACATGGAGAAAGGTGTACATATATACCCTGGTGCACTTCCTTTTTTATTTTAAACCATTCAGTATTCCCTTACTTCTGTGTAGTTAACTTTTTTTCCTTTCAAAGTTTTTAGCTTATCTTCTTTCCTTGGAGTTTTTAAATTCCTAATGTGCTTAGGTGATGTTGGTGGTATTAGGTGCTATTGAGTTGGCTCAACTTAGGGACCTCATGTACAACAGAATAAAAAACTACTGTGCCATTTCCACAATCTCTATTTGATCACTTGTTTCAGATACTCTTGCTTAGGTCAAAACGAAAAAGCTCAAACTCTTGGCTGTCAAGTCAGTACCAACTTACAGCTGACCTTCCATTGTGTTTTCAAGGATGTAAATCATTGGTAGATTTGAACTGCCAGAGAGATGTTGCTTTTGGGTTAGCAGCACCACTTCCTACAGCCTAAGCCACCATGGCTCTCTTAGTAGGAGTCTTTTATTTTCACTTATGAGTGGAGTACTCAACTGGTTCTTTCAGTCTAAAGAATCATATCCCTTGTTATAAGACATTATATCATATCTCTGATAATTCTTCCTTTTATTTAGTCTTTTTCTGGAATTCCTAGTATTCATATAGTTTAGAATCTGGATTAATTTCTTATAGCACTTTCTTATCTTATATTTCAGTTCTTATTGTTCTCCTTTTTAGGAAATTTTCTTTAATTAAATTATTATTTGAATATTTGACATTTAACTTTTTATTGCCCCCAAATAATTTTTTCTCCTCTGAATTCTTTAAAATTTATGGTTGAAAATTTGGAAGGCAATGCTAGGGATGTATCCTGTCTCCATACCTTTTAAATCTATATGCAGAACAGATTATCCAGGAGTCTGGGCTCTATGAGGAGAAGTTTGGCATCAGGGTTAGAGGAAGACTCATCAACAATGTGCATTATGCAGATGACACAACCCTGATTGCTGAAACTGAGGAGGACCTGAAGCATTTGCTGCAGATGATCAAGGACTATAGTCTTCAATATGGATTGAAGCTCAACATCAAGAAAACAAAGATTCTTACCACTGGGCCTATTAGCAGCATCATGATAGTGAAGAGATTGAGATTGTTAATTTTAGTTTGCTTGGCTCCACAATCAACAACACCCTTGGTACCAGCAGCCAGGAAATCAAAAGACTAATTGCATTGGTAAAGTCTGTTCTCACAGACTTCTCCAAAGTACTCAAGAGCAATGAAGTTAGTCAGGAGACTAAAGTGTGCCAGATCTAGGCCATAGCCTTTGTAATTACTTGCTATGCATCAGAGAGCTGGAAAATGACTAGGGAGGATAGAAGGAAAATTGATGCGTTTGAGCTGTGGTGCTGGAGATCAGTATTGAATATACCATGGCCTGCTAGGAGAACAAACCGATTCATCCTAGAGAGGGTTAAACCAGGCTACTCCTTGGAGGCAAGGATTCTGAAGCTTTGTCTGACATACTTTGGACATGTTGCAAGGAGAGACCAGACCTTTGAGAGAGACAACATGCCTGGGAGTATGGAGGGACAGCACAAGAGAGGAAGACGATGAGATGGATTGATTCAGTGACTAGAGTAATGGGGTTATGTGTGTCAGAGACAATAAGATTGGCACAGAATAGAGCAGGGTTTAGAATGTGTACACAGGGGCGCCATGAGTTGCAGGTGACTTGATGGCACAAAACAAAACATCTTAAAATTGGCATCTTATTTATATTTTAGTGAGTGTAAAGTATTTTTATTTATTTATTTATTTTTTTTAGTCTTTTTATTTTTTTAACCTTTCTGAGGACTATTCTTTTAAAATTCTGTTTTGTTTCCTAAATTTCCTTTTATTTTTTCTTCTTATTTTTTGTTAACTTTGTCTTTCCTGTTTTGTTGTTTAAAGTTGCCTTCTAATGTTTAGTGATCCTTGGTTAGCCATTTACATTTAAAAATAGAGCACTAGGAAAGGATTCAATACCCTGCATACAGGCAGGACAGGTTGTCTAGGCTGGGAGCTCTGGCAGTATAGTCTGTAGGGAGGTGTGCTCCTAATCCAAAGCCTATACCTTTCTAGTGGCTTGAGCCCACCTGAGACTCTGCAGGAGAAAGATGGGCAATCTTCTCTAGTGCAGTTTACAGGTTCAGCTTATTAGTTGGTTCTGACTTGATAGCAATGAATTTGAACAAGTTATCTAGGGAACAGTTAGGTGACATAGATGGGTAAGTGCTTAGCTTTGAACCAAAAGGTTGGCTGTTTGGGTCCACCCAGAGGCACCTCTGCAGAAAAACTGTGCAGTCTCCTTTTGAAAAGTCAATCATTAAAAACCCTAGGGAACAGTTGTACCCTGACCTAGTTGGGGTCACTCTATGCCAGCATGAACTTGATGACAGCTCATTTCGTTGCCCAGGAGATACTGGTTTAGTGGGGAGAGAGTTAATTGCTTTGCTTTAGGACGACTCAACACCAGGACCTTGGTGCTTTGCTTTGAGTTGGCAACTCCCTTAACAGCTGCTTTAATTATCCCCCTGTGATTCATTTAGTTGCTTTAGAATGGTTTTGATTTGGTTCCCCCTCCCCCTCTGCTCAAAATGTGATCCCTCTATTAGCACATAAGCATTACCTAGGAACTTGTTACTGATGTAAATTCTTGGTCCTCATCTCATTTCTTTGAAATCATATCATTCTGGGGATGGTGTTCAAGACCTTTGTCTTAATGGACTTTCCATGCTTTTTAAGCCTCTACTTTGGAGATAATGCCTCCGTTTTTCACTTTGATTTTTCTGGCTCCCCAAGTGTGTAGGGAAGGATAGTGTGTACAGGAGAATGAGTGGACTCTTCTTGTTTTTTGTTTTTGGTGATACTGAGCTGGTTCCAACTGAGAGGAACCTTAGGTACAACAGAATGAAATGCTGCCACATCCTGTGCCGTCCTCACAACTACGACTGTGTTTGAGACCCTTGCTGTAGCCTCTGTGCCCAACCATCTTGTAGAGGGCCCTCTCATTTTTGCCAATCTACTTTGGCAAGCATGATACATTTTTCCAAGAACTATCTTCTCCTAATAAGTCGTCATTGTCTGTGAGACAAAGTCTCACCTTTCTCATCTCCAAAGAGCTGCACTTCTTTTGAGATAGATTTTGCTGTTGCTGTTGCTTTGGCAGGCTGTGTCAACGTTCTGTGCCAACACCGTAATTCAAAGGCATCTATGCTTTGATCTTCCTTAGTTATTATTGCCTTTTATCAACTCATATCCATAGCTTTTGCATGCATGTGACACTGAAGTGTCAAATGCAATAATGGTTACCCATGGTGGACAGTGTTTGGTGAAGCTCCCTCATTAAACAAGCTTGGAAACAGGAGTGGCATCCACTTCCAAAATAGCTTGCCTCCAGAAACTCTATGAACTTGGAGAAATGATGAAAGTTATACAGGTGTCCAGGTCTTTTGTTCATAGGGTGGCTATGAGTCTTCTACAACTTGACAGCACTTAACAACAACATGACATGATTAAAAATTACCATGAGTTGGGCCAGTCATACATTCTTACCCTTTAAAACTTTTCACAAAGTGACATCCTTGTTCTTTGTCTTTTAGACTTCAATTAATTTCTATGTTTTTTGCTCATATTAAATTCTGTCCTCAAACAGCATCTAGCATTTCCAAGTCCTGAGCCACCCCAGGAAGTTGCTGGGCTCCTCTCTTTGGCAGATCCCTCTGGGATTTTAAATCTGTGCTTTCCTTTTTTTTTGGCCATCTACTTTCCATTTTCCAGAAACTGAGCTCATGCCCACTGGTGTCTCCTTTCTCTCTGTTGTTTTGTGTACTCTTTTTGATTTTTCAGTCATCATTCAAGAATGAGAAAATAGTAATACTGAGAAAAACTGGATAAATTGTGTATACTGCACTGAAATAGGTGAGGGAGAGAATAATTTAAAAGC
>NW_006399813.1:14360216-14369283 GCF_000299155.1 Elephantulus edwardii | reverse complement strand
AAAAAATTAAAAAAGAATGAGGAAATAAATGTGGGTGCTCAATCTGCCATTTTGAAATAATAATTTATATACATTAAGGGAAGCCCTTTATCTGTCAGATAAAATTTTACTTCAAACTTATTTCACTTAGAACATCCAGGTATTAGGATTAATTTTTATTTCAGTTGGTTGGATGTGATTTCATTCACATCTCTGATGTACCTTTGGTTCTCATGTAATGCCTTCTTATCCCTAGCTTCCCAATCCCTACTCCTCACTTACTTCTGTAACTCCTTCTCTTCGAAGTTTGCATTTCTTCTTTTTCCTTCTGTGCCTTCCTCTCACTCTTGCTCTCACTTTTCCTCCTCAGTCTCTCTTGCACTCTGTCTCATGGTCTTGTGCCCCCTTGGTCTCTCAGCTACTCTTTGTTGTTGTTAGTTGCTGTTGAATTGACTTTCAGTTGATGATGGTACCATGTATGCAAAGTAGAACTGCTCCACTGGGTTTTCAAGGCTGTGACCTTTTGGAAACAGCTCATCAGAGCTGTCTTCCAAGGCATCTCTAGGTAGGTTCAAACTGCAAACCTCTCAGTTGGTAGTAGAGCTCTTAAGCATATGTGGCATCCAGGGATTCCCCTTAAGTCTTTCTTTTGATCTCTTTCTCCCGGGTGCTTGCTCAGCTTTTTCTCATGCTCTTTTATCTCAGTTGACCCAATGCTGCCTGTCTCTCCTTTCTCTCACTTCCTCTTCTCCTTCCCCATATGCCTGTCTTTCTGACTGTCTCTGCCTAGTGCTCTTTGCCACTGTCTGCCTCTGTTTCTAGCCACAGTTTTGTCTGTGTCACCATGTGTTGTGTGTCTCCACCTCTATCATCATTCATTATCATGGTCTACTGTCCATCTTTGTCTGTTGTCTCTGCCTCCAGCTATCCACCATTGCCCATCTGTCTGTCTGAATCTCTTCCACATGGCCTCAGTAACTGCTCCTCTCTCTGTCGGTGTGAGCCCTCTATTTTTTCCTCTCAAGACTTTTTTCCACTTACTCACCAGCATTCACATAGGCAAAGATGTCTGCTTAAACACTATAGACCTCTCAGTCTAGTGTCTTAGTTTTTGTAATATAGAGACAATCTAATTGGTCTAGCCTTATCTATTAGCTGCTTGGCCAGTTGTCCATTCCTAGACTAAAGCCTGCCGCCTTCAATAGAGATAACATCTCAACATCAAGAAAACAAAAATCCTCACCACTAGACCAATAGGTAACATCATGATAGGTAGAGAGAAGGCTGGAATTGTTAACTCTATCATCTTACTTGTATTTACAGTTAAGACCCTTGATACCATAGTCAAGCGATCAGGAGATGTATTGCCCTGAGAAAGTCTGTTGTCAGGGCCCTCTCCTAAGTCCTGAGAAGCAATGCTGTCAATTTAAAGATTAAAGTGTACTTGATCCAAACCATAGTCTTTCTAATCACCTGCTGTGTATCTGAGAACTTGACAATAAAGATGGCAAGAGGAAAATAAATGACTTTGAGTTGTGGTGTTAGTGAAGAGTGCTGATTATCCCATGAACTGCCCAAAGAACAAACAGATATGTCTTGGAGAAAGTGAAACCAGAGTGGTCCTTGGATGCAAGGATGGTGAAGCTTCAGCTCATCTCATACACTTTGGCCGTGTTGTTAGGAGAGTTATTCCTTGGAAAGGAATATCTTGCTTGGAAAGGTGGAAGGTCAATGAAAGAGATGAAGACCTTCAAGGAGATGAACTGATACAGTGTCGGTACCAATGAGATGAAGTATGTCAAAGATGATAGAATGGTACAGGATAGGACAGAGTTCAGATCTGTTGTTCATAGTGTCACTGTGAGTCATATTCCACCAGAAAGTACTTAACAACAACAATAGGGATTGGTTGTTGTGTGGAATAAGAAGCCATGTGATATTTAGTGTAGGGCAGATAAAGCTAGCTGATGAAGTTGGGTGTAAATTCCAAATGTTCAAATGAATGAATGTTTTCCTTGCACTCCGCCATACCTAGGACAAAGGCACTTAAATGTTTGTTGTATTAAAGTGAGCATGTCTGAGAATCCTCCCATCTACTCTATCTGGTTCTATATTTTAAATGAACCACTTATCAAGATAATTTTACAGCAAGACAGGAGACACATACAAAACTAATAAGAAAACGGACTATGGGAGGATTGGAAGCTCTGGTGGCCTGGTGATAAGAAGCTGTGTTGCAGTCCCAAAGGCATGTGGTTCAAATCCACCAGTTGCTTCAATAGAGAAGATGGCACTCTTCTCCCATTCGATTAACTGCCTCTGAAAACCTACTGGGGGATCAGCTCCAAGTCAGTTCTGACTTAACAACACACAACAACAACAACAACAACAAGATTTCTTGTTCAGAGTGCTTGTAATACATACAAGTGCTCATAAATTTTGTTATTAAAACAACCTTGTTGTTGATTTACTAACATCTTACTGGATAATTCATTGTACTACTTTTTAACAATCAATCATGCAAATGAATCATAGCAATAACTCTATTGCTGGCTTTTTAGTTATTGAAATATCACTAAACAATAATTAAGCATTTTATAGCATGTTTTGATATAGAGCTTACTTCTTACTTTCTTGCATACTGCTTGTGAAACAGATTCATGTATCTCTATTATTTTGAAATTCTTAATTTGATGCTGAATGAAGAGGTAGGTTATGCTTTTGAAACCATGTACTTAGGGGTAACCACCCAGTAAATGAAGTGTTTGGAGTTTGCGGTTGAAATAGAAATCTTTCACTTTGTAATTGACTGACTTAATAAAAATCTATTTCTGTGGAATATTAAAATCAGAGACAAAGCAAATAACTGCTGAATCCTTGAGACTCCAGTGTGCTTTGTGCACAGATTGAGGCCGTGGCAATTTAGAAGTGTCATGTCCTCGTGAATTTTATTGTTGAAAAGGGCAATAGAGCCACAGAGTAAACTTTGTGGGATTAAGATTTTTAGATATTTTATTTTAGACGTATCACGCCAATTTAACATCTTCTCGCGTATATTCTTTTTTCTATGGTCTCAAATATTATCAAATTTTTATTAAGAAATAATTTCTGATACTATATTGATTCTGGTAAACAAAACTTTCATTTCCTGATCTTCAGTTAGCACCTCTAAACATCCCAGTTGTTCTCATAGTTTATCTCAATTATTGTAGTAAAAAGACTGTAGGCAACATGGCGATGGCCATATCTGACCAGTGCTAACTCCACAAGGTGGAACTGCCTCCATTAACAACATCCACATAACCAATTCATGTGAGGTCAGACATGTCCACCATGCTTCCGCTCCCTTTTCTATGAATTCCATCACCAATCTTACTGATTTACTAGTTTCAAAATACATTGCAAATAGCTCACAGACCACAAAGGACATACTCATGATTATGAGGTTTATGACTGAAGTCAAGAGCTATCATTCAGATTGGCAGCAGGATACAATCACTCCATCAGGACAGCTTCAGAAATGTGCTTACAGGTTCCTCAGACTGCAGCCTTGTGGCTTTAGGCCAATGTTACTAAGTGTTCTTAGTTCTGCCATTCATGGCGCCTTATCCCAAGTTCTCCAGAAAGCTTGAGCAAAAGCTTCTAGTTCTGGTTCTGGATCTGTAAGGTAGCAGTCCTTGGCCAGCTCTGTCTTATGCTGTTTTTTTTGGTCACTGTTTCAACTATTGCTGCTGCTGTGCTTTAGGCCTGGCTGGTAATAAGAATTTCTGGCTTGAAGGGTGCACACTGCATTCTCTGCTTCTTCTTTGCTGGTAGTGAGATTCTCAGGTTCTGTCCCTGAATCTACTCAATTTTACAAGAAACTAGCTAATCCCATTATGGATAGACTACTTTACCCTACTTTGACCAAGTCAAAGTCAATGTCTAGGAAAGCCATTTTGAACAATAAACCTTTGATATCACAATTGTCTTTCTATTGTTTCATTGTCCTAAAAGAAAACATTTCTATTTAAATTTACTCTTTTAACATTACTGTTGGAGCCTAATCTGACAGAACCTAATCAAATGGGAACTGCTGGTCTACATCGAAACGTTTTCTATAGCAGGATTGTCACTACAAATCCAGTGTGGAGATTTTCAGATTACAACCAAATATACCTAGTAAAGAACTAGTGGAGCTGCTTATGTTTGTGGCACATGTTTATTGGTCACTACTACCCAGAACATCTAAGTAACTTAACTTTCCTCAGGAACTTAAAAATCTGCCCCCTTATAATCACACTGTCTTGGATTCCAGTCTATGAATGACATTTTGCAAGACATTGATCTTGCGAAGGAATAACAACCTAATTAATCCATCAAGTTTGCTAGAACTTTTCTTTGAACTTCTGCATTGCCATGACAAGCATCTATGAAAAACTTTTTAAACTCGTATTGGAACTGATATTGAGAGCATAAATGCAAACCAGAAGAACAATAAAGTCAATATGTTGTTATGTGCCGTCAAGTCACTTGCGAGTCATAGTGACTCTATGTTCAACAGCCCTAAACCCTGCTCTATCCTGTGCCAATCACACTGTCTCTGACACTCCCATCCGATTACCCCAGTCACTGAATCACTCCACCTCATAGAGGATCTTCCCCTCCTGCGCCGTCCCTCCACCCTCCCAAGCATGATGTCCCTCTCCAAGGACATGTTCCTCCTTAAAACATGTCCGAAGTATGTCAGACAATTTTATGTACACCATGTTGAGAGACAGCAATGAAGCTGCAGCAAAGATATCTTTGGATGTGATGATTGAACTCTACATATGAAACATTTGGAGCTATGCCAAAACTATTAATGCTGTCACAATGGCATGTCATCAAGAGATTAGTTGCTGCTTTGACCTTCTTTCTGGGGAAGGACGAAGAGGAGAAAAAGCTCAGTAACTCTGAATGATGAAGGACCAACAGCAAGAGACTTTCTAGTGCAGAATGTCTTAAGGAAGAAAAGCTCCAAACACAGGAAAGAATGGAAAAAGCTATGAAAGTACTCAAGAAGCAAAAAAAAAAAAAGAAAAAAATCAGATGTGTTTAACTTTCCTTTGATTCATGAGCCCCAGGATTTTGGAGAAAAATTGCTAACATATTTAGAAAGTTCTGAGGAGAAATGTGAAGATGACACTCATGAACCTTATCTCCAGATTAGTGGGGATTCATGAGCTTTTTCCTCTTTAACTTCTTATCCCTTTTTTTCAAAGGATTCTGCAGCCCCACCAAAGAAAAATAATAAAGGTCCTTTTGTTTGCTGCGCAAGCATCTCATCACATGACACCCCCAGAGATCATTCAGTCATTGCTCATGATGGTGACCAATAATTTTGCTACTGATAAGAACTCTGGTGAAGTTATGAGAGTAGAAAATCAATTCTATCAAAGAGATATCAGCTCAATGTCCTCTCGCCATGACCAAAGAACTTCTCCAAGACCACACCCAGTATAGAACACACAAAGACAAGAATGTATTGATGTCTGCTAGAACTCTGATTCAGCTATTCAGAACACTGAACCCTCAGATGGTGCAAAAGAAACTCCAGTGGGAACAGAGGGGTAAATATGGGTAGGGAGGACACCACAGCCTTACACAATTTAGTGAGTGGAGGGAGGGGTAGAGGAGATAGGCAGAATCCAGTGGGGATCTGATGGTTGACATAGTCCAATGGCGATTAATTTTATAAAGCACAATATATGGGAATGATTATATTAAACATAATGGCCACAAAGGAAAATGTGGAGGAAATATGCATAAAAATGAAACTTATTAAAAATAAAAAGAAATTTCAGGGTAGACCTACAGAGGCCTCAACAGAGACAAGAGTGCAAGAATGTGGAGAATTAGATGTTAAAGATTGCATTCCAGGGGCAGAAGTTCTCCAAGTTTTGAAAGAAGAAGAAAAGCTGTAAATTATGAAGATGGGTAGGAAAGTGCTAGACTCAGTGAGGAGAAAGGTGATGATGATGGTGAACATTTTGACTTGAACCATGCTTCTGACGAAGAACAGGAATGTATTGCCAAGAAGTTAAAGAGCTTGTACTTAGCAGAGCGCAAAGCCAATGCTGCAGCTGTGAGTACTAGCCAGGCTTTAACTTAGGAAGACTTCCAGGAAATCCTAATGGCCCAGCTGAGGAAAGAACCAGTGCTGCCCTGGAAAAGCAGAAAAGAGGAAGACATTGAACACCTTCCTAGAAAACCAAAGTCTAACAAAGAAACAAGATTAATAACTGCAATGGCTGGAAAGACACCCAAAAGAATTTGTGAGAAAGAAAAGCAAAATTAATCCATTTTCAAGTTCCACAAATGAAGAGAAGGAAAAATAGAAGAACTTTATGATGATGCAATATAGCCAGAATGGGATTAGGTCTGTCAGAGATGATGAGATTGGCTCAGGATAGGGCAGAGTTCAGAATTAATGTACATAGAGTTGTTATGAGTAGCAGATGACTCAATGGTGCATAATAACAACAAAAAACATTTCTTCAGAGAAAAGCAACTGCCACTGCGAGATGCACTTTTAAAAAAGAGAAAAAAACAATGAAGCAATTTCCAAGCAAGTTTTCCATCTCAAGGAGAATGCTAAAATATGTATAATTGCTCTGTACGTAAAGAATGTCTTTTCATATTAAAAACTCTAGGTGCCCCATGTTTTGAAAACCCACACATACACAAGAGTACTGGTATCCGTAATACTCTAGACAATATTTCAAAGTGTCAGGAGGATGTGTTACCTCTTGAGTAAAATTTCATTAGTGATTATAAATCCACTGTAAAATATTCACTGTAACCTTCTAAACAACTAGTGTTGGCAGTGAAACATAAATTTGAGTAAATGGCTTGCTGAACGTAGCTTTTATCTGTATAATTACCCAAACTGACTCACTTTCCTAAGTCACTAGTTAGTTCTTCCTTTGTTATTTGCAGTAATTATGATGAAATGGAATTTTCTAATAATTTCTTTAAAAACTATCTACACGTTATGCTTTATAGGCAAATGGTAGGCTTGGAACGATTTTTCACTAGACATTTCTGACAACTGCAGTCTAGTTGGTCCCATGTCCCATTGCCTGAAAGAAACTTACATGGTAAGAGAAAAAGAGCTTTTTAAATTTTTAGAAGATGTTTGTTTTATTCTGTGAACCAGAAGAAAACTATATGTTGGCTGAACAAGGTTGAATTTAGGAAACCTTACATCTGAACTGAAGGTACTCTTGCAGCTAAGCACCTGGAGGGGGATAAAAGAGGCTTGGAAGAGACAGTAAAATCTGGCTCCTTTGCTTCAAAAATCTGGTGACTTGGGAAAGTTTCAGATGAAATTCAATGAATAAGTCATGGCAAGGGCAGCCAGGTCTAGCTTATATGTTTTATGAATGAAAGAGGGACTTTATCAGAAAATGGGAATTTGGGGACAAGCATGGAGGTTCAAGATGGGCCACTGGTTGACTGGAAGCTACACATTGTAACTGCAGAAGTGCTGGATATATTATGTGTGCACACACATACACACTCTCTGGTTTGGGGGAGGGGGTTTCCTCCTTTTTTTAAAAAAATAAAATTCATTCATGGTTGCTCATTTTTATCCATCACCTTCTCTTTCACCCTACCTCAGTCCACTTTGCAGTTCACCTCTTGCTCCCTATTGTTATAATACAAATAATGCATAATTACATATTCCTTTTGGACCGCTCTTCCATTCATCTGTTCCAATGCAGTGTTCACAATCTATCCACTATTTTTCTACTTCCCCTTAACCTCCCATGTCAGTTTTTATTTTATTTTTTAAAAAGTTTTTATTAATTTTAATGAAAATTTACAGACTTTGGATTTCCCATTCATTCATTATTTCTCCCTGCCCCCCGCCCCCGAGTACACTCTTGTCTTTGAAAAGTAAAAGAAAAATTCTTTCATTGTCATACAATCCCTCCGCCCACGTACACTCTATTATGTAGCCTTCATTCTGGACTCCTGTCATGACAATAATACTTAATCACATATCCCTTTTAGACAGTTTTCTCCCTCATCTGTTTCAATGCAGTATACATTATTTATCCCATTTTTCTCAGTCTCCTCTCAACCCTGATGTCAGTCCTGTTTTACAACAATGGCATTATGTAGTAATTGTCCCTGTGTGACTGAGATATTTCACTCAGCATAATGTCCTCCAGGGTCACCCATTTTGAATAATATTGCATGAGTTCCTTGTTTTTCAATGCTGCATAGTAGTCCATTGTGTGAATATACCACAGCGTCTCTATCCATTTGTTTGTTGATGAACACTTAAGTTGTTTCCAACTCTTTGCTATTGTGAACAAACCGCAGTAAACATGGGTGTGCATATATCTGCTTGGGTGGCAGTTATGGTCTCTTTGGGGTATATTCCCAGGAGTGGAATTGCTGGGTCAAATGGTATCTCTATTTGCAGCTTTTTGAGAAAGCGCCACACCACCTTCCACAGTGATTGAACCATTTTACATTTCCACCAGCAGGGAATAAGGGTTCCAGTTTCTCTACAACCTTACCTGCATTTGTTGCTTGCTGTTCTGTTAAATTTTGCGATTCTTACTAGGGTGCAATGATATCTCATAGTTGTTTTGATTTGCATCTCTCTTAGAGCTAGGGATTTTGAATATTTCTTCATTTCCTTGTTGGCCATCTGAATATCTTCTTTGGTGAAGTGTCTGTTCATATCCTGTGCCCATTTTTCAATTGGTTTGCTTACCTTTATCTTGTTGTGGTGCTCAAGTATTTTATAAGTTTTGTTAGAGAAATTTTTGGATATGCATAGGGATTTGATTCTTAGAAGGTCCCATTAATCTATTTTATCTTCTCCTAATTGTAGATTTTTCAGGATACTTGGAAGACTGTTTATGTCATGGATTAGGACTTCAAAAGTTCTTCAAAGCTTTTATTTAATGAAGCTTATAGTCTTTGGTTTCAGTCCTAGGTCCATGATCCACCTAGAGTTGGTTTTTGTATATGGAGTGAGGTATGGATCTTGTTTGAGTCTTCTGCAGATACTTTTCAAATTTTGCCAACATCATTTGTTAAAAAA
>NW_006399813.1:14354505-14356177 GCF_000299155.1 Elephantulus edwardii | reverse complement strand
AGCAGTATGGTCAGAAAAGATGCTTTATATTATTTCTGTGTTTTTTAATTTATTGATGTTTGCCTTGTGACCTAGAATGTGATCTATTCTGGAGAACATTCTATGCATATTGGAGAAGAAGGTATACTGTGCTTTTTTTGAATGCATTAGCCTATAAATATCTATGAGGTCAAGTTGGTTTATTGTGTGGTTTAATTCTTCAGTATCTTTGTTGAGGTTCTTTCTGGTAGTTCTTATCTTTTCTTGAGAGGAGTGTATTGAAGTCTCCAAGTAATATAGTAGTGCTGTCTATTTCCTTTTTCAGTTTTGATAATGTTGGTTTTATATATTTTTCAGGTCTTTCATTTGGTGCATAGATATTTATTATTGTTATGTCTCTTGTTCTATTGATCCTCTCAGCATTATGTAGGACCTTCCTTGTCCTTCATGATGGTTTTTACATTGACATCTATTTCATCACTACTCCTGCTTTTTTCTGGTTGCCATTTGCTTGGTATATTTTCCCCCACCCTTTTTTTTTCTTAGTCTTTTTCCATCTTCATTTTTCAGGTGTGTCTCTTGTAGAGAACATATTGATGGATTTTGTTTATTATCCAATCTGCTACTCTTTTTCTCTTCTGCGGTGCATTTAAACCATTCACATTCGGTGTGATTACTGAGAGGCAAGGTTTTATCGCTACCATGGTGTTGTTGCTAGTTACTTTGGTCCATGCTACTTTCTGTGGTACGTCTGTAAGAAGGACATCTCTGAGTCTTTCCTGAAATGCTGGTCTTGTTTTTACAAACTCTGTTAGGTTCTGTTTTTCTGAGAATATCTTGATCTTTTCTTCATATTTGATGAATAATTTTGCTCGGTACAGTATTCTTGGTTGACAGTTGTGTTCTTTGGATGTTTGATATATGTCCTTCCTCTCTCTTCTTGCTTGCATGGTTTCTGCTGAGAAATCGGCACTTAATCTTATCTGCTCTCCCTTATAGGTTACTCTTTATTTCTCCCTTGCTGCTTTCAGGATTCTCTCCTTATGGTTCTGACAAATTTAAGTATGATATGACTTGGTGATTTTTCTTTTGGGGTCTAGTCTATATGGTTTTCACTACGCTTCTTAAATATATGTTCTCTCATTCTTCATAATGTCTGGGAAGTTTTCCTTTAGTAATTCTTCCACAACTTTTTCAGTGCCTTTACTTGCTTCTTCCTGTTTTGGGATTCCAGTGATGTGCATGTTATTTCTCCTGATGGTGTCCCACATTATTCTTGGGTTTTCTCCTTTTTCCTTCTTTTTTGAGTCTGATTTTTGCTCTAGCAGATCAGTGGTGACAATTCTGTCTTCTTTTTCACTGGTTCTGTGTTCCATCTCTTCAACTCTGATCATGTGTCCCTCCATCATGTTGACAGCATCTGAAAAATTGGACCTCATATTTTGAATAGTGGTTTCTTGTTTTCCAGTGCCACTAATGCCTTACTTGCTTTCTCTACATTGTTATGGATTTTTTTATAGTTCCTCCTGATTTTTGCTTGTTGTTGTTGTTGTTATGTGCCATCGAGTCGCTTGCGACTCATAACGACCCTATATACAACAGCCCTAAACTCTGCTCTGTCCTGTGCCAATCGCACTGTCTCTGACACTCCCATCCCAATTATCCCAGTCACTGAATCAATCCACCTCATAGA
>NW_006399813.1:14350455-14352440 GCF_000299155.1 Elephantulus edwardii | reverse complement strand
GAATGTCCCATCTGTGCTTCATTGACTATGCAAAGGCATTTGACAGTGTTTTTGCTTGTAGTATCATGTAATTCTTCAGGTTTGTCTTTCATCCATTGAAAATATTCAGTCATTGTCCTTTTAAATTCTGCGTCAGAAAGTTCCATCAGACTTTCTGGCTTCAGGAAATCCAGTGATACTGTGTCATTCTTTGGGTGTGACATCTTGCTTTGTGCTTGTGTAGTGTGTAGGATATCTTGCTTTCTTTGAGACTTTGACATTTTCTTGATCTGAAGACAATGCTCTAGAGATCAGTTGTGTAACTACCCCACTTGTGTTTTTCTATGAACTTCTGACTCCAGGGAAATGTCAGTTCAGAGCCTGTGAGAGCATCCTCTTGTAGGTAAGACAAGTCAAGGTGTTTTCAATCAAAGGCCAATTGATTGACCAGATGTGTAGGCACAGGTGTGGAGCCAAATGGGGTAAGGTAGGCACAGGGATGGGGTGAGGCGATCACTAGGGTAATTCAACCACTTGGGGGACCTCACTCAGACCTCAGCTGTTCAGGTGTGCTCCCAATTGGTGTCCTTACTCAAATTCCAGCAGTCTGCTGAGTGAAAACCACTGAGGGTGGGAGATGGACAGCTAGAATTTGAGTAGGGACCCCAATTGTCAGTTTTCTTTTTTTAACAGTAGTGTTATTCAGTATTTGTCCTTTTGTGTCTGATCTATTTCACTCAGCATATAATGTCCTCCAGGCTCACCCATATTGTATAATGTTTTATAAGTTCATTGTTTTTCAAGGCTGTCTAATATTCCATCCTGTGAATGTACCATAGTTTTTCTATCAACTTATTTGATGATGAATTAAATTTCTCTCTTTGCTACTATAAAGAATGCAGCAATAAACATGGGTATGTGTGCATCTGTTTGGGTGGCAGCTCTGATTTCTTTAGGATATATTCTTAATCGTTTCTATAGATGCCAAGAGCACGAAGTTAAGTCTTTCCTGGGCTTCACTGATTTAAAAGGCACATTTGGGCATATTATGAAATTATAAATGAACTCATCAATACATGATGTTTTACTATTATCAATATATGATGTTTTACTATTATAGAATCTTTTGATAATAGAAAACATTTTTCATGAACGAATTACAGATAACATTGAGAAGAATGAGAATCACAGAATGCTCCTTTGTACTCATGCAAAACCTATACATACAAAAAAAACTATGAGATACCATTTCACCCTAGTAAGAATAGAAAAATTTAAAAAACAGCAAACAACAAATACTGGCAAGGTTTTGGAGAAAGTGGAACCTGTTTTCACTGTTGGTGGGAGTGAAAAATGGTGCAACCACTATAGAAGGCACTATGATGCTTCTCAAAAAGTTGTAAATAGAAATACCACTTGACCCAGCAATTCTACTCCTGGGAATGTACCCTAAGAAACCATAAGCGCCACCCAAGCAGATGTATGCACACCCATGTTTATCGCAGCTTTGTTCACAATAGCCAAGAGATGGGAACAACCTAAGTGCCCATCAACAAATGAATGTATTGAGGAGCTGTGGTATATTCACACAATGGAATACTATGTGCATTGAAAAACAAGGAACTCTTGCAGTATTATTCAAAATGAGTGACCCTGGAGGACATTATGCTGAGTCAAATATCTCAGTCACAAAAGGACAAATACTGCATAGTACCACTGTTGTAAAATGGGACTGACTTCAGGGTTGTGGGGAGACTGAGAAAGATGGGATAAATTTTACATTATGCATTGAAACAGAGGATAGAGAGAACGTTAAAAGTGATATATGCTTAGGTATTATTGTCATGGCAGGAGTCCAGAACAAAGGCTGCATAGTGGAATGGACCTGGGGACAGGGATTGTATGACAATGAAATGATTTTTCTTTTACTTTTCAAAGAGAAGAATGAACTGGAGGGGAGGTGTGGGCAGGAAGAAAAGTACAATAATGAGTGAATGAAAATCCAA
>NW_006399813.1:14343133-14350335 GCF_000299155.1 Elephantulus edwardii | reverse complement strand
TTTTTGTTATGTGCTGTTGAGTTTCCTGGGAACCATAGAGACCAGAAGCAGCTCTGAACTCTGCCCTATCCTGAGCCACTCTGGTTAGGATGCTGCAGGATAGGGCAAGGCTCAAATCTGTTATTCATAGGGTTGCTATGAATCAAAGTGGACTTAATTTCCCCTAACAACAACAATGCCTGTCAAGCCATGTCCTAAAATCCCAACCATTTTACTGAGCAAAAACATGCATTGTGTGATTCACTTGCAATATCAGTATTAATTCTAAGTTTTTAAGTTGTTCCTGCTATTTTTGGTGACTCAGGCTGTACAGAGTTCAGCCTGTAGAGAAGTGAAGTCTGGAAAAATGACTCTAGTTGGTAACCCCCACATAGGTGGCTTGCAGATTGCAGAACCATCATTAGGTTTGTTCTTTGTTATGAATCACTTAAGAGTCAGAGAATGTTGTTGGCAGTGTGTGGAGCTCTAGTTCATTCTCTACCAATATTATGCAGAGCTGAAGGGACTTTATCACATAGCCGTCTAGGGACATCACTAGTACTGGAACTCTTGGGTCTTTATTGCTGCTCTTTCAAATGATGCTCTAAGGATCCAAGGGATTGCACAGGAAGGGGAAAAGAGAATTACATAAAGGCCTCCTCTCCATTTTTCCATTGGTTTGCATGGTTGATGAAGTTCCTCATTCATCAAGTACTCTTACCTTATGGAGTTTAAACCATATGGAGTTTGCAAGTTAAGTCACCGTAGGCTTTTAGAGCACAGCTAGACTTTTCACATAACATGAAGGTTGCCAGATCTTAATGAGAAAGCTTGTGCCTGGTATACTACCCATATCCCTGCAGCCAATTGCTTGAAGCAAGTCACAGACCCTGATTCAAGAGGAGAGGGCAACACAGCGGTATGAATGCAAGGAGGAAGAGTTCACAGGAGGGGTGGAACACCAGGGTAATGTCTTCAACTGTTTATAATGATGCATTGACTCTAACGGCCATCACAGGGTTAAGTGGATATTTTCAAATATGAAAAGGACTGATCTTCCCAAGTACATTTTTCTTTTTTCAAAAGAAGAGAGAAAAATACCAGGGTTTACAAATCTCCTGCGGTGCTTTGAAAGGCATCCCATCTTATTGCCTCTTTCTCAGGAGGTATTTGGCTATTGTGTGGAGAATCTCACCACTGTAACTCAGCAATGCCAGGAGTCAAGAAATTGAATTGACCCCCAATCCCCTCTGGATGTTGTAGCTTGGATATTTGCTATCATGTTGGAGTTATTTTTTTTACTTTCATTGTCTTCAAATTCTCACTCAGTTAAAAATGGTGCGAAAGAGTCAAATGAGGTTCATAATACAAAATCATCTTTATTATTGTTAGACTGGCTGTTTCTCTTCTCAACAGCAGAACTTAGATTATCTGCTTTCTCCTGTTTCACAAAGCTAAAACTACCAGGTCTGTCAGAAGCAGTCGCTGTATACCCCAGGGAGACAAGAAGCTAAAGCTATCTCTCTTCTTCTATCACTCTGGAGACAACTAAGTGTTAGAGGCCAAGACACAGAGCAGATTCCTTTTGATTTGAGGCACCTCGAGTCAATCTGATTAGGAGATTTAAGTGGGTAGGATGAAAAGAGGAGTAAAATATATTCACTGAAATACTGACTCCAGCTAGGGGTAAAAGAGGAAAACTTTCCTCTCAATGAGCTGGCCTCATAAAAACGATCACAATAGAGTTTCAGGTTGTTGCTACTGCTGTTAGCTGCCACCTAGTGGGCCTTTTCCAGTCCGTTCTGCCAAATGAAGAATCCTAGAGAACTACCAGAAACTTTGAGTCACAGAAATTTTGAGCTATAGTTCTGCTGATTCAGTTAAAAAAATGTTGCTGTGCAGTTAAGAAGAGTCTTGATTTTGGAGTGTTAGAGATCCTGGGTCTACTAGATGTGTAACCTGGTGAGATTTCTTTAAATTTTCTAAGCTTTGTTATAATATCTATAAAAATGAGTTAATACCTATAGTATTAATATTATTAATACCTGTGGTACCTATAGCCCTGGTGGCATAATGTGTTGTGTGTTTGGCTGCAGACTGAAAGGTCAGAGATTAGGATGTGCCAGCCCATTTCCAGTCTTCTCCCCTAAGGATTTACAGCTTTGGAAATCTGATGGAGGGTCACTATGAGTCAGAATAAACTCCATGTCAGTGAGTTCAGTTTGGGTTTACATTTTAGGGCTATGAGCCAATAATTATTAACAAGGGTTGTCATGAGGATGAAGAAGTTTATGATGTCTTCTTTACAAAGGAGGATCGCAGGGATCCTTATGTTAAAATTGCTTCTATCCAAATAGGCCACTTCTGGTGAGGACTTGGGTGATTCTGGTGTTTTCTGTTTTGTCCAGGAAGTGGGCTTACTTCCTACTTACATTTCACTGGAGTTCAAATATGATTTTGGTTCTGAGTGTGTAAAATAGTAAATATTCTCAGAATTACTTATATTAGAACGTAGAATGTGTCTGTGCCAGAAGGTCTGACACTTCACTAAAGCTTTCTAGTTTGGCGTTCTCAAGTATTGGGAAGAAAGCCAACCACTTGGAGGAAAGAAGAAATCATGACTAAGCGAGTTTGGTGTCATGGAGTTCTTGTACTATAATTTATGCACTTTTCACAAGAAATTCCCATTTTGTCTTGATGGCAGACAAACTTCTTTTTTTTATTTTTTATTTTTTTTTCTATATTTTATTAATTTTCATAAACATTTACAGAGATTTTGGGTTTCCATTCATTCATTGTTGCACTACAGACAAACTTCTTGAGGTGTGGTAGCAAATGCATTCATTTGGCTTACATTTACTTTATTTTTAATAAATTCATATTTTCATCATTCATATACATTGTGTTCCATACAGTCCTTCATTTACATTAGATCTCATTATTTATATTGTGGGCTTCGTCCCCCTTACAATCATCCCACCAACAACTACTTCTGTGAAAGTGTGTATGTTGGCTACTTCATGGCTCGTGCCCTAATAGCCTCCTTTTAGATACCCATTTCTGATATGCCCATCCTTAACAAACCAGTACTCTGAGGAAACAGAGTGAGGAAACATGCCCCTTTTGATGAATGATCCTTTGTTTAAACTTGGAGACTTTGAGCATTTTTATTCATAAGCAGCATCCAGTTCAAAGCAAGCCATTATGTTGCAGCAATCTACCCTATATCACAGCATGGATCATCTTCTCTTCATTCAGAAGGGCAAACAGGAAAGAGGAGGAAAAAGGGAAAAAGGAAATGAAGAGACTGTTCTCTTATAACCAGAACAAGTTTTTTAGTGTCTGAAGGAGGGTAAAAGTTGGCACCTAACAGACCCCACCTCCAATAATTGAAATTGCAGTGTCCCCACTCATATAGATCACTTGAATGCATCCACAGGAGTGGAAGTGGGAGGAATACAACAACGGAGACACAGGCGGAGCTTGGGCATGTTCCTTGCACTGCCACCCAGCATGCACAGATGTGTGGATGAACAGGGAAGGGCTGTTGGCTTGAAGAGCCAAGGGAGTTGGGAGGACCCCTGACTTGTTGATTCGGTTGGGCTCCCTGTGGGATCTGGCCAGAGTGAGGAGACCAAGAGGTCTGGAATGCAGGGAGAAGTATGAACGCCTGAGCATACAGCTTATGCGCATTTAAACCTAATCACAGAGGGCTGGGGCTGAGTTACTTTTCTATTTTATTGACTAGGTCTGTTCTCCTCCACAGGCTCCTAGATCCCCGAGCAGCAAGGGGAGAGTGGCTAGGGAATGTTCTATACTTTTCAGTCAGTGATCTCTTGCTCCTAAGTAGACTTTGGACAAATGCAACTTTCTTGGGCTCAGATTCTGGTTGTGAATAGTCCATTTCACCTCTTCATGACAGAGATGAAAGTGTTTTATGAGGCAGGGTGTTTTATAAGCTATAGTTAGGGTGATAGGTTCTTTAGATGGTAAAGCGTTATCCAGAGATATTCAGGTAGATAGAAGGCAGAAGTCTCTGATCTACAGCCCCAAACAAGAGAAGGCTGGTGTGTAGAGTCTCACAGGGGGCTGCTCTGGAGAACAAAGTGGTCGCAAGTTGGGACTGTATGATGGCTTCTGTGTGGTAAGTGGGTTAGCTAGATTTCCTGGATCCTGGGGATTGCTTTATATTTTGAAATGTTTCCCAACTTCCAAAAGCCCGCCAGATACCTAACACCCAAAGATAACCCCTTCTGCTTTTGGCAGATAAGTGTGCATGGCTCCCCCAGGAGCATTGGAATCTGATAAGGATCTGCCACAATCTGTCTCTACATTCCTCACCTGCCTTTCCTCCTGGCTGCCTGCTTTTCTATGTGTTTATGCTCTCTGTTCCCACTGCCATCTGTACCTTTGCCTCCTGATCCTCAGCCAGGCATGGATCTTATTTTCCAAATCCTCTTGTGTTCATCAAAGGCTTGGATCATGGTTTTGTTTCTGTATTTATTGTATTTATATCCTTTGTGCCAGTTACTGCTTGTTGTAGTGGTGTGCTTTTGATATGCAGCTGACCCATAGCTAACCCTCCAATGGGTTTTCAGAGGCTGTAAATCACACAGGAGGAGACCCTTCTCCCATGGAGCAGTTGGTGGATTCAAACCATGTGCCTTTGGGATTGCAGCACAACTTCTTATCACTAAGCCACCGGAGTTACTAGTTAATCTTAGACATCCGAAATGATGCAGTGACTCTTATTCATCCTTCTATATTGACTCTGGACAAATACCAGTCAGAGTTGAGAAAATTGATGAGTAGCTTCTGTCCAAAAGACCAGTAAGGCAATATTCCAGATGGAGGCCAGAAGAAATTTAGTTTCTGTCTTGCTGTGTATAGTTTCACTGCAATGAAAAAACTAGGATTTGAATATAACTCATGAGAATTCACTAGATTTCTGCAGAGTTCTTTGCTTTGTTGCCTCAGCGTGATTCCTTTGGAATGTGGTGACGTTAGCATTGCTTTCAAGATATTCAGTCCTAAAGTACTGTTGTTCTTTTACATTCCTTACAGGGCCATTTCCGCTTTAAAAGATGAGAGAGGAAAGCAGAGCCACCTGGATTGGTTAACATTATTCTATGTCCTCATGACTTCTCAACTCATGTTCTTCCTCATGTTTTTGTTTTTGAACAGATACTAATTTTGTGTTGGGAAATGCCCAGATAGTGGACTGGCCAATCGTGTACAGCAACGATGGATTTTGCAAGTTATCTGGCTATCACAGGGCAGAAGTGATGCAAAAAAGCAGTACCTGCAGGTATTTATGGGGCTGTTTGTTTGTTTGTTTATTTTACTGAAGATTTTATCACGGTGTTTTTCAAAAAAGAAAATGGCTTACTTTGTTAGTGAATTTTCTTAATTCTTCGATATTCAACCATGAGTACTTGTTGGGCAAAATCAATTGTTGTCAGTTGCTTTGTACAGTGTCAAGTCAGAAATGACTGAGAGCTGACCCTCCAGCAAGTATTCAGAGGTTGCAAAAACCAAAGGAAAAGATCGTCTACTTTTTTCCCCACGGAGCAGCTGGTGGATTTGAACCACATGCCTTTGGGTTGGAAGTACCATTCTTTACCACTAGGCCGCCATCTAGAAGGCCTAAAACATGGTCCCAACTGATTATTATCAATAACATCAAACACAATCAAAATCCTGCTGAAGATTATTAAAAAAATGACTGGAACAATATGCAAGCTGGCTTTAGAAAAGGCCATGGCATTAAGGACATTATCACCAATATTAGATGGATACTGGCTGAAAGTAGAGAGTAACAGAATAGTGTCTATCTGTGTTTTATTGACTATGCAAAGGCATTTGAGTGTATGAATCACAACAAATTGTGGCTGATGTTGAGAAGAAAAGGATTCCCAGAACACTTGATTGTGCTCATGTGAAACTTATGCTTGGACCAAGAAGCAGTCCTCAGAACAGAGCAAGGAAACACTGCATGGTTCAAAATCAGGAAAGAAGTACTTTAGGGATGTCTCCATATCTTTAAATTATATACACAGAACAGATTATTCAGGAAGCTTGACTTTATGAGGAGGAATGTAGCATCAGGATTGAAGGAAGACTCATCAACAACCTGTTTTGCCTCTGACACACCTAAATTACTGAAGCTAAGGAGAGCCTGAAGTGTTTGCAACAAAAAGGTCAAAGGCCGTAGTCTTCAATATGGATTGAAGCTCAATAATAAGAAGACAAAGATTCTCACCACTGGGCCAATTGGCAACACTATGATAAATAGAAAAGAGACTGAGTTTGTTAACAATTTCAGCTTGCTCAGTTCCACAATTAACTCTTGGTACCAGCAGTTGAGAAATCAAAAGATGAATTGCGTTAGGGAAAGCTACTGTCAGGGATTTCTCCAGAGTCATGAAGAGCAACAATCTCAGTCAAGGGACTAAGAGGTACCTGAATCAGGCCATGATTTCCACAATTACTTGCTATACTTCAGAGAGCTGGACTAAGGATGGCTGAAGAAGAATTGATGTCTTTGAGTTGTGGTTCTCAAGAAGAGTATTGAACCACCAAGAGAACAAAAAGGTCTGCCCTGGAGAGGATGAAACCAAGCTGCTCCTTGGAGGCAAGAGTTTTGAAACTTGGTCTCACATACTTTGGACATGTGACCAGGCGGAACCTATCCTTGAAAAAGGATATCATGCTTAGAAAGGTGGAGGGGAAACACAGGAGAAGAAGACCCTGGATGAGATAGATTGACAAAGCAACTGGAATAATAGAGGTAAGTGTGTTGTTAACAGTGAGACAAGCTCAGGAGGGAAGAATTCAGAGCTATTGTATATAGGGTCACTATGAGTCACAGGCAACTGAATGGCACATAACAACAGCAAAATAACAAAAATAACCCATGACATAGAAATTCTGCTGCACTAGTGTATAGGCTGTAGGGAGCTTTGCTGCTCACTCAAAGGCCACACTTCTCTAAAGGTTTAACTCTACCAGTGACTCCTAGAGACAAAGATGGATAATCTCTTCCAGTGTGATTTACATCCTTAGAAATCCAGTGGAAGATGTGATTCAGCAGCAATGAGCAAAAATAAAGAGAACCACAGAAGAGCTGTGGGTGAGCATTAACATTACTGGTAAGTATATTCATTTTCTCCTGGACACAGAGCCTACTAATTGGTCCTAAAAGCCTTCTGAGGTCCCAACTC
>NW_006399813.1:14329790-14342123 GCF_000299155.1 Elephantulus edwardii | reverse complement strand
ATTTAAAAAAATGAACATTTTAGAATAGAAATATGATGTTGGGGTCAAGGATCTTAATAATGAAGTTTTTCTTTAGCTAAATTTCTTTTATCAGCAAAAAAGAAGAGAAGCAGTAGTTTTCCAGTTTATACTATTATCCCTCTATGTAATCTCTAATTCAAATGCTGAGGCAAATTATACTAAGAGCATAGTTTCTGTATCTTCTAAGTATTGGTGTTACAGACATTCTTTCAAAGCATCTTCAAGTGTTGCACTGAACTCCTACCATGCCCCCATAGTGTCCTGCTGGGCCACACCTCAGCTTCTTTCTCTGTTCGCCTTCTTCAGTTTTCTGTCATCAGTGATGTTTGCATAAGTGAAATAAATTTCTCAAACCTACCAAATCCAGATGTAAACTCTGCCTGAACTAGGCATAGACTTCTGCTTTCATAAGCTGCATTTTTATAGTATTAAGTCAGGAAGGTACCTTTAGATGTACTAAATGTGTTATAAATGTGTCTGTTTTATTACTTTTTAGATTTTCAAGATTTTTGTTGTTGTTAGGTGCCATTGAGTCAAGTATGACCCACAGTGACCCTATGAACAACAGATCTGAGCCATGTTTTATCCTATGCCATCCTCACACTTTTAAACACACTAGGTTCCACTGTGACAGTTACTATATCAATCTTCATGGTTGAGGGTCTTTCTTTCTTTCATTGACCTTCCACCTTTCCAAGCATGATATTCCTCTCCAGGAAATAGCCTCTGCTAGCAACATACCTAAAGTATGTTAGGCAAAGCTTTATCATCTTTGTCTTCAAGGTGCACTCTGGCTACACTTTCTCCAAGTTCTTTTGGCAATTCTTGGAATATTCAATACTTTTCTCCAAAGCCACAGCTCTAGGGCATCAATTCTTCTCTGTCACTGTTATTCATCGTACATTTCTAAAATATGTAGCATTTTGATTAAATCAGTTAGAGACTGAAAGCCTCTTATTTAAAGCAGTTGGGACCTGGAAGGTGGGTCTTTTTCTTTAACAATTTGTTAGTGGCTTGGAGCCTCTTTTTTAAAGCAGCTTGGACCCAGAAAGCAGGCCTTTTACATAGTTGGTTGGGAGCTGGGAGCTTCTTTTTTTAAATCATTTGTTGGGACCCAGAAGGTGGGCCTTTTTATGAAGTCAGTAGGGGGCTTGGAGTCTCTTATATAGAGCAGTTGGGACCCAGAAAGGGTGACTTTTTTTAATTAACAGTTGTTTGAGGGCTAGCACCCTCTTATTTAAAGCAACTGGGAGCTGGAAAGGCAGGCCCTATTGACTAACAGTCAATTGAGGGCTGGGAGCCTCTTATTTAAAGCAGTTGGGACCTAGAGTCTCCTAAATTCTCAAGAGACTGGCAGCAGGATGAGGGAACAGTAGCAGCCGGAGACACAAAGTAAGGAATCACAGCAGCTTCATCACAGATATTGAGACCCAAGCCATCATATCAAGATTTGGCTAGGAGGAGGCAGGAGGGAGATCTTGGCCATGCTAGGTAAGGGATGGAAGAGGATGCTGGTGAAGTGAGGGATGGGGTATGAAATGAAGACACACACACCAAAAGGGGAAGGGACCAACATGGAATCATTAGTTACTCTGTAATAGAGAAGTGTCCTCCATCTGTTCTTTTGGGTAAAATGCTTGTCTGTCAGCTGTTGTTCTAAATCTGAGAATCTAAATTAAGACAGACTAGAAAGAAGAAGTGGCCATTCTCTTCCAAACTAACAGGGCTTTGAAAACACCTATGAACAATAAAGTACACATAGATTGTTTTTGTTGTTGTTAGGTACCATGTAGCCATGTACAACCCACAACAACCCTATGAACAACAGATCTGAATGCTGTTGTCCTATCCTGTGTCATCCTCCCGCCTCCTGATACATTTAGAGCCCATTGCAGCAGTCACTGTGTCAATCCACCTGGCTGAGGGTCTTCCTCTCCTTTGACCTTCTACCTTTCTGAGCAACATGCCCCTCTCCAAAGAATAGCCCCTATTAGCAACATGCTCAAAGTATGTGAGGTGAAGCCTCATCGTTTTTGCCTTCAAAGAGCACTGTCCTGCACCCTCTCCAAGACATGTTAGTTTGTTCTTTTGGCCGTTCATGGGATATTTAATGCTCTTCTACAATACTACACCATATCTATTAATTAGTAAATTCCTGAGATGAATGTAAAGACCTATGAATATTTGCTTTCTCAGTTAATATGCTTAACAATATCCTCATGTTTATAATTCATAGTGGATGCAGATGATTTAAACGAAAATATGCACCATTATTATTGAAAGTAAAAGATTATCACTATTGTTATATGTAATTCTATGTATAACAAGAACAGGATTAAAATATTATTTATAATTTGTTGTAAAAATATTGAAAGATGTTATTAATAAGTTGAGATAATTAATCTACATATATTGTAATTTAGCATTCTTCTAAGTTGTACAGCACTCTTTTGTCAATTTGCTGTGCTGATATAATCTGGGTTTGCTGTAATGATGAGCCTTGTGCCATTGGGAAGTCAAATGCCATAATGGCTGCCCATGGCTTACAGTGTTTGGTGGAGCTTCCAGTTTAAGACAGGTTTGGAAGCAGGAGTGGCATCCACTACCTAAACCACAAGCCTCTGGAAACTCTATGAACTTGTAGAAATGACAATAGTTACAGAAAGGCTTCAGGCCTTTTTGTCCATAGGGTCATTATGAATTGTGCTTGATTCAATGGCAATCAACAAAAACAACTACAACACCACAGCTCAAAGGTATCAATTCTTCTTCTGTTCATCCTGATTCATTGTCCAGCTCTCAGATGTATAGCAAGTGAGTGAAAAGACCATAGCCTGAATCAGACACACTTTAGTCCTTAAACTGACAATCTTATTCCTTGATAATTTAGAGAAGTCCCTAACTACAGTTTTTCTAAGTGCAATGCGTTTCCTTATTTCTAGAGTGCTGGTACCAAGTATATTAATTGTGGATTAACAGTCAGATTAGACTATCAGATATAGCACCAGAGGCTGAGCCCTTGAAGCACAAGGGAGGAGAAACAGTTGTAAGCAGACACTAGTAACTGGAATGTGGAATGTGAGAAGTATGAATGTAGGAAAATTTGACATTACTATGGAAGAAATGGAACACACAAATATTGACATATTAGGCATTTGTGAGCTGAGATGAATTGGAAGGGGACATTTTGACTCAGACAATCATATGAACTATTGTGCCAGAGATGAAAAAGTGAGGAAAAATGAGTTCAAATTCAGAGTTAAAAAGACTATCTCTATGTTCATCTTGAAATACAGTGTTGTAACTGATAGGGTAATATCCATACACATACAAGGAAGACCAGTTAATACCACTATCATTCAAATATATAGACCAACAACCAGAGCCAAAGAGGAGGAAATAGATGATTGCTACCAACTTTTGCAGTTGAAAATAGATCTAACGTGCAACCATGATGTATTAATAATAATAATAATAATAATAATAATAATAATAATAATAAAATAGTAAGTAACTGGGATGGAAAAGTTGAGAACAAGAAATAAGGATCAGTCATGGGAAAACAGGTCCTTGGTGATAGAATCGAGGCTGGAGATATTGAATTTTATACAATCAATGATTTACTAATTGCAAATACCTTTTATAAGAAGCACAAACAGAAAGTATAAATATGGCCCTCACTTAACGGTCTGCACAGAAATCAGATTGATTACTTCTGTGGAAAGAGTTGTTGGAGAAGTTCAATTTCTGCTGTGAAAACTAGTCCATGTGTTGATTGTGGAACAGACCATCAACTACACATATGAAAGTTCAAACAGAAGCCAAAGAAAGCTAATCCACAAGAGCCGAAATTCAACCTTTAATCTATCCCACTGGAATTAAAAAAAACTATTGCAAGAACAAGTTCAAGGTCCTTAACACTCATAAATATAGACCAGATGAACTGTGTGAATATCACCCATGAAGAACAGAAAAGATCATTACAAGGACAGAGGAGGAAGAGGAAACAGTATAGATGTTAGAAGAGACTCTGTATACTGCACAAGAATGCTGAGAAGCCAAAGCAAAGGGAAGAAATCAAGAAGTTAAAGAGCTTAACAGATACTTTGAAAGGGCAGCTCAAGAAGACAAAGTTAAGTGTTATAATTAAATATGCATTAAGCTGGAGTCAGAAAATAAAAAGAGATGAACTCACACAGCATTCCTTAAGCTGCACAAACTGAAGAACAAATGCAAGTCTTGTATTGCAATAAAGGATACTATTTGCAGAATATTGAATGATCCAGGAAGCATCAAAAGAAAATGGAAGGAGATGGAAACAACTGAAGTGCCCATCAACAAACTAATGGATAGAGAAGCTGTGGTATAGTCACACAGTGGAATACTATGCAGCACTGAAAAACAAGGACCTAATAAAATATTTTACAAAGTGGGAGTTATTATACATTGGAAGACATTATGCTGAGTGAACTATCTCAGTCACAAAAGGACAAATACTACATAATGCCACTGTTGTAAAACAGGACTGACATCAGTGTTAGGAGGAAACTAAAAAAAGAGGGGATAAATAATGTACCCTGCATGGAAACAGATGAGGTAAATAACTGCTTAAAAAGAATATATGATTAGGTATTATTTGTATGATAACAGTTCAGAATAAGAGCTGAATAGTAAAGTGGACTGGGTTGGGGTGGGGAATCGTACAACAATGAAATAATTTTTTTTCAAAGAGAAAAGCTAACTGGGGGTGGGGGCAAGGAGGAAAATGTGCAACAGTGAATGAATGAATGGAAATCTAAGTTCTTTATCAACATTCATTAAAATCTCAACTGAAAAAAAGAAAGAAAAGGAAGTTAGTTTCATCCACTTTGGAAAGACAAAGAGGACATGTGTGGTAAAGTGGAAGGTCAGTGAACTAAAGAGGAAGATCTTCAACAAGATGGACTATGACAATGGTTGGAACAATGGCTCAAACCTAGAAAAGCTTGTGAGGCTGGTGTAGGACTGAGCAGTGTTTTACTCTGTTGTACGTAGTGTAGTTATGAGTCCCAAATCACTTGGTGGCACCTAATAATAACAATGACTGTGTTGACCATCTTCTTATGTGCTTATTGACCATTTGTGTCTCTTCTTTGGAGAAATGTTTACTCAAGTCTTCTGCTTTATTTTTTTTTTCTGTTTTGCTGTTGAAATGTTGTAGTTCTTGATCTATTTTGTAAATTAAATTTTTCTTAAAATAAAAATAAAAAAAGAAGATGGAAGGAGGATCCAAGGCGGGGAGAGTGGAAGGTGGGGTGACAAGACTAATCATGGTGTCACACAATTTGATGGGGGGTGGGCATGAAGGAAATGGGGGGAAAGAACTGGTGTGAAAAACAATGTATTTGAATTTTTAAAATAAACTAGTATAATAATTAAAAAAAGATGGAAGGAATACAGAGTCACTGTAACAAAAATAATTGGCTGACACAGAAGAATTTAATGAAACAACATATGATCAAGAGGCAATGATTATGAAGGGGAAAGTTCAAGCTGCTCTGAAGGAATAAACAAGAAATAAGGTCCCAGGAATTGATGGAATAGCAACTGGCATATTTCAACAAACAGACACAGCCTTGGATGTGCTCACCAAGCTGTGCCAAAAAATACACAAGACAACTACCTGGCTGGCTGACTGGAAGAGATCTGTATTTATTCCCATTCCAAAATAAGGTGACTCAGCACAATGTAAAAATTATCAAACAGCATCACTAATATGACACATAAGCAAAATCTTGCTGAAGAGGATTAAAAAGATGATTGGCACAGTACACTGAGAGAGAACTACTAGAAATATAAGCTGGATTTAGAAGAGGCTGAGGCACTGTGGACATCATAGCCAATGTCAGATGTATCTTGGCTGAGAGCACAGTGTACCAGAGGAATGTTTATCTGTGTTTCATTGATTATGCAAAGGCATTTGACAGTGGCAAATTTGACAAATTGCACTAATGTTGAGAAGAAGGGGAATCCCAGAACACTTGATTGTACTCATGCAAAATCTATACTTGGATCAGGAAGCAGTACTCAGAACAGAGCAAGGAAACGCTGCGTGCTTCAAAATCAAGAAGGGAGTGTGTCAGGAATGTGTCCTGTTTCCATACATTTTCAGTCTATCTGTGGAACAGATCATTTGGTATGCTGGACTTTATGAGAAGGAGTGTGGCATCAGGATTGGAAGAAGACTCATATACAACTTGCGTTAAATAGATGACACAATCTTTCTTGCTGAAACTGAAGAGGGCTGAAGCATTTGCTGCAGAAGGTCAAGGACTGTAGTCTTAAATATAGATTGAAAACTCAACATCTAGAAGACAAAGATTCTCACCACTGGGCCAATTGGCAGTACCATGATAGATGGAGAAGAGATTGAGGTTGTAAACAATTTCAGTTTGCTCAACTCTTTAGTCAATACTCTTGGTACCAGTAGTCAGGAAATAAAAAGATGAGTTGCTTTAGAAAAAAATCTAGTGCAAAGGACCTCTCCAGAATGCTAAAGAGCAACAATATCAGTCTAGAGATTAAGGTATACCTGATCCAGGCCAAGGTCTTTGCACTTACTTGCTATTCACCAGAGAGCTGGACAATGACTAAAGATGACAGGAGAAGAATCCATGTCTTGGAGTTGTGGTGTTGAAGAAGAATATTGAACAGCCAAGAAGATAAATAAATGTGTCCTGGAGATGGTGAAACCAAGTTGCTCCTTGAAGGCAAAGATTTTGAAGCTCCATCTCACATACTTTAGGCATGTGACCGAGGGACCAATCTTTGGAGAAGGATGTTATGCTTGGAAGTGTGGAGGGATAGTGTAGGAGAGGAACACTCCGGATGAAATGGATAAACATGATAACTGTGGTTAATAGGGGTAGATGTGTCAATGTTTAGTGAGGTTGGTTCAGGATAGGGCACAGTTCAGAGCTATGTACAAATAGTACCTAGGGCCTCTATGAGTTGAAGGTGACTTAATGACACACAACAGCAACAACAACCACAACCCCCTTCATTCACTTAAAATAAAGTCACTTATCTAACAAATGGATGGTGAAGAGATTGAGATAGTTAACAGTTTTCGTTTACTTGGCTCCACAGTCAACACTCTTGGTAACAGCAGCCAGGAAATCAGGAGACGAATTGCATTGGTAAAGTCAGCTGTGAGGGACCTCTCAAGAATACTGAAGTGCAATGACATCAGGCTGCAGACTAAGGTACTCCTGACCCAGGCTATAGTCTTTGCAATTACGTGCTATGCATCAGAGAGTTGAACAGTGAATAAGGTTGATAGAAAGAGAATTGATGCCTTTGAGGTGTGGTGCTGGAGAAGAGTGTTGAATATACCGTGGACTGCTAGGAGAACAAACAGGTTTGTCCTGGAGAGGGTGAAGCCAGAATGTTCCCTGGAGTCAAGGATTCTGAAGGTTAGTCTGACATACCTTGGGCATGTTGCAAGGAGGGACTGGTCCTTGGAGAGGGACATCATGTTTGGGAGAGTGGAGGGATGGCACAGGAGAAGAAGACCCTTGATGAGATGGATCAATTCTGTTAGTGGAGTGGTGGGAATGAATGTGTTTGAGACGGCGAAGTTGACACAGGATAGAACGGCATTTAGGGTCTTGTACATAGGGTCGCTATGAGTTGCAAACAACTCGATGACACATAACAACAACAAAAATCTAACAAATGAACTCAGAGAAAGTAGGAGGGTATTAAAAAAGCCCTCTGGTAAGCTTGTGGAATCAAAGGGTAATAGAGTAAGTTTTAACTCCTGGGACAAGTGTTCTTGTTCTCAGGTAGTGCTGCTGTGGTTGCACCTTTCTTTTATTCTAAAGATAATATGGGAATTTCAGTATTTCTTTTCCTGGTTTATGGGTAAAAAGCATAACCTAAAGTCAAGGCGCTATATGTGATAAGTGTAAGTGGTATAGTGTGTTGCTTGTTGTACTGCTAAACTAGAAGTCAGCACTTTGAATCTATCAGTGGATTTAGGGGAGGAGGAAGAACAGTTGACTCCCATTAATATACAGACAAGGAAATCTTATGTAGGGTCCTATTCTATGAGCCTATTAGAATTGACTCTAAAACAGTGGATCCATGAGATTGATACAGTGACAACCATCAGTTATAACATCTCTCAAGAAGCAACAAAGAACATCTTCAGCATTTCCTAAGCTGAAAACCCGGAGAAGAAATTTAAGCACCAAGTTTCAGTACTGAAGAATTATGTGGGTGTAATCTTGAATGAGGCAGGAATCATTAAAAGAAGATGGGAGGAATACATAGAATCACTGTACCAAAAAGAGTTCATTTACATTGAGCCATTTCAAGAAGTAGCATATAGTAAAGAACCAATGATATTCATAGAAGATTAAGCTGCACTGAAGACATTGACAACAAATAAAGGTCCAGGAATTGAAGGGATACCAACTGATGCATTTCAACAAACATGTTCTAGCCTATGTTAAGAACATGCTCTAGCCTAAGCCAAGGGATTTGGAAGATCTAATGACTGCGTATCTGTATATGTTTTTATTCTAAAATTAAGAGATCCAATAGAGTATAGAAATTATTGAACAACAGTATCACTGATGTCACATGCAAGTAAAATCTTGCTGAAAATTACTTAAAAAAAAGGATAGAACAGTAATTGATAGGAAACTGCCAGAAATTCAAGCTGGATTCAGAAGAGGACATGGCACCAAGGATATCACTGCTGATGCCAGACGGATCATGACTTAGAGCAGAAAATACAAGGAAGATATACTTGTGTTTTCTTGACTATGCAAAAGCATTTGACTGTATGGATCACAACAAATTATGACTAAGGTTGAAAAGAATGAGAATCCCAGAGCACTGAACTGTGCTCATGAGAAACCTATATACAACAACCAAGAAGCAGTTGTCCAAAGAGCAATTAAACACTGCATCATTTAAAATTAGGAAAGATGTGCATGAGGGTTGTATCTTTTCTGTCTCTCTTTTATTCTGGTCTTTATCTCTGGGAAAATGCTGTCTTTATGATCCTGTATGGTTGAGTCTTCTGAGTACCTTCCTAGTGTTAATGCTCACTATATATATAAGTCTGCTACTGTTTGGCTGAAAGTTGTAGTACCACAAGATTGAGTTCAGTTCTAGGCTCAAAGAGTGGCTACAGGTCTTAGTGTCAGAGGTTTCCTCAATGTCTATCTGACGTACACCACTGTTCTTATGGAGTCCTAGTGGGGCAGTTGTCAAAGACTTTTTCAGCTAACCAAATGGTTAGAGGTTCAAACTTCCCAGATGCTCCATGGGAGAAAGATGGAACAATCTGTTTCTGTGAAGCTTTACGCCCTTGGAATCCTTTAGGGACATTCCACTCTGTCCTATGGTATCACTATGAGTTGGAATCAACTCTACAGCAAGGATGAGTGTTACTGCTCTTAACATTACCTGAGACTTGAGAGGTTAGTTTCTGTACTTCCTTGTTATTGTAGCAAGAAGGTCTGAAGTGGGCAGGGGATATGTCTGATGGGTCTGTAGGCAGGTTTTGTCCTCACTGTGGACTTCCTTGCCCTACTGAGATGGCTTCCTCCCTCCTCAAATGTTGCTGTCCTATGTTAAAATTCACTCTGTCTAGGTGCAGGTGTATTCTATTCCTAGAGGGACATACTTTAATACCTAAGTATGTCTTATTTCCTAATTCTTTGTGGATTCCAAGAAATAGAGTCCTGTGCATGTTCACCTCTGCTGGAAGCCAGTGTGTGTAGGGAGCTACATTCTGCTATCTAAAGGTTTCCTCTCTTTTATCGCTCCATGGTGTTGGTTTACTCCCTAGTATACTTGTCTTTAAGTAGTAAGCCAGTGTATTGATAAGCACTTACAGGATTTTACTAGCTCATTTTTTTTATACCCATTCCTAATGCTGCTATTTTCTTGGAGGGATGGGGATCAGGTGGGAAATTCACTGATCACTGAATTGTCTCTTTCTTAAAGTTTAGAGGATTTGATTGCCCTCATTTTCTCCTCTGATGGCTGGATTATTTCAGACTCCCCAATTTTTTTCTTTTGCTTATCTTACTGGGAATTAAACTCACTGCTGTTGAGCTGGAACAGACCATAGCTGACCTTCCAGTCTTTTTTCTGAGGCTGTGAATAGCTAAGAGGAGATTGCCTATCTCTCTTCCTCTGAGCAGCTGATGGTTCCACCATCTTCCTGTTAGCAGTGTGACTCCTTATGGACTTGGCCATGAGAGCTCTCTTATTGGGAATTAGAAAAAGAAAAGTCCATGGCCCAGATTTCCTCTGTCCACACTTGACAAGAAACCTGACAAAGTTGCATTTCTAAAATTCAATTAAGACTATTTACTTTTTTGCTTAAAACCTTCTGGTGTTAACCCCTACCCGCCCCCCGCCCCCGGGAAAACCAACCAAAACAAAACCTTTCCAGTGTTTTCCCACTATTGAGGGGATGATGTTTAAATTACTTTGCAGGGTTTACACTGTGTGATCTCTTCTGTGACCTGGGCTCTGCTTACTCCTTTATATTATTGCTTGCCAAATTTTTCCATATTCTTTATTCCAGCCATAATGAATTGAATCACTTTCAGGTTCTAGAATTAACAGAACTCTAACCCCAGTACCTTTGCACATGCCCATATTTTACTTGCAGTGTTCTTCCACCTTTTTAAAGTGTATTTATACCTACTCTTTAGATGTCTCTGCTCATGATGAGACTTCCCTTGAACATTTTAGTCAGTCCTCTGTTCCTGTTATGTGTGTTCAGTATCTCCTCACACGCACTTACATTGTAGCACTGATAGTCTTGTTTTACACTTGCTAGTATCTCTCAGCTGGAGAGAGGATGAAAGGCACCCAAGTGTCGAGGACTCTCCTTCATAGGGTCGCTATGAGTCGCCTGTGACTCGATGCCACTTAACAACAACAACAAGTATCTCTCAGTAGATTATTAGTTTTTTATAGGAACAGAGATGGAATATTGCTCACAGTTGAATCAACGAATCTTCCTTGAATTAATTAATATTTTCATTCCTTTTAGGTGTATATTCTGTAGCACCTAGCACAGTGCTAGATAGAGGAAAATATATTTAACATGGATTTGTAAAATAAAAAATACTCATTAACCTAACTTACACTCTTGTTGCTTCACAGTTTTATGTATGGAGAGCTGACTGATAAAGACACAATTGAAAAGGTGCGACAAACATTTGAGAACTATGAGATGAATTCCTTTGAAATTTTGATGTACAAGAAAAACAGTGAGTATTCAAATCACTAGGAACCCTTTCCTTTATGCCCTTGGAATAGTAAAAGTTACCTTCTTTTTCTGTTGCTGTTTTTTGTTTTTGTTTTTGTTGCTGTTATGATATTTCTTTTCTCACATCAGCTGAATGTTGTTACTTGAGGCTATTGTGCATGTTGGGGAAAATAGTATGGGTTAATCAGGTATACTCTTTCTCCTAGATATGTGTTGAAATGGTCACTAAACAACGGTTAAATAGATTAAGTTGTGTCCCCACGAGATATATATTGTAAATCCAAATGTCTATGCCTCCAGTTATAATCCCTTTTGGGAATAGATTTGTCTTTTAATGAGGCAGGATTAGTGTAAATTGTAGCATGAGTCAACTCTGTTGGGATGTAAAAGAGATTAAACAAAGAAGGCAGGAGACAGACACCTTGCCAGGGAAAAATTGCCCAGAAGCAGAAGCTTATAGAGTCAAAGACTTTGCTCCAGAGACTACAGAGAGAGAGTCTTCTCTAGAGATGGCATCTTCAGACTTCTGAGAGAAAACAAATTTCTATTTTTTTTAAAAGCCATCCACAGCGGTGTTTCTCTTCTAACGGTGCTAGATAACTAAGACATCAGCTAAGACTTCTTAATCTTGCTTTTCTTCTCTTTGTTTTTCCTGTGATGAGCTTTTGGCTTAAGGCACTTGTAGACACAACTATTTTAGAGAGAAGTTGAAGATAAGACAGAAATCCTGTTTTATTCAATTCATCTTTGCCTGTCTCTGTGTGTGTGGTGATAAAATGTTTTAAATAAAATCAGAAAGGGCATCTTTTCCTCTTGTTGCCAAAAGCTAGTTTTTTGCACCTTTAATTCATCTTTGTATCTATCTCCACAGTGCCTGGCATGGAAGATAATATCAGGAGACACCTAATTAAATGTGTTTTTAAAAATTTTTTAATTTATTTATTTTTCATTTCAATGAACATCTACAGAGATTTTGGAATTCCATTAATTCATTGTTGCACCCTTCTCCCCGCCCACCCCCCTCC
>NW_006399813.1:14305164-14329690 GCF_000299155.1 Elephantulus edwardii | reverse complement strand
AAGAAAAACTCCCTCATTGGTACACAATCCCCCCTGCACCTCCCCAAACCCCACCCCCTACCCCCAAATATAATCCACTCTGCAACCCTCATTGCGTACTCCTACGATAAACAAAATGCCCTAAAATATAATACTTTTGAATACAAATTTGTTCTCCTAGTGACCAGAGAGGTTCCTTGGAGGCAGTTTAAGCAGTGCGTTGTTAATTTGTTTGTTTGGGCTACAATTACTTCCACGAAGTATGTTAATGAAATATGTAGGCCACCAAGCATACACAGTCTAAAACTTGCTATCTGTTCAAAGTTTTTTTCTTGAATGAAGGCTTTTGTATGCTTTAATATGCATTGGCTTTGTTAATCATAGGGAGCTATAGTAGTGTAGTCTGTAGGGAGTTACACTGATAACCCAAAGGCCTTAGTGGTTTAAATTCCCCAGCAGCACTATGGGAGAAGAGGAGCAACCTCACACGTGTTTGGCAGACTCAGAAACCCAATGGAGGTTCAGCTGTGAGGAGGGTCTTTTGCCTCAATGGCAATGAGAGAGTATTCATTTTTACATATTAGAAGCATAGAAAGTGAAGCAAGTGGTTGTAGCAGCACTTCAGAGATGTGGACCAAGGCCTCGGTTCTGTTTTTCAAACACAGTTTTGTTTGGAGAGAATCCTGTTCTAGGTTCAATAGAACATTTCCAGAGTGACCCAGAGGAGGCATGAGGATGAGTGTTTCTCTTGATAGAGTTCAAGTCTTGAGTGACAATGATTGGCTTTACAGAGCACAGGGCATCTGCTTCTGTTATCTGATATCAAGTGGAACTCTTTCAGGCTAGAGATAGGGTTGGAGCAGGAAATGGAGGGAGAGAACTATTTGCTTAGTGGTTCGTGCAGATGCTGATCTGAGAGGTTAGAACTGGAGATCAGCAAAGTAAGATGGTTGCTTTAGCATCTTCCCTGGCTGTCGCCTTGTCCACCTCACTCCTTCAGCCAGCAGGTCTAGTTCCCAGCTCTAAGAGGGATGCGCTTTGTTCACAATAGCAAGGAGTTGGAAACAACCTAAATGCCCATCAACAAACGAATGGGTAGAGAAGCTGTGGTATATTCGCACAATGGAATACTATGCTGCATTGAAAAACAAGGAACTCATGCAATATTATTAAAAATGGGTGACCCTGGAGGACATTATGCTGAGTGAAGTATCTCAGTCACAAAGGGACAAATGCTATATGGTGCCACTGTTGTAGAATGAGGCTGGCATTGGGGTGCGGGTAAGACTAAGAAAAACTGGATGAAATGTGTTTATGGCATTGAAGTCTATGGGGGAGAGAATAGTCTAAAAGTATTGTATTTTAGGGCATTATTTTTATCGTAGGAGTACGCAATGAGGGTTGCAGAGTGGATTATATTTGGGGGTAGGGGGTGGGGTTTGGGGAGGTGCGGGGGGATTGTGTACCAATGAGGGAGTTTTTCTTTTGCTTTTCAAGGAGAGGAGCAAACGGGGGGGGGGGGGGGGGGGGGGGTTTGTGCGGGGAGAAGGATGCAACAATGAATGAATGGAATTCCAAAATCTCTGTAGATGTTCATTGAAATGAAAAATAAACAAACTAAATTTTTTAAAAAAAAGGGATGCGGCAGGGGAATGTGAGTGCCTTCATAGCTGTCCTGCTCTGGGGCACAAGACTGCTAGTGCCAGCACTAGCTAGAGCACTGCAGCAGTGCCTTCTCACGAGGAAGAGGTGATCTGCACAGATGACCTACTGTGGCTGTCGATGGTGGAGTTATCTAAAGGTTTCCACACTGGCAGCTTTGTGTACTGAGCAGACAAATGTCCCCACCACACAGAACACTAATTAGGTAGGCGTATCAGAAAAAGAATGCTTTGCATTTATATTTTGCTTAAGGGTCTTCAAGCTTCATTAGGCCGTGTATTTAATGTGCTCAAATCCCACTATTTGAATTTGGCACGAAAAAGAGAGAGAGGGAGAAACATGATTGAAATTGAGTTACTGATTTTGCTTATCATTCTGTTCAGTGAGCGTTATGTCCCAGAGTGAGCATGGGATTGAGGAGCAGAATCTGTCTTTCCCTCAGCTGCCTCTGTGGGCTTCTCCCTGCCACTGAAGGTGGTTCTGCTATGTGAAGCTATGCACTTTCATTAGAGCAGGCATTGATAGGTGAGTTGGGTTTGATTTCTCACCTTTGCACCTCATTTGCAGCCCCCACTCGCCTGTTAGTGGAGGCTTCTTATGCTGCTATGATGCTGAGCAAATCTCAGCGAAGTTTTGTAATAATTTACTTCTGAAAAAGCTGATTAAAACCCTGTAGATGACAACAGTCTGCTCATGATCCTGCTCTATGTGTTGTTTCATGGTGCATGAGTCAGAGGCTTCTTAGACAGTGTTCAGCAACAACCTTAGATGATGATGTTGTTATTATGGGCCCTTAACTGACTACAACCCATAGTGACCCCATGAAAACTGAACTCTGAACTCTGCCCTATCCCGAATTATCCTCACCATCTTCAATATACTTGAGACCATTGTTAGAGTCACTGTTGCAATCCATCTTGTTGAGGGTCTTTCTCTCATAATGCTGACATTTCACCTTTCCAAATGATATGTTTTTCCAGAGGCTGTCCATCTTAACAACTGCTCAAAGTATGTGAGGTAGAGTTTCACCATCCTTGCCTCAAAGGTTCACCTTGGTTTTACTTTCTCCAGGACAGACCTGTTTGTTCTCTTGGCAGTCCGTGGAATATTCTTCTCCAACACCGCAACTCCAAAGCATCAATTTCTCTTCAATCATCCTTAGTCGTGTCTAAGTTTCCAATGCATAGGAAGCAATTGAGAAGACCTTGGCCTGGATCAGTTGCACCTTAATCTTTAAACTGATATTGTTTCTCTTCAATACTCTGAGGAGTTCCTTGACAGCCTATTTTTCCAAATGTAACATGTCTTTTGATTTCTTGAATTGTGGTACCCAGGGTGTTGATTGTGGATTCAAGTAAGTTGAAATAATTTGGCAGTCTTTTCTCCATTTATCATGATGTTGCCTATGGGTTGGATGGTGAGGTTTTTTGTTTTCTTGATATTGAGGTGTAATCTATAGTGAAGACTATAGTCCTTGATCTTTTGCAGCAAGCACTTTAAGTCCTCTTAACTTTCTGCAAGCAAGATTGTATCATCTGTATGCTGTTGATGAGTCTTCCTCTGAGCCTGATGCCACATTCTTCTTTATAAAGTCCAGACTTTTGAATGATCTGTTTAGCATATAGTTTGAGGTGTGGAGAAAGGATATATCCCTAATGCATACCTTTCTTGATTTTAAGCCAGGCTCTGTTTGGACAATTGCTTCTTGGTCTAGGTAAAAGTTTGCATGTATACAATGAAATGTTCTGAGATTCCCATTCTTCTGACCATTAGTCATAATTTGTTGTGATACACATAGTCAAATGCCTTTTCATAGTAAATAAAACACAAATAGACACCCTTCTGGTATTCTTTACTTTCTGCCAAGATCCATCTGACATCAACAGTGTTATCACTGATGTCAAGACATATTCTAAATCCAGCTTGAATTACTGGCAGTTCTCTGCCAATGTACTGTTTTAGTACCTTGACATTAAGCATGATTTTGCTTCTATTTGAAAACAGGAGTGGTATCCACTTTCTAAACAACATGCTTCTGGAAACTCTATGAACTTTGATAGATGTCGATAGTTGTAGAAAGGCTTCAGGCCTTTTGTTCATAGGGTTGCTATGAGTTGTGCTTGACTTGACAACAGTCAATAACAACATATTGTTAATATTGTTCAATAATTTCTACATTTTTTGGGTCACCTATTTGTGGACTGAGAATAAATATGGATTTCCTATAGTCAATTAGCTAGGTAACTGTCCTCCAGATTTCTTGCCATGATTTGGTGAAGATGGCCATTTGTGTTTTGAAAGATGTCAATTTGTATTCCATTTGTTTTTGGGGCCTTATTTTTGCCAATGTCTTCAGTACAACTTGAAATTCTTTCTTCATCACTTCTTGTTCCTGATCATATGCTACTTTCTGAAAGGGTCTGTGTCAGCCAATTATTATTTTTTTTATAGTTTATCTTCTATCTTATTTTGATGCTTCCTGCATCGTTCAAGGTTTTCCCCATAGCATCTTTCAATATTGCTACTTGAGGCTTAGATTTGCTCTTCAGTTTTCTCTGCTGGAGAAATGCCACGCAAGTTCTTCTCTTTTAATTTTCTGACTCCAGCTTTTATAATTTGCACAACTGTAATACTTTGCGTATCACATTTCTTCATAATACTTTGCTTTGTGTTCTTGAGCATCCCTTTGAAATCTTTTGTTCAACTCGCTTTCTTTGTCATTTCTTCCCTTTGTTTTGGTTTTTGATGTTTTAGTGCAATTTTTAAGAATCTCTTTTGACATCTTCTCTGGCCTTTTCTTTCTACCCTGTCATTATAATGACCTCTTGCTTTCTTAATTGGTGATATCTTTGATATCTTCCCACAGCTCTTCTGGTCTTCGCTCATTAGTGTTCAGTGCTTTCAACCTATGCTTGAGGTAGTTTTTAGTTCAAAGGATATAGATTCAAAATTGCATTTTGGTACTTGTGCATTTGTTTAATTCTCTTTAGCTTCAGTTTGACCTTTCACATGAGTATGTCTCCCTAGACCCTGTGTTGCAGGGCAATCTCTAAAGTTGCACATCAATTTTGGCATACACCTTTACATTATAGCTCATGTGAATACATTTCCCAGAATAGTGGTCATGTGAAACTTCTATCTTACACTTTGGTTTTAGGAAATTAATACTGTGTAGTATGGCTTTGCTTGTCCTCTAAGCCAAGGAGCATTGGTAGTCTACTTAGTTGAGCAATGGCTTGCTAACTCGAGGCAGTAGTTTGAATTCAGCATTGACTGTGCAGGAGAAGGATTGAGGCAGTTATTCCACAGCTGTTAGTTTGATTATGTTTTTTTCCTCTCAGCCTTGTGAAGCATATCTGTCCGACATTTATCTTTATTGTATAAAGTTTCATTCCTCTCCCATGATCATGTGGAGCCAGGATCCATTTCCCAGGGCTTGTTCCCTATGTTCTTAGACTGGAACATTCTTACCGTGAGTATAAAGCAGGGTGGGCCACCACAAATGGTTGTAGCAGCTGGACTCTGCATCTGGATGCTAGCACGAGAGGTCTACCAGTTTGTGGTTTGCTTGCTCAACTATTGGGCTACCCTGGAATGCAATTGCATTTGTGTTGGGGAAAAGAGCTATCTTTCCCGTTTACACAAAGATGAGCAGCTGCTAGTAGTGGTCCTGCCCAAGGTTAAGACTGTGCATGACATTTAAGGAATAAAATGGAGGAAACAATGTAGATAGTGTTGATTCTTCCTAGGAACCTGCTCACTCTCTCAAAACACCATTGAGTCTTACCTTATTCGGAAGAATTTAGAAATTCAGATTATATGTTAATCCTGGAATTGTACAGTTGCACCGAATTTTGTGTTTGGTTCTTTAAAGTCACTTTCTTTGACCATGTACACTGTGTCATATCCTAGGTTGCTGGCAGTGATGGATTAGGGGCAGAGGGACTCAATTCCTGCTCTTGTGGTGTTTGCAGCTGAGCACAGAGCTATACGTGCTTTTGAGAATATAGGGCATGTTCCTGGGTAGTACAAGCAGTAAATGTGCTTGATTGCTAATGGAAATCAGGGGAGTTCAAGTTCATCCAAATGTGTGTTGGAAGAAAGACCTGGCAATCTACTTTCATGAAATCAGCCATAGGAAAGTTGATGTAGCACAATTTGACTGATACACTTGAGGTCATCCTGACTCAGGATTGACTCCATGGCAACTGATTTGGTTTTATCCCCCGTGGAATTGGAAAGAAAATGCACTGAAATGCTATTTGAAATGCATGTGAATGGAGGAAGAGGAGGCTGAGATTTCAAGAGACATAAAGCAGTACTTCTCAAATCTTCATGTGTGTGGGAAATCACGTATCTTCAGTAAGTCTGAGATTCTGTTCCTGGGTGATGCTACTAGTTTACATATTACACTGAGGATAAGGACAGAAAGCAGCTGTGGTGAAGACTGCCTTTCAGGAGGGCAAGGCATTTCCATTCACAGCTGTGTCTCTTGCACATAGCACAGTGCCTTGTAATAGATATTACTCATCTAAAACTTACAGACTGATTAAACACATAAGTGAATCAGCGCTAACCAATGAGATGGAACAGTGAAGCAACTACAGTAATGAGTTTAAAATTATCTTCAGAGCAGCAGTAGCTGGGGTAGGCAGGGATGGGATAAAGGTGTTTGAAAAATTCTAAGCAGGATAAGTATACAATCAGAAATGCATTTTAGAACAATTACTCTGGTTAGACTGCAAAGATAGAACGAAGGGAGAGGGCCAGCTAGGAATCAAGATGACTGTGGCATAGTCAGAGGAAGGGATTTTTGCGAATAGAAGATGTCCACACTTGAGATGCTCAGTTGCAATCACTATTGGCTGCCAATGAGTCAGCAAAATTCATGCCAACTTCCTGCACACAAGAGAAGGGAACATTGATGTTCCTGTTGTCATCCCATGAACACTTACACATTGGCTGTTCTGATATATTGGATTTTCATTACCTGATTTTTCAAAGTAAGCAGAGGCAGAGTATATGGCCTTGTCATGATAGGCAGAGTCCCAGACATTGCCTTGGAAGTTGGAAGCACAGCATTTCCAATCAGGATGCTTTTAGCTGGTATGGCCTGAGTACTTAACATGGAGCTGGCACAGAGGAGGGACTTGGTGAAAGACTTTGAGAAGAACTGGCTGGAAAAGATACATACATGATCCCATTTCAAAAAAATGGTGAGTCAACAGAATGTGGAAATTATTGAACAATGTCACTAATATCACATGAAAGCAAAATCTTGCTGAAGATCTTAAAAAAAATGGCTGTATCAGCACATTGACAGAGAAGTGCCAGGAGTTCAAACTGGGCTTAGATGAGGCTGTGGCACCAAGATTGTCCTTGCTGATGTCATATGGATCCGGCTGAAAGTAGACAATATCAGAAGAATGTCTATCTGTGTTTTAGTGACAGTACAATGGCACTATTTGACAGTGTGTACCACAAAAAATTGTGGCTAATATTGGGAAGAATGTGAATCACATATCACTTAATTATGCTCATACAAAGTTTATACCTAGACCAAGATGCTGTTATCTGAATGGAACAAGGGAACACTATATGGTTTAAATCAGGAAGGGTATGCATCAGGGGCGTATCCTTTCTCCACATCTATTCAATATGTATGATGAGCAAATAATTTGTGAAACCAGACTCTATGAAGAAGAACATGATATCAGGACTGGAGGAAGACTCATCAACAACTTGCATTGTACAGATAACATAACCTTGTTTCTGAAAGTGAGGAGGACCTGAAGTATTTGCTGCAGACGATCAAAACCTACAGCCTTCAATATGGATTTCATCTCAATGTCAAGAAAACAAAGATTCTTACAACTGGGTCAATGGGCAACATCATGAGAGGTAGAGAAAGGATTGCAACTATCAAATTATTTCATCTTACTTGGAGCTACAATTGACACTTTGATGCCAGCAGTCAGGAGACAAGAAGACATATTGCTTTGGGCAAGTCTGCTGTCAGGGATTTCTCCAAACTACTGAAGAGCAGTGATGTAACTTTGACTAAGATATGCCTTATTTAGGGCATGGTTTTCCCATTACTTGCTATGCCTCTGAGAGCTGGATAATGAATAAGGATGACAGAAGAAGAATTGATGCCTTTTTTTGTTGTGGTGTTGAAGAAGAGTACTGAATATCCCATGGACTACCAAAAGAATGAACAGGTGTTTCTTGGAAAAGGTGAAGCCAGACTGCTCCTTGGAGGCAAGCATTGCAAAGCTTCCTCTCTCAGTCTTTGAACATGTAGCTAGGAGAGGCTATTCCTTGGAAAAGAATATCATGCTTGGAAGGATGGAGGATCATTGAAAGAGAGGAAGATCCCCACTGTGATACATTGACATGGTAACTGCAGCAATGAGCTCACGTATATCAGAGATAGGATGGTACTGAGTAGGGTGGGATTCAGGTCTATTGTTCTTAAGGTTGCTATGAGTTGTACTCAACTCAGTGGCACTTAACAACAATTATCAGATGAGTGAAAGAAAATACTTAAGGATTCCAGAGCAGAATGTGGGCTGGATTATTAGACTCCTTAGAAGGAGCCCTGTGAATAGAAAAGAATCTAGGGAGAAGGACGGAGGACCCATGTCTTTCATGAGCTTTTCTTAGTTCTCTGTGGAGACAGAGTCTGCTTCTCCATACCGTGAAAAGTTGAGGTCCAGTAGAGTGAACTTCTAGCATTTTAAAGTTTCATGGGGTCTTAAGAATAAAAGGCCAACCCTCATAGCTACAAAGAATGCATTTTCTTTCTAATTTTAAAATTAATGCTTTCTAAAAAATTGTTTGCTTACAAAGTTTATATATACATTGTGTTTCATACTGTTCTTCATTAAAATTATATTTAATACAACCATTCTCGTGCATTATGTTGCATAAAATTAATCACTAGAAAAACTTTTTTATTGGTTTGCATGTAATCATTCATACACATCATGGTTTGTACACATACTTTTTTTAGACAGTCATATATATACATTGTGTTTCATAAAAGCATTCATATACATTGTTTTTATATTATTAATTACCATTGATCTATCCCTGTTATCACCTCATCTTTCCAAGTCCCCATTGACCCTTTCCTATTACTTACCTACCCCACTTCTGTTTCCCAATAATTTTTCTCCTTCCCCTTTTTCTGTCCCTCCTCTTCTTCCCATTCCCTTTTTGAGCATATATACATGTCTTGCTCAAGTATCTCTACTTTAACAACAATGGTCTAATGCAGTATTTGTCTTTATGTGACTGAGTTATTTCATTAAACGTATGTTCTCTAGACTCTCCATTTTGTGTAGTATTTATTATTATTATTAACAACTTCTCTTTTTTATTATTAATTTTAATGACAGTTTACAGAGACTTTGGATTTCCATTCATTCAATATTGTACTTTTCTCCCTGACCAACTTCCCCCCTCTCCAATTCTCTCTTCTCTTTGAAAAGTAAAAGGAAAAAAAATCTTTCATTGTTATATAATCCTTCCCCCCAAGTCCACTCCACTATGCAGCCTTTGTTCTGGACTCCTGTCATGACAATAATACCTAATCGTATATCCCTTTTAACAGTTCTCTCCTCCATCTGTTTTAATGCAGTATACATAATTTATCCCCTCTTTCTCAGTCTCCCCTCAACCCTGATGTCACTCCAGTTTTACAACAGTGGCATCATGCAGTATTTGTCCTTTTGTGACTGAGATATTTCATTCAGCATAATGTCCTCCAGGGTCACCCATTTTGGGTAATATTTCATGAGTTCCTTGTTTTTCAATGCAGTGTAGTATTTCATTATGCAAATATACCACAGCTTCTCTATCCATTTGTTTGTTGATGGGCACTTAAGTTGCTTCAGAACCTTGTTGTTCCTTACTGCTACTTAGCATTCTATTGTGTCAATGTACCACAATTTCTCAATTTGTTTGTTGTTGAACATTTTTACTGTTTACATTTTCTTGCTTTTGTTACTAATGCTGCTGTGATTATAGGTGCGCATATCCTTATTTGTGTCTCAGTTCTGATTTCTTTAGGGTATATTCCTAGCAATGGAATAGATAAGGATCTATGTTCAGCCTTTTGAGGAAATGTCACACTGCTTTCTACACCATTTTACAATCCCACCAACAGTGATTAGGCTTCCTATCTCTCCAACATTTATTATTTGCTATGTTGTTATACTTTGCTCCTGCTGATGGGATGAGGTGTTATCTCATTGCAATCTTGATTTTTCGTCTCTCTGATTGTTAGTGATTTTGAACATTTCCTCATGTATTTCTTGGCATTCAAATGTACTTCTTTGTAAAGAGTCGTTTCGTATCTTTTGCCCACAAGAAAATTAATGCTTTAAAAAAAGTTCCTGTGGAGAATGCAGGGAGCCCTGGCGACAAAGTCTGTAGGGAGTGGTGCTGCTAACCCATACGTAGTGAGTGACTTTGGCACCTCAGATTCACCTGAGGCTCTTTTGGCAAAGATGGACAGTCTCCTTCCATGGGATTCATAATTTCAGAAACAGCTGGAGGGTGAACTATGAGCCTATTGTGACTCCACTGCAATTGAGTGAGTGTGTGAGTGATGGGAAATACACACAGGTATAAAAAAGAATTCAATCACCCAGAAGCTCAAAGAAATATTAATAACCCAGCACGTTATACATACTTGAGATTTTGCTATGATACAATTTAAAATTATATGTTTATTTAATCTTGTCTCATAAAATAGCTACATAATTAAAATTCCTCAAAGTACATTTTAGAAAGTATGTTATATAATCTTCCTGTACCGCAGAATGCTTATGAGGAAAACAATTAATTTTCTTTTTATAAACAGTGCTGAGGTGAATATCTTTCTGCTCAAAGTTAGTCAACATTTTGAATTATTTCCTAGAAGCTGAGGATTGCTGTGCCACAGAATGTGACCTAAAGTTCCTAGGACATTTTGCCAGATAGCTTTCCAGAAGAACTGAACCCATTTCTAAGTTCAGATGCAAAATGTGAAATTGCTGGGCTTACTGGGCCTCAGCAGCTTTGAATAGTGTAATTTTTAAACATCTTTTATTGATCTTTTTTTGTTTAATGAGCAGATTTAAAATTTTTTTTTATTATTAATGTCAATGAAAATTTACAGAGACTTTGGATTTCCATTCATTCATTGTTGCACTTTTCTCCCTGCCCACCCCCCAGTACACTCCCCTCTTTGAAAAGTAAAAGGAAAAGTCTTTCATTGTTTTACAATCTCTCCCTGGAGGTCCACTCCACTATGCAGCCTTTGCTCTGGACACCCGTCATGACAAAAATACCTAATCACATATCCTTTTTAAACAGTTTTCTCCCTCATCTGTTTCAATGAAGTATTCATTATTTATCCCATCTTTCTCAGTATCCCTGCAACCCCGATATCAGGTATGTTTTACAACAGTGTAATGAGCAGATTTTTAAAGCTAATTATTGACGTTTTCTTCCTATTTACTATTTCTTTAAGATCCTATCCTCTTTTGTGTGTGTGTGTGTGTGTGTGTGAATTTAATATTCAGATTGTTTGCATATAATTTCCTTTGCTGTTGTTGTATACATTGTTGTGTACCATTGAGTTAGATCTGACCCATAGGTAACCCTCCAGATTGTTTTCATAGACAGTTCATTGCACAGGAGGAAGTTACCCATCCTTCTCCCATGAAGCAGCTGATGGACTCGAAACTCCTGTTTTCAGGATTACCCGACAACTTCTTGTCACTAAGCCACCAGCCACCATTAAGCACTCTCAAGTGCCATTAAGACCACTATTTTTCTTACTGACTTTTTTACCAGATTTCAATAAATTGTTTTAAGTTTAATATTTTCTTTTTCCTTTCACATTTGCTTTGGTATTTTCAGGGCATCTTTATAAAGAATATCTTCCATTAATAATGCTACTATTTCCCTTGCCTTTTGTGGAAGTAGGGACGAATTGGCTGAAGTCTTCAGGATGTATTTTGGAAAGAGCTTGTGGGATCCTATTATGCATCTTGATGGATGTATTATTTAAAAGGCTTCTTCCTCTCTTAGCCAGTCTGAAAACTCTGGCATTTTTGTAGTGTCATGTATTTAGTATTGTTACTTATTTCAGGCTCAGTATATAGTTGTGTGTGTGTGTGTGTGACCAAAACCCAAACCCACTGCCATCAAGTTGATTCAGATGCAAAGCAACCCTATGTTGTTGTTGCTGTTTTTGTTAGGTGCCGTCAAGTACGACTCATAGTGATCCTATGAACAAAAGATCTGAACCCTGTTCTATCCTGTGCCATCCTCACACTTTCTGACACACAAGAGCCGAGTGCAGCAGTCACCATCTCAATTCATCTTGTTGAGGATCTTCCTTTCCTTCACCAAACCTCCACCCTTTCCAGCATCAAGTCCTTCTCCAAGGAACAGCCCCTCCTAACAACATGCCCAAGGTATTTGAGGGAAAGCCTTATCATTCTTTCCTCCAAAGAGCACTCCGGCTGCACCCTCTCCAAGACGTATCTGTTTGTTCTCTTGGCCGCCCATGGGATGTTCAGTGTTCTTCTCAAACACCATAACTCAAATGTATCAATTCTTTTCCTGTCATTCTTATTCATTGTCCAGCTCTCAGATGCATAGCAAGTGATTGGAAAGACTATGGCCTGAATCAGACACACCTCAGTCCTCAAACTGACATCTTTACTCATCACTGCCCCATAGAGTTTTCAGGTTATAAATCTTTGCAGAAGCAGACTGTCACATCTTTCTCCTGTGGAGCAAGGTGGTGAGCGTAACAATTTAATTAGCAATGGGTAGCTTTAACCATGGCACCACCAGGAAACCTATATAGATTAACACTCACTCAGTTAAGTTGGTTCCAACTTATAGTGACCCTCCACTGTGTGCCTTAAGGGGAAGATGGTATGGCGCTTTCTCAAAAAGTAGGAGATAAAAATACCATTGTTGTTGTTGTTATGTGCTGTTGAGTCACTTGCAACTCATAGCGACCTTATGTACAACAACTCTGAACCCTGCTCTATCCTGAGCCAATCTTACTGTCTCTGGGACACCTATGCCCATTACCCTACTTACTGAGTCACTGCATCTCATGAAAGGTCTTCCTCTCCTGCACTGTCCTTCCACTCTACCAAGCATGATGTCCCTCTCCAAGGACTTGTCCCTCTCTGTAACATGCCCAAAGTATGTCAGATGGAGATACAGAATTCTTGCCTCCAAGAAGTAGCCCATTTCACCTCCAGGTTAATCCTCTTTGTTCTATCTATCCATGATATATTCAATACTCTTCTCCAGCACCACAATTCAAAGGCACAAATTCTTCTTCTGTAATCCCTAGTCACTTTCTAAATATGGAAATATACCTTAGACCCAGCAATTCCACTACTAGGAATATGTGCTAATGAAATCAGAGATGCCACCAAACAAATATATGCACACCCATGCTTAGTGCTGCTTTATTCACAATAGCAAAGAGATGAAAGCAACCCAAGTGCCCATCAACAAATGAATGGATCAGAAAACTAGGGTATATTCACACAATGGAATACTATGCAGCACTGAAAACCAAGGAACTCATAAAATATTACACAGCATGGGTGACCCTGGAGCACATTATGCTGAATGAAATATCTCAGTCAAAAGGATAAATACTGCATAATACCACTGTTATAAAACAAGACTGACATGAGGGTTGGGGGATAAACTAAGAAGAGAGGGGATAAAAATGAACACTGCATTGGAATGGATGAAGGTAAGAACTGTTTAGAAGCAGCCTATCTTTATTCATTGGAGCAACTGGTAAATTTAGACTGTTGGAGATACTTGACCTTTCAGTTAGCATTCAACACATTATGGACTAGAGTTAATCACTCAGTAAATATTTACATTAATTGAATAGTTTTTCCACTTTTCAAATAGACAGATAAGAAATGTCAGCCCTATATAAAAGCAGCACACCCACTGATAATACTGTTCAGCTTGTGACTCAGCCTTGAGGTATAGTTGGGAGATCTGCTCCACTGCTCCAACAAGGAAGTGCAGAGAAAGGTGTCCTATAGTGATTCTGTGGTGTAAGAACCTGCTGACCAGTTTCTTCCCATGACCTTAACAGGAGTCCTTGGGTGGTGCAAGGGACTTGCTCAGCTCAGTGTCTATCAAAAATTTGGAGATTTAGGTCCACCCAGAGGTGCCTTGGACTAAAGGCCTGATGTTCTATTGTGGAAAAGCCTGCCACTGAAAACCCTATAGAGAACAGTTCTAGACTGACCTTGTCATGAGTAAAAGGTGACTCAGTGGCAAATGGTAGACTTAGAATACAGATTGAATCCTGTGGACTGCTGAGAGATGTAAAAGATTGATCCTGCCTTTGAAGTGTTTTCAAGTCTAGTTGTAGCACCAAATCCAATACACAGTATTAGTCTACCTATTTTTTTTTTAATGTATTGTCTGACAGTTCTGGGAGCTGCTTATAGAGCTAATGGATATTGATCCTAAGTCACACATACATTGAAAAATATTTTTCCTATTTTTATAATTCTCTACTGAATTATTTTTTTTTAAACCATAAAAGAATAAAACAAAAGTGCCAGTATTTTTCTTCATGGTTTCTGAGCTTTATATAATGCTTAGGAAGGTTAAGTCTTACTTTAATAATAAGGTTATTCCATATTTTTCTTTCTGTTATGTTTATAATTCAGAGTTAAGAGTATTTAGAATATTAAACCATTTGGATTTTTTAATAAATTATATGGAAAAAAGCAATATAACTTGATTAGTTTTCCATGTGGCTTATTCAGTTGTTATTTATTATATGTCTTCTGATTTGAAAAGTCCTCTTCTTTATATATCTTTGTATACTGTATTTAAGGTGTGCCTGATATAAGCCATGGTCTTTGGAATGACTTGCTAGGCTTCAGAAAGCTGGACAATGACTAGGGTTGATAGAAGGCAAATTGATGCCTTTGAGCTGTGGTGTCGGAGAAGAGGATTGAATATACCATGGACCGCTAGGAGAACAAACATGTTTGTCCTGGAGAGGGTGAAACCAGGCTGCTCCTTGGAGGCAAGGATTCTGAAGCTTCATCTGACATACTTTGGGCATGTTGCAAGGAGGGACCAGTCCTTGGAGAGGGACATCATGTTTGGGAGGGTGGAGGGACAGCGCAGGAAAGGAAGACCCCCGATGAGGTAGATTGATTCAGTGACTAGGGTAATGGGGATAGGTGTGTGAGAGACAATAAAATTGGCACAAGATAGAGCAGGTTTTAGGGCTGTTGTGTAAAGAGTTGCTACAAGTCACAGGTGACTCGATGGCACACAACAACAACAACAACAACAACAACAACATGGGTTACTTAAGAGGGCATTGTGGCTTAGGACTAAGGAGTTACGCTGCCAACTCACAGGCAAGTGGTTTGAATCCATCAGCTGCTCTGAGGGAAAATGATGGGCAATCTCCTCCAATGCAATTTATAGCCTCAAAAAACATGCTGAAGAATCAGCTATGAGACATTTCTTACAATGAACTACAATAACGACAACATGGGTTGTTTAATTACTGTCTTTTATGGTTTGTAACTTACCACAGTGAGAGCAGTGGAGGCTGAGCCTTTATGGAACTACCTCACTTTTCTGAGTCTCACAAGTTTGCTGTCTTTAATAGAGTGTAACCATCCTATTTTTCTATAGCTCATCTTAGTGGGAAATTTGAGTTTTCACTTTCTGCCATGGGTTAAGCATTGAGTTGCAACCCATAAAGTTGATAGTTCAATCTCATCAATAGCCCTGTGAGTAAAAGATGTGACACTGCTTCTATAAGAATTTACAACCTTTGAAACCACATGGGACATTTCTACACTTTGTCATAGAATAACTATGAGTCTGAATTGACTCAGCTAATAGTGGCTTCCCCCAACCCCGCACAGGTTTCTACTTTATATAAATTCTACCCTTTTCAGGCTTTATTGTATGATTTATGTGAGCATTATTAGGATACTTACTCACACGTTTTCCATATCCCTACAACATGGACAGTATTTGCAATATGAAAGAAATGGTCCTGGTTCATCGGACGAGTTCAAGAAACAGTATTATTTCCATTAATTTTTTATTTTATTTTGGGATTTATGCCTGTGACTCTTTATCTTTAATATTGACATAATCATATTAGACATACAACAAAACACAATATTTCATCAATTTCTATGTCAATACATCAGTGACAACAAACTGTGGCTGACTCTGAGATGAATGGGAACCCCAGAACACTTGATTGTACTTAACGTGAAACCTATACTTGGATAAGAGGCAGTCGTTAGAACAGAGCAATTAAACACTGCATGGTTCAGAATTGGGAAGAGTGTGCATCAGGGATGTGTCCTGTCTCCATATCTTTTCAAATTATATGCGAAACAGGTTATCCAGGAGGCTGGGCTCTATGAGGAGAAATGTGGCATCAGGATTGGAGGTAGACTCATCAACAATCTGCATTATGCAGTTGACAGAACCCTGCTTGCTGAAACGGAGGAGGACCTGAAGTACTTGCTGCAGAAGGTCAAGGACTGCAGCCTTCAGTATGCATTGAAGCTTAACATCAAGAAAACAAAGATTCTCACCACTGGGCCAATTGGCATCATTATGATGGTTGATGAAGAGGTTGAGATTGTTAGCAGCTTCAGTTTGCTTGACTCTACCAGCAGCCAGGAAATTAAAAGATTAATTGCACTGGGAAAGTCTGCTGTTAGGGACCTCTCGAAAGTACTGAAGAGCAATGATGTCAGTCTGGAGATTAAGGTACACTTCATACAGGCCATGGTCTTTGCAATTACTTGCTATGCATAAAAGAGCTGGACAATGACTAGGGATGATAGAATGAGAGTTGATGCCTTTGAACTTTGGTGCTGGAGAAGAGTATTGAACGTATCATGGATTGCTAGGAGAACCAGCAAGTTCATCATAGAGAGGATGAGACCAGACTGCTCCTTGGAGGCAAGAATTTCTGAAGCTCTGTCTGACATACTTTGGAATGTTGAAAGGCAGAATCAGTCCTTGGAGAGGGCTGTCGTGCTTAGGAGGGTGGAGGGACAGCACAGAAGAGGGAGAACCTCGATGAGATGGATCAGAGACAGTAATACTGACAAGGGTTAAAGCAGGGGTTAGGGCTGTTGTACATAGGATCTCTGTGGGTGGCAGGTGACTCAATGGCACATAACAACAACAACAACAATAACAACAAAATGTGTCAGTGCCATTGATTGCATTCCGCATGTTGCAGAACCATTCTCGGTTTCCAAATTATCCCACCTCTGTTAATACAGTCAGTACAGTTTTAGCAAAACCACACTAATTAGATGTGGTTTCCATATAGTTACTAATTTCATGTAAGTTATATCGTGCATTATTTGCCCTTTTGTGTCTGACTTTTTTGCTTAGCATGATGTCACCTATGTTAGTCCATTCTGTTACATACATACATCAAAACTTCCTTCCTCTTTATGGCTGATGAATAGACTGTTTTATGTATGCACTATGTTTTGTTTATCCATTCATCAGTGAATGACCATTTTGATAGTTTTCACTTCCTTGGTCTTTGTGAATAGTGCTGTAATGAACACCGCTTCCAGATCTTTTAAGTTTATACATAGGAATGGAATTGCCTATGAATCTTAATTCTCTCATAGTCCCTCTCTGACATTACTTTTGAGAAGAAAAATAATAGCCATTTTTATAATTTAATTTTTCTTTTGGAATTGAATTTCAATTTATCAACTTCCAAGGAGTGAGTGGATTAGAAAAAATATGATTGAGATTCTGATTTAAATGACTTTAAATTTTATAAATCAAATGGAGCAAGTTTGATATCTTTACACAATTGAATCACCTCATCTGCAATGTAGCCTTTTCCAGTTATTTATGTTTTGCTTTATAGCTTTCAATAAAATTTTAATTACGGTTAGGCTTAGGCATTGATTTTTCTAACTTCCCTTTATTATGGAAGGGACTGGCCCTCTTCCCTCAGAACAGGTAAAGACAATCTCAGCATTTTATGAAACGTCTTGAGATATACTGTCTTCCTAAATCATCAAAATAGTATTGAGAGGGGAAAAAATAGTGTTGAGAGATGATATTTATCATTTCAATCTTACCAATGAGGATTTTAAGTTAAAAGAAGGAGGTAAGGAGACTAGTGTTTCAAACACATTTTTCCACTCAGTCAAAAGTTGATCTTTTTTAAAATATTTTAATTTATTTCTTTTTAATTTCAATGAACATCTACAGATATTTGGAATTCCATTCATTCATTGTTGCACCCTTCTCCCCGCTGGCCCCCCCCCCCCCCGCCCCATTTGCTCCTCTCCTTGAAAAGCAAAAGAAAAATTCCCTCATTGGTACACAATCCCCCCCGCACCTCCCCCAATCCCACCCCCTACCCCCAAATATAATCCACTCTGCAACCCTCATTGCGTACTCCTATGATAAACATAATGCCCTAAAATATAATACTTTTAAACTATTCTCTCCCACATAGACTTCAATGCCATAAACATATTTCATCCAGTTTTTCTCAGTCTTACCCCCCACCCCGATGCCAGCCTCATTCTACAACAGTGGCACCATATAGCATTTGTCCCTTTGTGACTGAGATACCTCACTCAGCATAATGTCCTCCAGGGTCACCCATTTTGAATAATATTGCATGAGTTCCTTGTTTTTCAATGTAGCATAGTATTCCATTGTGCCATACCACAGCTTCTCTACCCATTCGTTTGTTGATGGGCATTTAAATTGTTTGTAACTCCTTGCTATTGTAGAATTGAGAAAACTGAGGCTGAAAGTTAATGTGATGTGGATAGGGCATACAATAACATAGTGGACTCCAACCCAAAGCTGGAAATCCCATGTCTGTAGTTCTAATGGCCAGTGTCCACCACTGCTCCTTGCTGCTCTCTTAGCCTTTGGACACATGACGCAGGTCACAGTAGAGTTAACTTCAAATTGTCCAGTCTACTTTCTGGGGCAGGCTACCATTCCCTAACCCAATTTCTGCGAGTATTAGAATGGTTCAACACTATACTGTCCTTCTCAAGAGCCAGAGCACAGTGGCTCAGTTGATTAGCTGCTTTTGCATGTGTCCTAGCCATGCATCAGACTGTCACGTGCTGGATTTTTCTTACCTTTAAATGAGGGTTTATTATTGACTCTTTCTCCTTTTTATAGAAATAGGGCTTCAAATATTTGTTTTTCTCCATTGTTTCATGGTGGGTGGGTACTTGGAGGAGGAGACAGAATTGTAATCACACTTTTCTGATTAAAAGAACCCCGGATTCAGTGGATTAAATGCTGGGCTGCTAGCAGAAAGAGTGGCAGTTTAAATGCACAAGCCTCACCTCAAGAAAAAGATGATGTGGTCTGTACTAGTAAATTTGCAGCCTCAGAAACCCTATGAAGTAGTTCTATGGCCTACAGGATTGCTGTGGATTGGAGCTGACACAGTGGTAATGGATTCTTGATGGACTGTGTGTATGCATGTGTGTGTGTATGCTTGCGCATGTGTGTGTGTGTGTGTACATGTATCTGTTCTTACATTCATTGTCCCCCTTTGTATATTGATGGAATGGACGTTGCTGTACAATATGTGTTCTGAGAGACTTCTGGAAGCCATCTGGCCCAATCTCTATCTCTATTCAGGACGTGAATAGAGTTAAAGGGTTTGTGAGGAGTGGTGGAGACTTCTAGAGGGTAAAAGAGACTCTTAGATACAATTATTCTACCTTCAACTGAAGCAATTTTTTCACATGGTGAGACTCTAAATAATAGTTGCTTGGACAAGAATACTTTGTTCATAAAAGAGGAAGCTGCTCTGCAGAAGAAGGTTGGGCAATCTTCTCCCATGTGACTAACTGCCTCTAAAAACCCGCTGGAGGATCAACTATGCATTGATTTCAACCCTACAGTACACAACAGCAACAACATTTGCTTTCTTAAATTGTTTGAGTTGTCATAATTCAAGTGGGAACTTGTCAAAAGGGAAAACATTGGAAGTAGGATATGAAATTCATATCTCTAAAGTACTCAGGAGCAATGGTGTCTCTCTGGAGACTAAGGTGCACCTGATACAGGCCATGGTCTTTGCAATCGCTTGTTATGCATCAGAGAGTTGGACAATGACTAGGGAGGACAGAAGGAGAGTGGATGCTTTTGAGCTGTGGTGCTGGAGAAGGGTACTGAATGTACCATGGACTGCCAGGAAAACAAACAGATTCATCTTGGAGAGGATTAAACCAAGCTACTCCTTGGAGGCAAGGATTCTGGGGCTTCGTCTGACATACTTTGGACATGTTGCCAGGAGGGACGGGTCCTTGGAGAGGGACATCATGCTTGGGAGGGTGGAGGGCCGGTGCAGGAGGGGAAGATCCTCTATGAGATGGATTGATTCAGTGACTGGGGTAATCGGGATGGGTGTGTCAGAGGCAGTGCGGTTGGCGCAGGATAGAGCAGGGTTTAGGGCTGTTGTGCATAGGGTCGCTATGAGTTGCAAAGGACTCGATGGCACATAACAACAACACCTCCTACTGTTATCATGCTGCTCAACTCCACAGTACCTTGGAGATGAACAATGTAATAGTTTCCTGAGACCTTCTGCATAACTTTACATTATATGCCTCTGATAATGGGACAGAGAATGGGCTATATCTTCTGTCCTTGGAATGGATTATGACCTATTTAAACAAAGAGTGAGTACTTGTTAAAATTTGAAAGGGAGCCAGAAACTTAAAAGACATATTTCCATGGGAAAGTCTGCTGTTAGGGACCTCTCCAAAGTACTGAAGAGCAATGGTGTAACTCTGGAGACTAAGGTGCATCTGATATAGGCCATAGTCTTTGCAATCACTTGTTATGCATCAGAGAGTTGGACAATGACCGAGGAGGATAGAAGGAGAATTGATGCCTTTGAGCTGTGGTGCTGGAGAAGAGTATTGAATGTACCATGGACTGCCAAGAAAACAAACAGGTTCATCCTAGAGAGGGTTAAACCGGGCTGCTCCTTGGAGGCAAGGATTCTGGGGCTTCATCTGACACACTTTGGACATATTTTAAGGAGGGACAGATCCTTGGAAAGGGACATCATGCTTGGGAGGGTGGAGGGACAGCGCCGGAGGGGGAGGCTCTCTATGAGGTGGATTGATTCAGTGACTGGGATAATCGGAATGGGTGTGTCAGAGGCAGTGCTATTGGCACAGGATAGAGCAGGGTTTAGGGCTGTTGTACATAGCGTCGCTATGAGTTGCAAGCGACTCGATGGCACATAATACCACCACCACCACATAGCATTAGCTAATATAGAACGTTAGCCTTCCCTGTTTTGTTCAGATCCAGTTGAGAGGAATTACGCAAATAGAAGTTAGCGTATTATCTTATGGATAATAAATATGAACCTAGGGACATCATGCTTGGGAGGGTGGAGGGCCGGTGCAAGAGGGGAAGATCCTCTATGAGATGGATTGATTCAGTGACTGGGGTAATCATGATGGGTGTGTCAGAGGCAGTACGATTGGCACAGGATAGAGTAGGGTTTAGGGCTGTTGTACTTAGGGTCGCTATGAGTCGCAAACGACTCAACGGCACATAACAACAACAGGGAATGTATGCCTGTGAACAAGTTTTCTTTGTTGTTGTTCTGTGTCATTGAGTAAACAATTCATAGGAACATAAACCTTGCCCTATCCTGCACCATTCTCACGATCCCTGCCACACTCAAAACCATTGTGGTAGTCACTGCTTTAATCCATCTTGTTGAGGATTTTCTCTATTTCACGGACGTTATCTTTCCCAGTGTGCTGCTGCTCGACAAGGATTGTTTTCTTCTGAATATACACCCAAAGATAGTAAAATACAGTCTCACCATCTTTGTCTATAAGGAGCATTGTGGTTGCACTTCCTTCAAAACATATTTGTTTCTTCTTTTGGAAGTCAATACTCTTGGCCAGTACAATTCAAAGGCATTCTTGCTGTTTAATCATCATTCAGCTTTCAGATGTTGATTGTGGATCCAAGTATGACAAAATCGTTGACAACATCAATATTTTTTCCATCTATCGTGATGTTGCCTATTGACCCACCAGTGAAGATTTTTGTTTTCTCTGTGTTGAGATGAAATCTGTACTGAAGGCTATAGTCTTTGATCTTCTGCATTAAGTGATTCATGTCCTTTTCACTTTCTAAAAGCCGATCATGTCATTTACTTATCAAAGGCTGTTGAATTTCTCTCCAATTCTGAATGCATATTCTCTTCATGTGGTCCAGATTCTTGAATGGCTTGTTCCACATACCAATTAGTGAATAGGTATGGTAAAAAGAATATAACACATCTTTCTTGATTTTAAATCGTGTATTCTCATGCTCTGTTTAGACAACAGTCTCTTTGTCTATGTATAAGTTTAACATGAGTACAAGTAATTGTTCTGAGATTCTAATTTTTCTTAATGTTAATCCATAATTTATCATGATCTATATAGTCAAAAGCTTTTGCATAATCAGTAAAATACAAGTAAACATGTTTCTGGTCTTCTCTATTTTCAACCACAATCCATCTGATATCAATAATGTTAGATGTCTCTTGTGCCATGGCCCCTTCTAAATCCTGCTTGAGTTTCTGGCAGTTCCTTATTGGTGTACTGTTCTAGTGGATTTATTTATAAAATTTGAATACAAATTTGAACAAATTATTTCAATTTCTCTCACCCCCCCCCATCAAATTGTACAACTCAATGATTAATCTCCCTTCCCCCTGCACATCTACATCCCTCTGCTTCCAGCCTCTCCCACCCCTCCTGGATCCTTATACTCAGTTTACAATAACAGTTTTATACAATATTTATCCTTGTGGGACTGAGTTAGTTCACACAGCATAATGCTTTCTAGTCCCTCCCAAGTTAGGTAATAATGTACAAAATTATTGCTCCTACATGCTGATAGTATTCCATTGTGGTTTGTCTTTTTTTAATTCTCTTTATTTTATATTGGTTTACTTTCAAAGTTCATATACATTGTGTTTCACACTTTACTTTACTCACATCATGTTTTGAACAACATTCCCATGCATTATTTTATAAAATAATCACCATTGGACTATACCCTCCATTACTCTGTCTTTTCAGGTCCTTGCTGGATCTTTCCTATTTCTTTTACCCCTGCTCTCCATTCACCAAATTGTTCAACCCTGTGATTTTATCCTTACCCATTTTCACCCCTTTACTCGTACACCTTCCTCTTTTGGGTCCCCATAAATGCTTTACTAGTTATCCTTCTATTTTTACAATAATGGTCTTATGCAGTATTTGTCCTTATGGGACAGAGTTAGTTCACTCAGCATAATGCTTTCCAATTTAAGCTGTTTTTTAATAATCTTCAGCAAGATTTTATATGACTGTAACATTAATGCCTGGAAGTAGGAGTGGCATTCACTTCCGAAATGGCTTGCCTCCGGAAACTCTATGTATGAATAGTGCTCAGGCCGTTCATTCATAGGGTCGCTATGAGTCGTCTATGACTCGACGGCATCAAACAACAACAACAACAACAACAATATTAATGAGGGAAGCTCTGGTGGCCTGGTGGCAAGAAGCTGCATTGCAATCCTGAAGGCACATAGTTTGAGGCCACCAGCTACTCCATGGGAGTAAAATGGGCAGTCTCCTTCTGTGTGATTAACTGCCTCTAAAAAACTGCTGAAGGGGTCAGCTATGGGTCAGTTCCAGCTCTATGGGACACAGCAACAACTATTAATGATATTGTTTTATAATTTCCACAATCTGTTGGATTACCTTTTTTGGGAAGGGGAACAAATATGGATCGATTCCAGTCCATTGGCCAGATGACTGTCTTCCGTATTTGTTGAGTATATCCAGGATTGCATCTGTTTTCCTGAAATACTTCAATTGGTATTCTGTCAATTCCTGGGGCTTGCTTTTTGACCATGCTTCCAGTGCAGTTTAGATGTCTTCTTTCAGTATTTTTTATTCTTGATCATATACAGCTTCCTGAAATAATTCAATGTTACCAGTTCTTTTTAGTACAGTATATTCCTTTCATCTTCTTTTGATGCTTCCTGTATCATTCAAAATTTTACCCATAGAATACTTAGTGCTTCAATTCAAGCCTTGAGTTTGTTATTCAGTTTGATAAATGTTCTTTATCTTTTCAATTTTTTCTTTTCTTTTCTTTTCCCTGCCTCTTTTTAAACAGTCCCTCCATAAGGACTATCCACTTAGCTTTGTATCCAAAGACGAAATTTGTAAGTGAAAGGAGTTAGCCTTAGTTACAGACTCGTTAATTTCAGGGTCGAAAATATGGAACGCTTCACGAATTTGCGTGTCATCCTTGCGCAGGGGCCATGCTAATCTTCTCTGTATCGTTCCAATTTTAGTATATGTGCTGCCGAAGCGAGCACATCTTTTCAATTTTCTAACTCCAGTTCCTAGCATATTTCTTTATAATACTTTGTCTTCTCCAGCTGTCCTTTAATGTCTGCTCAGTTCTCTTACCTCAGCACTCCTTCCCCTTGTTTTGACTTCTTTTTATTCCAGTGCAAGTTTCAGAGACTTTTCTGACAACCAGTTGGTCTCTTTTATTGCCCTGTCTTTGTAATGACCCTTTACTTTTTTCATGGATAAAGTCTGTGGTGTCGTTTCCCAACTTATCTGGTCCTGGGTCACTAGTGTTCAACACATCAAATCTATTTTTTTTATTTTTTTGCTTTTTAAAAAAATTATTATTAATTTCAATGAAAATTTACAGACACTTTGGGTTTCCATTCATTCATTCTTGCACTTTTCTCCCCTCCCAA
>NW_006399813.1:14281664-14304489 GCF_000299155.1 Elephantulus edwardii | reverse complement strand
GTTAAATTTTGCTATTCTGACTGGGGTGAGATGATATCTCATAGTTGTTTTGATTTGCATCTCTCTTAGAGCTAGGGAATTTGAGTATTTCTTCATGTGCTTGTTAGCCATCTGAATGTCTTCTTTGGTGAAGTGTCTGTTCATATCCTGTGCCCATTTTTCTATTGGATTATTTACCTTTATCTTGTTGTGGTGCTGAAGTATTTTATAAATTCTGGGCATAAGTCTCTTATCTGACATGTCATTACCAAATACTTTTTCCCAGTCTGTGGCTTTCCTTTTTACCCCGTTGGAGAAGTTTTTGGATGTGCTTAGTAATTTGAGTCTGAGAAGATCCCGTTCATCTACTTTATCTTCTCCAGGTTGTAGATTTTTCAGGATACTTGGAAGACTGTTTATGTTGTGGATTAGGACTTGTAACGTTCTTCCCAGCTTTTCTTTAAAGAATCTTATAGTTCTTGGTTTCAAATATATTTTTAAGATGGTTTTAAATTCTTTTGGGATTCACTCAAGGTTATGTTTTGTTTCTTGTGAATTTTTTTTTATTCACCTTCATTTTGAACTTGCATATGAGTAGAGGGTGAATAACATTTTATAACTCTCTGTATCTCTGTATTGATATATCTAGGGAGTTCTGGTTACATGGCTGTGCTGCCAGCCCAAGGACCAGCAGTTTGAACTTACCCTAGACTGGATAGGGGAAAGCTAGGTATTGTCCTCCTGTGTGATATACAACCTCTGAAAACCTGCTGGAGAGTCACTTAGGATTCAGTCTGAGTTGATAGTAACGGGGTTTTTTTTTCCCTAAAAAACCCCTTATATCTAAGGGAAGCTCTGGTGGCCTATTGGTGAGAAATTGCACTGCAGTTTGAAAGGCACATGGTTTGAATCCACTAGTTGCTCCAAGGGAAAAGAATGGGTAATCTTCTCCCTTGCAATTAAATTGCCACCGAGTACTTATTGGAGGGTCATCTGTGGGTCAATTGTGACTCGATGGTACACAACCAAAACAAAGCCAACATAGGATAAAGTGAGAGATTTAGAAGGGAGAGAACTTTAAAAAAAAAAAATCAAAAAACAAAACAACAAAATACCCAGCCAGGCAACTATCTATTTATCTAATCATTCCTATTGAGTTGGATCTGACTCATACCTCTAGTGAGTTTCTGAAGCTATAAATTGCACAGGAAGAGATTTTCTTTCTTCCCTTGAAGCTGCTAGCATATTTGAACTACCAGAGATGTCTTTGAGTTTGAAGCCAACTTCCTATGGACTATGCCTCTATATGTGTGTGTGTGTGTGTGTGTGTGTATACATATGTATACACACACACACACACACACACACACATATATATATGATATTACACTGCTATGCCATAGATTCCTGGGGCCTTCTTTTTGCCAATGCCTTCAATGCAGCTTCCAGTTGGCTCCTGTTCATTTGTTTGTTGTTACTGGCATCATCAAGTTGGAACTGAGCTATAGCTGGCCCTCTGGTGGCTTTCAGAGGCATTTATGCATGGGAGAAGACCACCAGTCCATCTGTGGAACAGCTGGTGGATTCAGATCGAGTGCCTTCAGGATTGTAGAGCAACTTCTTGCCACTAGGTCACAGTGCTCCATGTTCATATGGTACTTCCTGAAATTTTTCAATGCCAATCAGTTCTTTTTTAGTATAGTGTATTTCCTCCATCTTCTTTTGATGCTTTCTGGATTGTTCAATATATGGCTCTTTGCATCTTTCAATATTGAGACTTGAGGCTTAAATTTGCTTTTCAGTTCTCTCAGCTTGAGAAATGTAGAGCAAGTTCTTCTCTTTTATTCTCCAATACCAGCCCTCTGAACATTTCATCATAATACTTTTCTTTGTCTCCCCGGTTTGCCCTTTGAAATCTTCTGTTCCGTTTTTTTACTTCAGAATTGATGGAATACCAGTTCATTTGTTTTAGTTAACAAATTCAGCCTTTGATACTGTCACCAGTCTATGCCATGAAATTTGGAAGACAGGAGATTGGAAAAGGTCCATATTTGTTTCCATTCCCAAGAAGAGTAATCCAACAGAATGTGGAAACTATTGAATCATTAATATCATATACAAGCAAAATACTGTGGAAGATCATTAAAAAAATGGCTAGAACAGTACATAGATATGAGTTGCCAGAAGTTTAAACAGGATTTAGAAGAGGCCGTGGCACCAGGGATATCATGGCTGATGTCAGATGGATCCTGGCTGAAAGTAAGGAATACCAGAAGAATATCTATTTGTGCTTTATTGACTATGCAAAGGCATTTGACTATGTAGATCATAACAAGTTGTGGCTGACATTGAGATGGATGGGAGTATCAGAGCACTTAATTATTCTCATGAAGAACATATATTTGGACCAAGAGGCTGTTCTGTAAACAGAGCAGAGGAAAACGGCACAGTTTAAAACTGAGAAGGGAATATGTTAGGGTTGTAGTATCTGTCAAGTATGCTGAGAAAATAATCCAAAAAGCTGGACTCTAGGAAGAGGAGTGTGACATCAGGATTGGAGGGAGACTCCTCAATAACCTGCATTATGCAGATGGCACAACCTTGCTTGCTGAAAGTGAGGAAGACTTGTTGCAGAAGAGCAAGGAATGCATCCTTTGTTATGCATTGCCTCTCAATGTCAAGAAAACAAAGATTCTTACTCCTGGACCAAAAGGCAACTTCAAGACGGATGAAGAGGGGATTGAAAATATCAACATTTCATCTTGCTTGGATCCACAGTTAGCACCCTTGGTACCAGCAGTCAGGAAATAAGGAGATACATAGCACTGCGAAAATCTGTAGTTAGGGACCTCTCCAAATTATTGAGGAGTAATGATAGCAGCTTGAGGACTAAGGTGCATCTGATTCAGATTAAGGTCTTTCTGATCACTTGCTATTCATCTGAGCGCTAGACTATAAATAAGGATAACAGAAGTAGAATTGATGTCTTTGAGCTTTGATATTGGAGAAGGGCACAGAAAATCCCATGGATGGCCAAAAGGACAAAGAGATAATGTCTTGGAGAGAGTGCAGCCAAAGTGTTCTTTGGAGGAAAGAATGATGAGGCTTAGCCTCACATAGTTTGGATATGTTGCTAGGAGGTGCTATTCATTGGGGGACACGATATTGAGAAAAGTGGAGGGTTGGCGAAGGAGAGGAAGACCCTCGACCAGGTGGATTGACACGGTGACCGCTGCAACAGGCTCTTGTGTGTCAGGAAGTGTGAGGATAACACAGGATAGAACAGGGTTCAGGTCTTTTGTTCTTAGGGATACTATGAGCTGTACTTAACTCCACTGCACCTAACAACATCCACAGCATGGGATAATAAATACTGAGAAAACTTGTCTAGTTCTTAAAGCATGAAGGCATATATTTTAACCTTAAATTGTATTTTAATCTTAAATTGATTATGAAATTGTATTAAAGTAATATTCCAATTTATAAAAATGCAACAAATAATTTAAACATTCTTATATTTGCTGTTTTAGGAACAAAAGTTTTCAAAAACTAGGTAAACAACAACATTGTTTTCTGTCTCAGTTCATATTGTACACAGAGGAGAAGTGGGTGTATGGATAGAAACCGCATGTTTTTCTTCCCCTGTAATCGGATTTAGGAGGTCAGGGATTGACTTTGTGTAGACATTTGGCCATAGGCTCTGCTCTGAGTAGTCAGTCAGGTGAATCCTGTCCGTCTTCTTTAGACTATACAGCAGAGCTTAGAAAGAACTTGTTTGACACTCACAGTTCAATATTGTGACTTGAACAATAAACTTAGGCAGAGCAGAAATTATAGGGACAGCACAGAATCAGGTGAGTCAGAGCCATCTTGACATCACACAACAATAACAATTATTTCAGGAGCAAAGATTGAAAGCTGAAACACATTCATTGATCTTCTGGAGGCTCTGATATGACCACTATCTGAGTCAACTTGGAAACATCCCCTTCCTAAGAAACCTTTGCCTGGATAGTTGCTATGCTGTTCCTTTTCTTTCCGTAGTTTCTTGACCTTTTCCATGCATTGGACATTTCGAGTTTTCATTTTCCGGGGGAGAGAAGGAGGGTCTTACAAAGGTTGGGCCCAGCTTCACTAAAAAATTGAGTCAAATTGATGGATATCCAGACTGGATTTTGACCCTGGGACCTTTCTGGAATGAATGTATAGGGTTCACATAGTTGGCTGTGGTTTGCATAGGCTGGCAGTGCCCATCTTAGTCCTTATATTTTTCTTGCCCTCTGTGGTCCAAGGTAAGCCCTTAGGTTTTTAAGGTTTCTTCTGTAAGATCTGAAGACATTTTCAGTCATTTTCTAAACATTTTACAAGGGTTAAGAGGTCTGCGTTTGCAAAATGGTTTGAACAGAAAAAGCCTACACCCTGTAGTTACTGTGAAAGTTTTATTTCAGTAAGAAAAGAAATCAGTAGTATAATTCCCTGTCATCTGAATAAACGAGATTATTTTTGAAAGGAATTAATATTTGTACCAATTCATTTCTAAGTCTTTGCCTCTTTAGCCTCTTAAATAAAAATGCAAATTACTGACCAACATTCTGCTATTCCTTTCAGGAACACCTGTGTGGTTCTTTGTGAAAATTGCTCCAATTCGAAACGAACAGGATAAAGTGGTTTTATTTCTTTGCACTTTCAGTGACATAACAGCTTTCAAGCAGCCAATTGAGGATGATTCATGTAAAGGTTTGTAATTATAATTTGTACAAATATATTTATGCCCTTTTTTCTGCCTTTAGTGTGACTCTTGTTACAGAGAATTTGAGGTTGCCAAGGCAATCTCTGCACAGAGATCAAGATGGGTAAAGTGTTATGCTATTCTGGAATGTAGTGGGGGAGGGGAAGGGAATGAAAATGTCTTTATTTCAAAAAACATTTGTATCACTTTAATCCCTTTTTTAGATTGACTTTTTTAAAAAAGAAAGTTTAGATAGAAGGTAATTGGCAACTCTAATTGACTATGCAAAAGTATTTGATTGTGTGGATGACAACAAATTGTGGCTTACATTGAGAAGAATGGGAATTCCAGAACACTTGATTATGCTCTTTTTTTTTTTAATTTTTGTGTGAGTGTACCATCAAAACAGATCTGACTGGTACAGGAGGAGATTGTCCCTCCTTTTCCCGGCAGAGCATCTGGTGGATTTGAACCATGTGCCTCTGGGATTGTAGTTGCAGCTCCTTGCCACTAGGCCACCAGAGCTCCCCAATTATGCTCTTGTGAAAGCTATACTTCAACCGGGAAACAGTGATAAGAACAGAGCAAGGAAATACTCTGTGGTTCAAAATCAAGGAAAGGAGTGCACTAGGGGTCTGTTCTTCCTTCTTACCTTTTCAATCTATATGTGGAACAGATTATTCAGAAGACACAACTCTATGAAGAAGAATGTGGCATCAAGATCGGAGGAAGACTCATTAACAACCTGTGTTATGCAGATGACATAGCCTTGCTTGCCCAAACTGAAGATGTCTGTCTTGATGCATTTGCTGCAGAAGGTAAAGGACAGTGGCTTTCAGTATGGATTACATCTCAACATCAACAAAACAAACATTCTTGCCACCAGGCCAATTGACAGCATCATGACAGATGAACACATTGAAATTGTTAACAATTTCGTCTGGTGTGGGTCTACAATCAACACTCTTGGCAGAAATCAAAGGATAAATTGTTCTGGGAAAGTCTACTGCAGGGACCACTCCAGCCAGAGTGCTAAGGAGCAGTGATGCAAGTCTAGAGACTAACAAACACCTGATCAAAGCCATAGTCTTCTCAATTACTTGCTTTGCACCTGAGATCTGGATAGTAACTAAGGATGACAGAAGAAGAATCTATGCCTTTGAGTTGTGGTGCTTGAGAAGAGTACTGAATATGCCATGGACTACCAAGAGAACAAATAAGTCTGTCCTGGAGAGGGTGAAACCAGTTTGCTCCTTGGAGGCAAGGCTTGTGAAGCTCTGGCTGATGTCATTTTGACCATGAGGGACTGTTCCTTGGAGAAGGACATCATGCTTGGATGGGTGGAGGGTCAGTGCAGAACAGGAAGACCTTCGACAAGGTGGATTGACACAGTGACTGGGGAAGTGGGAGCAGGAATGTCAGAAACAGTGAGATTGGCTCAAGATAAGGTAGGGTTCAGAGTTATTGCGTATAGCGTCACTATGAGTTGCAGGTGGCTCAATGGCACATAAGAACAGTAACATCATCTTTTCATTTGACAGGTATCAGTGACCTCAGTACATTTGTCCGTGTCTCTAATTTCATATTCATCATCATCTATCTCTCTCTCTCTGTATATATAGATATAGACATAGATATATAGATACAGATAAATCTTTTGCATTGACTGAATTCTAGCATTTCTAGATACATCTCTTTCCTATATGATTAAGTCTGTGGATAGTTATTTCATTTGAGAAATAACACCAGTGAGCACAAGGTCTTCTATGACATATCCCCAAAGGTCATTTAATTGGGTCTGTGACCAAATTGACAAATCATCCATATCATCTGCATTTATTCTTTGTATAGCACTGAGGTTCTTGGAAAGGAGATGACTCGGAATTTCTGGAAGAGCATTACCCCTGTTAGAGGTCCAGCTTGTTAAAGTATACTGAGGATGGCATGCAGTTCAGAGAGGTTTGGGATCAGACGCCACTTTTTTCATTACCTTCTTCTATACATGTGTTCAATATAACAAAGAGGTTGGTTTAGGAGGTGTTGGCATCACAGTGCTTCCTGGCTCTGTGGTTTCCAAAAGTAGCAGAGAAATGAGAATTGAGTACAAAGCAGCACCAAACTGAGGCATAATGGCATTGATGAAACAAAACTTGTTAAGTGGGCCTTCGAAGAGGGAGTAAAAAGCATCATGCAGGTGTTCTTTAATGTACTGTGTCCTCTGAAGGAATTTAAATCTCCCAGCATATTCTGTTGTTAGTCATCTCCAACTCATAGCAACCTTATGCATAGCATGAAATTTCCAGTCTAGCTCCATCTTCGTAGTCATTGGGAAGTCTGGGTCTATTTTTGCAGCTACTATGTAAAACTATCTCATTGAGAGGCTCTCTCTTTTTTGTTGGCACTCTAATTTGCCAAGTATGCTTTCCTTCATGGACTAGTCCTTTCTGGTGACACAGCCAAAGTAAATGAATCAGAATCTTGCTGTCGTCGCTTTTAAGGAACATCTGGTTACAGTTCTTCCAAGACACATTTGTTCATTCTTGCAGCAGTCCATGGTTTATAATCCATGTTCTTCAACTACACTTGGGTTTGCATATGTCAGTTTTTCTTAGTTTTCCTTTTTCATTGTCTATTTCATGTATCTGAAAGGATTTTAAAAGGTTGTGACTTGGATTGGATGTATTTAGTCATCAAAGTGACATTTGGATACTAACAATTAGTACAGCCTGATTTTTTAAAAAATAATATATAGTGCAATAAATTAATTTTTTGTCTTTTTATTCTCAATTTAATGAATACAGTGGATTCAGTATCTTAACTAGTGTCTCAGCCTGCTCTCCTGCTGATCTGTAGCTGTCTGATTTCTACTTTCTGATTTTGTGATTGCTCGGCAATCAGTATTACACATTGACGTACTCACTCACTCACAATTAAAGATTATTTTACTGTTTAGAATGAATGTATGACTTTGATGTTGTTCTTAAACATTTTGTTGTGGTTTGTGTGAAAGTTTACAGAAGAAATAGATATTTTTGTTTTGTGTCATTGGCTCCAATCTCCTGAATGGAACAGTACTGGTCAAACTTGGGTTCCCCATCTCTATTCATCCTGCTTTTCTACTGCTATCTATACTCAGAGATTTAATTTTAGGCAAATGCTGCCATTTTATTCTTGCATGGTTGACAGTTATGAGGAGTACTTCCTTTCTGATTTTATTGTTTACTCCATAGATTTCTCCATTGCTTGGCTAAAAGTTAATAATACCTTGAGGTGGCTTCTGTTCAAGATTTGAAGGGTATTTAAGGAGCACATTCTCAAGGTTTATACCAATCCATATTGATCAGTGAGTCTAGCCCTTTTATAATTTTGAATTGTTTTCGGCATTTTTTTTTTGTTGTTGTTGTTTAAGTCTGTTTAGGACTTTTTTTTTTTAAGATCTCAGTCAGAGCAGCTGGTAGTGGTAGTAGGGCACCATCTAGTTCTTCTGGTCAATGGTTAGATCCAGGTCAATGATTAGTAGAGACTGATTCATGTGTTCCATTAGTTCTTTGTTGTAATTGTTTTTGTTTTTCAAAGCCATACATGAGAGTCCCAATTACTCTCCTTCAACACTCATATTGTGTTTTATAATTAAGATTTTAGTGAAAGTGTATGGAAAGGATGGGTTTTAATTCATTAATTGATGTACATTTTCCTCCATCTCCCTTTCCCAGTTCACTTTGTAATGCATGTCTTGTTACAGATTGTCAATTGCCATACTGAAATGTCTAATAATCCATTCCCTTCAGATAGTCCATCCTTTCTCCCATTCCAATGTAGTGTTCATTTTCTGTCCATTCTCACCCTGCTTTCCCTTTGCTGTTGTCCATCCTATTTTTGTAACAGTGGTCCTATGCAATATTTGTCCTTTTGGGACTGATATACTCCACTCAGCATAAAGCCTTTCAGATTGTGTAGGTTTTACCAAGTTCATTGTTGATGTCTTTGAGCTGTGGTGCTGGAGAAGAGTGTTGAGGGTACCATGGACTGCTAGGAAAACAAACAGATTTATCCTAGAGAGAGTTAAACCAAGCGGCTCCTTGGAGGCAAGGATTCTGAGGCTTCATCTAATATACTTTGGACATGTTGTAAGGAGGACTGACTGGTCCCTGAACAGGTACATCATGCTTGGGAGGGTGGAGGGACGGCGCAGGAGAGGAAGGCCCTGTATGAGGTGGATTAATTCAGTGACTGGGGTAGTCGGGATGAGTGTGTTGGGGACAGTGCGATTGGCACAGGACAGAGCAGAGTTTAGGGCTGTTGTACATAGGGTCGCAATGAGTCGCGACTAGACGGCACATAACAACAACATTGTTTTTCAGTGCTATGTAGTATTCCTTTGTGTGGATGTATGACAGTTTTTCTTTCCATTTATTAGTTGATGGGCCCTTGAGCTGCTTTCATCTCTTCACTATTGTGAAATAAACATGAGTGTAGATACATTTGTCTGTATGACAGCTCGAGTTTCTTTAGGCCATATTCCCAGTAGTTAGAAAGCTGGGTCAAATGCAATCTCTACAAATTTTTAAGAAAGCACCAGACTGCCTTCTATTGTACCATTTTACATTTTCATCAGTTATGAATGAGTGTATCAATAACTCCACTTCCTTGCCAGTGATTGTTATATACTATTCTATTGAATTTTATTATTGTTGCTGGAGTGAGATGATATCTTGTTATTTTCTTTTGCATCTCGCTGATAGCTAGAGATTTTGAACATTTCTTCATGTGTTTGTTGGCCATTTCAAGTTCTTCTTTAGTGAAGTGTCGATTTATATCTTGTGCCCATTTGATTGGGTGGTTTGCCTTTTTCTTGTTAAAGGGCTAGAGAATTCTATTCATTTTTAATGTGATTCCCTTATAAGATATGTTGTTATGTGCTGTCGAGTCGTTTGCAACTCATAGTGACCCTATGTACAACAGCTCTAAACTCTGCTCTGTCCTGTGCCAATCTTATTGTCTCCGACACACTCATCCCTATTGCCCCAGTCACCGAATCAATCCACCTCCCAGAGGGCCTTCCCCTCCTGCGCCTGCCCTCCACCCTCCCAAGCATTATGTCCTTCTCCAAGGACTGATCTCTCCTTACAACATGACCAAAGTATGTCACAAGTCTCAAAATCTTTGCCTCTAAGAAGCAGTCCGGTTTCACCCTCTCATTGCCAAATATTTTTTCCCCAGTCTGTAGGCTTCCTTTTTACCCCATTGGAGAAGTTTGGTGTTTCATTTAAAAAATTTGTTTTATATTGGTTTGCAAACAGTGTTCATATATATTGTGTTTCCCACTACTTTCATTCATAATTGTGTTTCAGACAATCATTTCCACTCAATAGGTTTTATAAAATTAATCACTATTGAACTATGCCACCATTACCCCATCATTCCAGATCCCCACTGGATCCTTCCCATTTCCGTTACCCCTCTCCCTCCACCCACCAAATTGTGCAACCTCCTGCCCCTCCCCACCTTTCTACTCCCGCCCTTTCCCCACCTTTTCTCCCCATACATGTTTTCCTAATTATCTTTATGTTTTTTATAATAATGGTCTTATGCAATATTTATCCTTAGAGACTGAGTTAGTGCACTTTAGCATAATGCTCTCCAGTCTTTCCCAGGTTATGTAGTAATTTTCAAAATCCTTGTTCCTGAGTTCTGCACATAGTATTCAATAGCATGAATGCACCACAGTTTCTCAATTCATTTGATTGTGGTTGGACATTTGGGCTGTTTCCCTGTTCTTGCAATTGTGAATTTCTATGTTCAGCTTTTTTGAGGAAACACCAAGCTGCCTTCCAGAGTGACTGTACCATTTTATGATACCACCAACAGTATATGAGAGTTCCTATCTTTCTGCATCCTCTCCAGCATTTATTGCTTGATTTCCTGTTAAACTTTGCTGCTGCTACTGGGGTGAAGTGGTATCTCATTGTGGTTTTTATTTGTATCTCTTTTATTGGCAGTGGTTTTATGCATTTCTTCATGTATCTGTTGGTCATCTGAATGTCTTCCTCCGTGAAAAGTCTTTTATTTTGCCCATTTTTTAATTAGATTATCAGCCCTTTTTCTGTGGAGACCCTGTAGGGATTTGATTTTTAGAAGGTACTATTCATCTATTTATCCTGTCCTGGTTGTAAGTTTTTTGTTATGCTTGGAAGTCTATTCAGGGCTTCTAGGGTTTTTCCACTGATGAACTTTATAGTTTTTTATTTTATTCCTAGGTCCCTGATCCACTTTTCTGCAGATGGTTTTCCAATTTTGCCAGCGCCATTTGCTAAAGAGGCTATTGTTTCCCCACTTATTTAATTTCTTTATAAAGTACTGGTTGACCATAGGTAGATGAGTTTACTTCTAGGTTCTCTATTTCACTGATATTTGTGTCTATTTCTGTAGCAGTACCATACTATCTTGATTACTGTGGCTGTGTACTAAGATTTAGATCAGGGCACTGATAAAGCCATCTGATCTAGGGATTATTTTGTTGGGAATTTTTTATGACCTGGTCAGTTTCTCCTTCTGTGATGGATTTGTTAAGGTGTTCTAGTTTAGTTGTGTCAGTTTTAGTGGATTGCAAGTTTCTATGCATTTGTATTTGTTTGAGTATGGTTTGTAATACAATTCTGTTATTGATCTTTGTATTTTGGTTGGTTCTCTTGTGACCTTGCCCTTTCATTTCTTATTCATATTATTTGTATCTTTTCTTTCTATTCCTTTGTAAGCTTTGGCAGTGCTTTATTGATTTTATTGTTACTTCCTAAAAACCAACTCCTGTTTGTGTTGATCATTTCAATTGTTTTTCTGTTTTTTATTCCATTTGTTTCTATAATATTTTTCTTTAGAGGTTGCTGGATTTTCTTATTGTTCTTTTTCTATTTGTTAGAGATGTTGAGTTATATTTTTATTCTTTCTTCTCTTTTGATGGTACTTATTGCTATGAATTGACCTCTAAGTACTACTTTTGCTCTATCCCAGAGATTTTGATAAGTTGTTTTCATTTTCATTTGTTTAAAAAAATGAGTTTTTAAAAAAATTTTTAATTTCTTTTCTATTACCCACTCATGATTATTTTTTCTATTACTATTCATGTTTAAGTAAAAAGTTGTTTAGCTTCCAGGTGTGTGGGTTTTTCTCCTTTTTTTTTTTTTGCAGCTTCTTGTCTTTATTTTATTTATTTATTTTTTTACAGAGGTTTTGGATTTCCATTCATTCATTGCCGCAATTTTCTCCCTTCCCACCCCTCCCCACCAGCTCGCTTCCTGCTCCGAAGAAAAAAAGAAAAAGAATTCCTTCATTAATATACAATTCCCACGTCCCTTCCCCCCACCCCCCACCCCGAGTACACTTCTCTATGCAACCTTAACTCTGGATTCCTGTGCTAACCATAATACTCAATCATATATCACTTCTAATCTGTTCTTTCCCTCATCTGTTTCAAGACAATATACATAATTTGTCCAGTTTTTTCTGTCATACCCCCACCCTGATGTCAGATCCATTCTACCCATTTTAATTCCTCTTTTTTAACACTTTTAAAATTATTATTATTTTCAATGAAAATTTACAGAGACTTTGGATTTCCAAATTTACAAAATGTACAGAGACTTTGGACTTTTTTTTCTATTTTTATTCATTTTTAATTTTATAGCATTGTGGTCTGAAAAAATATTTGCATAGTTGACATTTTTTTAAATTTATTGAGGCTTACTTTGTGATCTATGATCTAATTAATATGATCTATTCTTTAGAACATTCTGAATGTGCTGAAGAAGAATATATACTGAACTTTTTAAAGGTACATTATCCTGTGTAGACTTATGAGATCTATAGTTGATTGACTGTATTGTTTAATTTTCAGCATCTTTGTTGAATTTCTTTCTGGTCATTCTATCTTTCCTTGAAAATTGTATATTAAAGTCTTCCACTACTATCGTGTTGTTGTCAATGTATTTTTTTAATTCCGTTAACATTTGCTTTGTTTATTTTACAACTTTATCATTTGGTACATAGATATTTATTATGGTTATGTTATGTAGTTCTATTGGTCTTTTAAATATTATATAATCCTTTCTTGTCCTTTATGATAGTTTATACCCTGAAATATATTTTATCAGATGTTAATATTACTACTCCTGGTTTTTATTTTCTGGTTGCCATTTGCTTAGTATATTTTTCTACCCTTTGATTTTCACTTTGTCTTTATCTTTGCTTTTTCAGATATGTCTCTTGTAGACAGAATATTGATGGTTTTGGGTTTTTTTTTATCAAATCTGCCACTCTTTTTCTCTTCACTGCTGTATTTAAATAGTTCACATTCAGTGTAATTTTTGAGGAGTATGTTTTATTGCTATCATTTTGTTGGGTTCTCAGTTGTGTTGTTGCTGGTTACTTTGATCCATCTACTTTTCTGTGATGTCTCTGTGGAAAAGACTTCCTTTCATATTTCTTGCAGCATTGTTTTTGTTTTCATTAAATTCCTTAGTTTCCATTTTTCTGAGAACATCTTGATCTCTCCGTCATATTTGATGGATAGTTTTGCTGGTTACAGTAATATTGGTTGACAGTTGTGTTCTTTGAGTGTTTGATATATGTCATTCTACTATCTCCTTGCTTGTATAATTTCTGCGGAGAAACTCACATTTAATTTTATTTGTTCTCGTTGTGAGGTTACTCCTTGTCTTTCTCTAGCTGCTCTCAGAATCCGTGCATTGTCCTTGATTCTAGGAAATTTGAGTATGATATGCCTTGTTGTTTTTCTATTGAGATCATTTCTATTTGAGATTCCCTAAGCATTGTGGATGTATATTCAGTTCTTTCCACTGCCTTTTTTTGCATCTTCCTTTTCTGGAATTCCAATTATATGCATGCTATTCCTCTAGAGGGTGTCCCGCAGTATTCTTAGGCTTTCATAATTTTCCTTCCTTTTTGATTCTAATTTTTGCTCTAGCATGTCAGTGCTGAGAGCTTTTTCTTCTGTTTTCTGATTCTCTTCTCTTTTTCTTCATTTCTGCTTTTCTGTCCCTCAGCATGTTAACAACTTCTAAGAGGTTGTTCTTAATATTCTGGATTCCTGTTTCTTCTTTTTTAGGTTTTCTAATGCCTCATTGGTTTTAGCTCTTCCCCCCTCCACACCCTCCCTTGTTGCTTTTTGAAGTTCTTCTTGGCTTTTGTTTGGAAATTCCTCCAATTATTTGATTTTTTTTCTTTACCCATTGGAAATGCTTGATCATTGCTCTTTTGAATTCCATGTTAAGAATTTCAATCACGCTTCCCATCTATGGGAAATCCATTGGTTCAGTGTTTTACCACTTTAAAAAATATTTTTATTTTATATTGATTTGCATACAGAATTCACATATAATGTATTTCATTCATATACATTGTTTCACACATTTTTCATTCACATTGTGTTTCATATGATCATTCTCATACATTGTTTAATAAAATTAATCACCATAGATTTATGTCCACAGTCACTCTGTCTTTTCAGGTCCTTACTTGACCTTTCCTAATTCTTTCACCTCCTCCCTTAACCCACCAAACTCTGTGGTCCTGTGATTTCCCCTCTCCATACCCTTAATTCCCTTCTTCCTTTCCCCTTTTGTACTTTCATATACTTCTTACTAGTTATTCTTCTATTTTTACAATAATGGTCTTATGCCATATTTGTCCTATGACACTGAGTTAGTTCCCACAGCATAATGCTCTCCAGCTTCTCCCATGTAGATAGTATTTCCCCCCCTTTTTATGTTAGTTTGCATACAAAATTCATGTATACTATCTTTCATTCAAATACATTATATTTCACACATTCCTTCATTCACAATACTTTGTCTTTTTAGGTCCTAAATGAATCTTTCCTAGTTTCCCCCGGCCCTCTTCCCACACTGTGTAAACCTGTGATTTCTGCCCCTCCCCACCTCAGCCACCTTGCCTCCTCCCTTCCTCTTTTGGACTTTCATGCACATCTCACTAATTATCCTTCTATTTCTATAATAATGATCATATGCGGTATTTTTCCTTATAAAACTGAGTTAATTCACTCAGCATAATGCTCTCCAGTCTCTTCCATGTTACATAGCATTTTCAGAGGTCGTTGCTCCTGAGAGCTGCATAGTATTTGATCCTGGGAATGAACTGCAATTTCTCTATCCATTAATTTTTAAATAGCTATTAGGCTGTTATAATTTTCTTGCTACTGTTAATAACACTGCTGTGAACATTGGTATACAAATCTCCGTTTGCGTCTCAGTTCTATTTTCCTTGAGGTATAGAGCTAGAAATGGAATAGCTGAATCATATGGAATGTCTATGTTTAGCGTTTTTTTTTCTTAAAAAAATTATTTTGGAGTTCCCCTCCCAATATCATTGTGTTTCTTGTAATCATTTCCATACATTGTAACTTATAAGTTTAGTTGCCACTGATCTATGCCTATTATTACCCCATCTTTTCAGATCCCCACTAGATCTTTTCTAATTCCTTCACCCACTTCCCTCTCCCCACCAAACTCTGTGACCTCATGATTTTACCCCTGCTCCACCCTCCTATCCTGCCCCATCCTCTTCCCTCTTTGGAAATTTATACACTTCTTACTAGTTATCCTCCTATTTTTACAATAATTGTCTTATGCAGTATTTGTCCTCATGGGCCTGAGTTAGTTCACTCAGCATAATGCTCTGTAGTCTCTCCTGTATTCTGTAGTATATTCAGCTTTTTAAGGAAGCACAAAATTGCCTTCCAGAATGGTTGTACCATTTTACAATCCCACCAACAATGTAAGAGAGTTCCCACCTCTCCAAATCTTCTCCACCATTTATTGCCTGCTATTCTATTAAACTTTACCACAGCTACTGAGGTGAAATAGTATTTCACTCTTGTTTTGATTTACATCTCTTTTATTGCCAGGTATTTTGAGTATTTCTTCCTTTATATGTTGGCCATCCAAATGTCTTCTCCTATAAAACATTTTCCATGTCTTTTGCACAATTTGTAATTGTGTTATCAGTCTTTTTCTTGTGGTATTCTGTATACTAAGGTGCGTCTGCTACAGGCCATGGTCTTTGCAATCACTTATTATGCATCAGAGAGTTGGACAATGACTAGGGAGGATAGAAGGAGAATTGATGCCTTTGAGCTGTGGTACTGGAGAAGAGTATTGAATATACCATGGACTGCTAAGAAAATCAACAGGTTCATCCTGGAGAGGGTTAAATTGGGCTGCTCTTTGGAGACAAGGATTCTGAGGCTTTGTCTGATGTACTTTGGACATGTTGTAAGGAGGGACTGGTCCTTGGAGAGGGACATCATGCTTGGGAGGGTAAAGGGACAGTGTTGGAGGGGAAGGCCCTCTATGAGGTGGATTGATTCAGTGCCTGGGGTAATCAGGATGCGTGTATCAGAGACAGTGTGATTGGCACAGGATAGAGCAGAGTTTAGGGCTGTTGTTCATTGGGTTGCTATGAGTCGCAAGTGACTCTACAGCACATAACAACAACAACAACAACAACAACAACAACATTCTATAAACTTTCATTATGAGACCCTTGTCTGAGATGTCATTGCTAAATGTTTTTTACCCAGTCTGTGAACCTCTTTTCATCCTATTGGAAAAAAATTGAATCATATAAGGACTTAATCTTTAGACGGTCTCATTCATCAATGTTATCCACCCTTGGTTGCACATTTCTTGCTGTATTTGCCGACCTCTTGGTAACCATAGGTAAGACCTTCTACATTTTGCCCTATTTTATCTCTTATGATCTTTATCATTTTGAGTTTTACCTCTAGGTCACTGATCACCTTAACCAAGGTCATATCTTCTTGATCATTGTGACTTTAATCATTACATAGTGCCTTTCCTTATCTTTTATGGTGATTTTCATCCTGAAGTCTATTTTATCAGAGGCTAGTATTTTCACTCCTCCTTCTGTGGATGCCATTTGCTTGGTATATTTCCCCCCACCTTTGGATATCTTTTTCCTAGCCTCTTAGGTGTGTCTCTTATAGGCCACATATTTATTCTTTTTAATCCATTCTGCTGGTAGTTTTCTCTTGCTTGTTGCATTTAATCATTAAGTTTGACTATTGGAAGGCCAGATTTTGTCACTACCATTTTACTGTGTTTCTTTTTTTGTTGTTTCTGTTTACTATTACCCATCCATTTTCTTTCGGTGACTCTTAGTGAAGGACTTCCTTTATAATTTCTTGTAGAGTTGGTCTTGTTTGCACGAGTTCCTTAAGCATCTGCTTTCCAACAAATGACTCAATTTCTGCTTTATATTGGATGGACAGTTTTTCTGGATACAGGGTCCTCTGCTAGAAATTAGGTTTTTTCAGCCTTATGTTTATGCTATCCCATTGTCTTCTTGCTCACATTGTTTCTGCTGAGAAATCAGAACTTAATTGATTCTACTTTGTAGATGACCGTTTTTCTTGCACTACTTTTAGTATTCTATCCTTATTTTTTATTTCAGAGAAATTTGTCTATGCTATATCTTGATGTTTTTCATTTCAAGTCTCACTTGGGATTTTTTGAGCTTCTTTAATGAGGATTTCCTCACTTTTCCTAATGCCTGAGAAGTTTTCTTCTAGTACCTGTTCCACAATTTTCTTAGTGCTTTCCCTGCCCTTCTCCTATACTGGAATTCTAATCATACATATACTGTTCCTTTGATATTTTGCCGTATAATTAAAATGTTTTCTTCATTTTGCTTCCATCTCTTCTCTCCGCCCCCCCCCAGTATGTTTCCATTGAAGTTCTTGTCTTCTAACTCACTGATTCTCTCTTTCACCTCTTCTGTTTGGCTTTTTAGTCCCTCTAGCATATTGGAGGCACTTTGATGGCCTAGTGACAAGCAGCTGCACTTCAGTATCAAAGGAACATGATTTGAGACCAACATCTGCTCTATATGCAATTAACTGCCTCTGAAAACTTGCTGAAGGGTCAGCTATGGGTTGGTTCCTACTCTATGGTATACAACAACAACAATAACCAGCATGTTGGAAACTTCTACCATTTCAGTCTTGATATTATGGATTGTGTTTATAAGCTTTTGTGTTCTTTCCAGTATTGTGTTGACTATATCCTCTCTGTCCTGTGATGATTATTTTCTTCCACCTCTTTTTCTGAAGTTTCAATTCTTTCTTTCACCTTATGCAATTTCCCCCATAGTTTCTCATGTTTCTCTGTGTTGATATATTTCTTCTGATTCCCTGTCTCCCAAGTATTTGCTTTATTTATGGCTTCCATTCCATCATTTGTACCTTTTCCCATAGCTGCTCTTATGTCTCCACATTCAGTATATTTCTTCTTGTTCCCTTTCTCTGGAGTATTTTCTTTATTTGTAGCTTCCATTCTTTCTTCTATCATTTGTACTTTCTTTAGTAGCTGTTTATGTGACTCCACAGTAATGTATTTTTTCTTCCTCTTCATCTCTGGGGTACTCCTTCGGTCTGCAATATTCTCTGCTTTTTAGGAGTTTTATTTCATTTTCCACCCCACAATATTTGAAGCTTCCTGCTGCATTCTTGACATGATGTGAAGTTTTTCTTGGTATATGTTAGATGTGTTAGGCTTTTCTATTTTATCTGCATAGGTTGTTGATAGTTCTTGTCTTGTTATTGACTAGTTTCAGACCTACAGTGTTCCCTTTATTGGAGAAGGCAACTCACTATGCCATGATTCCTGTGCTCTAGGAAAGCTTTTCTTTCCTAAAGTCCTTCAGCTTCTCTTTGGACTGCAATGCAGCGTGTGGGAATCTTGTCTGAGCACCGGCTTGCCTCTTATAAAGTTTGTAATTGTCCTTAGTGGTGCTCGTGTGCAACATATCCAGAGACCAACTTCCTCCTGATTGCTATACACTAACCACTGTGGCACAAGGAAGCCAGGGCCTAGTCCTTCTATGCACCTTTCAGATATGTATAGCTTCTTACAAGGTAGAATCTCTCCTGCCTGCACCTGCTTTTTAAATAGTCCTTTGTAATTGTCCCTTGGTGGTGCACAGAGCAGCTGGAGACTAAGCCAGTCACTTTTTGGGGGCATGATATTTTGCTTTGGTTTTGTGTGTTGTGTGAGGTAGTCTCTGCTTCTTCTGTGTCATTTGTGTGATAATGTTTTTTTTTGCTTGGGCTCCTAGATAGTCCTGGGTCTAGTGACCTTGGCTGGGGCACTCACTGCTTCAGTGTAGAGAAGGACAACTTGCCCTGCATAAAGACCACTCTGTTCAGTAGACTTAAGGAAAGACTTGTTTCACTTGGGAAGCTTAACACTCCAGGGGAGGTAAGGGCATGATTGAATTACTGTATGGTTTCTTGGCTTGCAGAAGACTTGTCCTGGCTGAGAAGCTTTCTGCCTCAGGGCAGGAGAGGGCAACTCTTCCTGCCTAAAGTCCTCAATGGTCCCACAGCTGATGAGAAGCTCATCTTCCTGGGGGTTAACCTCTCCGGGGAATGGGATGACAACTCGCCCTACCTGATGATCTCTCTGGTCTTTGCGGCTGACAGGAAAACCTAGATTAATTGTTTCTTGAGTCTTTGAGACCATTCTAAAACTTTTAAGAATGTAGTTGCTATGCATCAGTGTAGAACATTTATCTTTGTGATCTATCTTATGATAATTGACCCTAATGTTCCCTGAGATTGGGGTCCTCAGCTTCTAAACTGAGTGATTCACTCCCTCTAGAAATTTGCTTATGGCTTAGAAGTTTTCAACCTTTCTTCCTGTATGATCTGATATGTCTTTAATATATTTGTAACAGGTAAAAATACATACATAGAAATATCTTTGACACTCCTCTAATACTTGTTGATGTACTTTCATTTCATTCCCTCCATCTATTTATTTTGTCTGACTTCCATATATCAAATAATATATTTTGTTATTGCAGTATTACTCCACATTTCATTATAATATTTTGCTTTGTCTTCTCAAGCTATCTTTGAAATCATCTATTTATCTCTCATATTTCAGAATTTCCTCCTTTTAACTTCTCTAAGTAATGCAAGTTTTAGAGTCTCTTCTGACATCCAATTTGGCCTTTCCTTTCTTCTCTGTTTTTGTCATTGTGACTTTTTGCTTTCTTTATGGATGATATTTTAACAAAAATCTGGAGGACAATTACCTGGCCAACTGACTGGAAGAGATCCATACTTATTCTCATTTAAAAAAAAAAAGTGACCCAAGAGAGTCACTTTTGTGGAAATTATCGAAAAATATCACTAATATCACACAGTAGCAAAATCCTGCCAAAGATCATCCAGAAACAGCTGGAACAGTACATTGACAGAGAACTACCAGAAATACAATCTGAATCTAGAAGAGGTTGTGGCACTAAAGATAGTATAACCAATGTCAGATGGATCTTGGCAGAAAACAGAGAGTACCAGAGGAATGTCTATCTGTGTTTCATTGACTATGCAAAGGCATTTTACTGTGGGTCACAACATATTGTGGCTAACCTTGAGGAAAATAAGAATCTCAGAACACTTGATTGTGCTTAAGCGGAACCTAACCTTGGACCAAGAAGCAGTCCTCAGAACAGAGCAGGGAAACACTGTATGGTTCAATATCAGGAAAGGCAAGCATCAGGGATGTATCCTGTCTTTATACCTTTTCAATCTATATTCAGAACAGATCCATTGGAGGTAGACTCATCAACAACCTACGTTGTGCAGATAACACAGCCTTGCTTGCTGAAACTGAAGAAGACCAGAAGTGCTTGCTGCCGAAGGTCAAGGACTGTAGCTTCTATATGGATTGAAGGTCAACATCAAGAAGACAAAGATTCTCACCACTGGCCAATTGGCAGTACCATAATAGATGGAGAAGAGATTGAAGTTATTAATTACAGTTTGCTGGCTACACAATCAACACTCTTAACATCAGCAGTCAGGAAATCAAAAGATGAATTGCATTGGGAAAATCTGCAGTCAGGGACCTCTCCAGAGTGCTGAAAAGCAACAATGTCAGTCTAGAGACTAAGATGAGCCTGATTCAGGCCATGATCTTCACAATTATTTGCTATGCATCAGAGAGCTGGACAATGACTAAGGATGATACAAGAAGAATAGATGCCTTTGAACTGCGGTGCTGGAGAAGAGTCTTGAATAGACCATGGACTGCCAAGAAAACAAATAGGTCTGTCGTGGAGAGGGTGAAACCAAGTCTTTCGTTGGAGGATAGGATTTTGAAACTCCATTTTATATACTTTGGGCATGTGGTCAGAAGATACTGGTCCTTGGAGAAGGACATCATGCTTGTAATGGTGGAGGGACAGTGCAAGAGAGGAAGACCCTGGATGAGATGGATTGATACAGTAACTGGGGCAATAGGGGTTGGTGTTTTGGAATTAGTGAGACTAGCTCAGAACAGGGCAGGTTTAAGAGCTGTTGTACATAAGGCTGCTATGGATTGCAGGCAACTTGATGGCTCTTAACAAGAACAACATACAAAGAGCTCTAATTATAAGACTGAAAGGGAAAGTCATATTTGGTACATCTCAAGATGAAATAATTGTATAACAAATTCAGGAGTTGCAATCCTGAAGAACTATCGGGGCAAAATCTTCTATGAGGCAGGAAACATCTAAAGAAGATTGAAGGTATATACACAAAGTCATTGGGTACTGGCTGACACTAAACTGTTTTAGCAAGTAGAATATTGATGGTAGATTAGTAAAGAACACTCTATAACAACTGATGTCTTTAATTTGTGGTGTTTCAGGAGATAGATTTAGCCCTGGACATACTCACTAGTCTGTAGCAAAAAATTGGGAAGATCTGACTGACTGACAGAGATCTATACTTGTCCTATTCCAAAATATGGTGATGAAACAAAGTATATAAATTATTGAACAATATCATTAATATCATAAGCAAGTAAAATCTTGCTGAAGAGTATTTAAAAAAATGGCTTGAACAGGAACAGCTGGGGAAACTTCCAGAAATTTAAGCTGGCTTAAAAAAAGCTGTGGAACAAGGGATATCATTTATCATAGCTGATGCCAGATGGATTTTGTCTGAAAACTGAGAACAGCAGAGAAATGTTTACTTGTGTTTTATATTTATTTGACTGGATGGATAATAATAAATTGTAGATAACACTGAGAACAATGCAAGTTCCAGAACACTTAATTGTGCTCATGTGAAATCTATCTAAAGACCAAGAAACTGTTGTCAAAACAAAATAAGGAATACTGCATGGTTTAAAATCAGGAAAGATGTGTATCAGGTTATATCACTTCTCTATACCTATTCAATCTGTATTTTGATCGAATAATTCAAGAAGCTGGACTACATGAAGAGGACTAATCAACAACCTGAATTATGCAGATGACACAGCTTTGTTTATAGAAAGTAAAGTGTTGAGTAGTTGAGAAACACTTACTGCAGAAAACTAGAGACTACAGTTTTCAACATGGATGAGATGTCAGCATCAAGATAACAAAAAATTTACCACTGGATCTATTAGGAAATATCATAATAGATAGAGAAAAGACTAAAGTTATCAAGGATGTAATTTTACTTGGAAATTAACCACTATATTGATAATAGTCAAGAAATATGTTGCATTAGGCAAATTTGCTGTTAGGAATATCTTTAAAGTGGTAAATAGAAAACTTGCCACTTTAAAGACCAAGATCTGCCTGATACAAGCCATGGTATTTTCAATTGCTTCATATGCATCTGAAAATTGGACAGTGAATAAGAGAGACTAAAGTAGAAGTGATGCCTTTGAATTGTAATGTTGAAGAAGATTATTGAATGGTAAACCAAAAGGATAAACCCATCTATCTTGAATGAAGTATGACCAAGGTGCTCCTTAAAGAAAAGAATAATGAAACTTCCTCTCACACACTTTGGGCATATTTTTAGAAGTGGTCAGTCCTTGGAAAGAAATATCATGCTGGAAAGGGTAGAAGGTCCTTGAAAGACAGGAAGACCTTCAACAAAGTGGATGCAGTGACTGCAAAAATAGGCTTGAGCAAGATAGAGTTTTTTGGTTTTTTTTTTGGCATTTTCTTTTTTTTTTTTTTAAATTTAGGTTATTTAGTTTTCATTTCAATGAACATCTACAGAGATTTTGG
>NW_006399813.1:14235653-14275337 GCF_000299155.1 Elephantulus edwardii | reverse complement strand
TTTCTTCCTTCCCACCCCTCCCCTCCAGTTCGTTCTTCTCTTTGAAAGTAGAAAAAAAAATTCTTTCATTGTTATACAATCCCTCCCTCCCAAGTCCACTCCACTATGCATCCTTCCTTCTGGACCCCTGTCATAACAATAATGTTGTTATTGTTGTTATGTGCTGTCGAGTAGCCTGTGACTCATAACGACCCTATGTACAACACCCCTAAACACTGCCCTATCCTGTGCCAATCTCATCATCTCTGACACATCTGCCTCCATTATTACCCCAGTCACTGAATCAATCCATCTCATCAAGGATCTTCCTCTCCTGTGTATAACAATAATACCTAATCATATATCCATTTTAAACAGTTTCCCTCTGTTTCAATGCAGTATACATAATTTATCCCATCTTTCTCAGTCTCCTCCTAACCCCGATATCAGTCCTGTTTTACAACAGTGGCACTATGCAGTATTTTTCCTTTTGTGTCTGAGATATTTCACTCAGCATAATGCCTTCCAGGGTCACCCATTATTAATAATATTTCATGAGTTCCTTCTGTTTCAATGCAATGTAGTATTCCATCGTATGAATATACCAAAGCTTCTCTATCCATTTGTTTGTTGATGGGCACTTAGGTTGTTTCCAACTCCTTGCTATTGTGAACAAAACTGTGATAAACATGGGTGTGTCTATGTTTGCTTGGGTGGTGGTTATGGTTTCTTTGGGGTATATTCCAAGTAATGGAATTGCTGGGTCAAATGGTATTTCTATTTGCAACTTTTTGAGAAAGTGCCATACCACCTTCCATAATGGTTGCATCATGATACACTCCCACCAACAGTGAATAAATGTTCCAGTTTCTTGCAACCTCACCAGCATTTGTTGTTTGCTGTTCCATTAAATTTTGCTATTCTTACTGGGGTGAGATGATATCTCATAGTTGTTTTGATTTACATCTCTCTTAGAGCTAGGGATTTTGAACATTTCTTCATGTATTTGTTTGCCATCTGAATATTTTCTTTGCTGAAGTGTCTCTTCACATCCTGTGTCCATTTTTCAATTGGGTTATTTACCTTTATATTGTTGTGGTGCTTGAGTATTTTATAAATTCTAGATATAAGTTCCTTATCTGACATGCAGTGAACTCATACAATATTTCCTGTTTTTGTGATTGAATTATTTTACTCACCATGGTGTCCTCCACATTTGTCCATGTGTGTTGTTAGCCTAAAAGTTGGCTTTTTTTAGCCATTATGTTAGGCCTGCTCTGGTCTCCAGCCACCTTACTGTCAACATGTAGTCTTGCAAATTATCGATAGGTATGGGACTAGGATGAGAGCAAGAGTGCTTCCCACACTTAGTAGCAAGATTGAGGTGAGGAAGACATGGGTGGGATTGAAATAAAACCCTGATGGTGACACCGAGGTGATGATGATAGAGAGGCTGTGGCATTGCTGTGGAGAAACTGTGGCAAGGTGTGACTTTCTGCTTCTTGTATTTGTCTTGGCCACAAATACAGGTTTTTCTGTCCTTGCTGAATGGTTGATGGAGAAGCTGATTTGTAACTGCTTTGAGGCAAACTTTGCTAGATGATTGAGAAAACAAGAGGCTTCCTGAATATGTGTTATTGAACTGAACTGAGACTTTTACTAAACCTGGGCTTACACTGTGGGATATTCTTTGGCTTCCCCACTCTCTCAGTTACTTCCCTTAAAAAAATAAAATCATACACAGTACCACAACTGAGAATCTGTGAGTCAGCAATGTATAAATGAGCCTCTTGCTGCTGTTGTGGCTTTAGAGGCAGCATGGGGCTGGGCTCTGAGCCCTATATATGCTTTCTGCTTTAGGGTGGTGAGAGGCAGTGCTATTCTCTCTCCTTCTGGCACTTTCAGAGAGATATTCATGGCCCTGTTCCCTCTTGTCCCATTTTCAGCTCTTTAGACACTTTTACATAAGGTATTTCATGGAACCTTCATTGTTTTTAATGTCATATAGTATTCCAATGTTTATATGTACCATAATTTTATTTATCTATCCATCTATTGATAAGGAGCTCTAGTGGCCTAGTTGTAAAGACTTGCATGTATCCACCAGCTGCTCTGCAGGAGAAAAATGGATAGTCTCCTCCTATTTGGTTTCAGTCTCTGAAAACCCACTGGATCTATGAATCAGTTCAGACTCAACTGTACACAACAGCAATATTCACTGATAGGCATTTAGGTTGTATGAACATAGATGAGTATCTATTTGTGCTATGCTTTATTTTTCTAGAGTATATACTTATTAGTGGAATAGCTGGATTATAAGATATGTCTATTTCCAACTTTTTAAAGAAAAAACCATACTGTTTATCAAAGTGGTTAAACCATTTTTATAGCCTTCCTAGCAATATATGAAAGTTCCTATCTTTTTATGTCCTCAGCAACATTTTCTGTTTTCTATTTAAAAATAACTATGCAAAAAAATAACTATGGCATCTTGCTGTTAGTTTGATTTACAGCTGTAAAGGCTAATGAGAATAAGCATTTTTTTATGTTTTTTGGCCATCTGTATATCTTCTTTAGTGAAGTGTTTTTTTATGTTTTCTCCTCAATTTTTAAATTGGATTTTTATTGTTGAGATGTTGAATTTTCTATCCATTTTAGAGATTAATCCCTTGTCATGTACATTATTGTAAAATTTCTCCTTAGTCTGTAGATTTTTTTTTTTACTCTTTTGGAGAAGTTTTTTGGTGCATATGAGAGTTTAATTATTGTTGTTGTCATTGTTAGATGCCATTGAGTATGACTCATAGTGACCTTATGAACAACAAACTTGAACCCTGCTCCGTCCTGTGCCATCCTTATCATCTCTGACATACTAGAGCCTATTGTTATAGTCAGGATGTCAATCCCTCTTACTGGAGGTCTTCCTTTCCTTTGCTGACTCTATCTTTTTAATCTTTGTCATCTTTACCTCCAGGGAGCATCCTGCCTTCACTCTTTCTAAGACATATTTTATCTTTTGACAGTCCATGAGATACTCAATACTCTTCTCCAACATCACAATTCAAAGACATAATTTATTCTCCTGTCACCCTTATTCATTGTCCAGCTTTCTGATGCATAGCAGGTGATGAGAAGACTGAATCAGGTACACGCTAGTCTTCAAAATAACATCATTACTTTTCAGTATTTTGGAGAGGTCTGTGAGAATGGAATTGCCCAAAGCAATTGATTTTCTGACTGCAGTTATCAAGGATGTTGATCATTGTTACAGGCAAGATCAAATAATTGACAGCTTCAATTATTTTTCCATCTTTCATGATATTTACTGTTCATCCTATGGTGAGGACTATTGTTTTCATGATGTTGAGATGTAATCCATACTGAAGACTGTAGTCCTTGATCTTCTGCAGCAAGTATTTCATATCCTTCTTACTTTCAGGAAGCAAGGTGGTGTCATCTGCATAATGCAAGTTCTTAATGCTTCCTTTTATCCTGATCCCACACTCCTCTTCATAGAATCTAGCTTTCTGAATGATTTTCTCAAAATACAGATTGAATAGGTTTGGAGAAAATATACATCCCTGACACACACCCTTTCTGATTTTAAACCATACAGTGTTCCTTTGCTCCATTTGGACAACAGCTTTTTTTTTTTAAATTATTTTATATTGGGGCTTACAAAGTCTGTATACATTGCTTTTCACACTGGATCTTTCCATTTCTTTTACCCGTCCCTCCCTCCACCCATCAAATTGTGTGACCCTATAATTAACCATCCCACCCCTGTTTATCCTCACCCCTCTGTTCCCCTCTTTCCCCACCTTGGATCCTCATACACATTCTACAATAATGGTCTTATACAGTTATTTGTCCTTATGGACAGTTCACTTAGCACAGTGCTCTCCAGTCCCTCCCAAGTTAGGTAGTGATTTACAAAATCATTGCTCCTGTGTGCTGCGTAGTATTCCACTCTGTGAATGTACCATAATTTCTCAATCCATTCAATTGTTGTTGGACGTATGGGATGTTTCCATGTTCTTGTGATGGTAAATAATGCTACTATGAACATTGGTGTACAAGTCTCCATTTGTGCCTCAGTTCTCATTTTCTTGGGGTATATTCCAACTAGTGGAATAGCTGGGTCATATGGAATTTCTATGTTCAGCTTTCTGAGGAAGCACCAAACTGCCTTCTAGAATGGTTGTACCATTTTACAATACCACCAACAATATAAGAATTCCTCTCTCTCCATACTCTTTAACATTTATTACTTGCTGTCCTGTTAAACTTTGCCACTGCTACTGGGGTGAGGTGGTATCTCATTGTGGTTTTGATTTGCATCTCTCTTACTGCCAGTGATTTTGAGCATTTCTTTATGTGGACAACCGTTTTTTGATCTATATAGAGATTTTTTTTTTGTGAGCATAATTGAGTATTCTGGGATTCCCATTCTTTTTAGTGTTAACCATGATTTGCTATGGTCCACATAATAAATGCTTTTGTTTAGTCAGTAAAACACAAATAGACATTCTTCTGGTATTCTTTGCTTTTTGAAAACAATGAATAAGGAAATGTAGTCAGAAAGTTGGAGCTTGGTTGACAGAAATGAGACTGATGATAAAATGATTGAATTTTGTGCACTCAATTATTTATTCATACTAAATAGCTTTTTAAAAAATACAAAAAGCAGTTTTACACATGGTTCTCACCTGATGAACTACACAGGAATTATATTGGCTATATCTGCATAAAGAATCATTGTTGTTATGTTGTTATGTGCCATCAGATCGCTTGTGAAATCAGAACGACCCTATGTACAACAGCCCTAAACCGTGCTCTATCCTGTGCCAATAATACTGCCTCTGACACACCCATCCCGATTATCCTAGTCACTGAATCAATCCACCTCATAGAGGGCCTTCCCCTCTTGTGCTGTCCCTCCACCCTCCCAAGCATGATGTCCCTCTCCAAGGACCTGTCCCTCCTTACAGCATGTCCAAAGTGTGTCAGATGAAGCCCCAGAATCCTTGCCTCCAAGGAGCAGCCTGGTTTAACCCTCTCCAGGATAGATCTGTTTTCTTGGCAGTCCATGGTACATTCAGTACTCTTCTCCAGAACCACAGCTCAAAGGCATCAATTCTCCTTCTGTCCTCCCTAGTCATTTTCCAACTCTCTGATGCATAACAAGTGATTGCAAAGACCATGGTCTGTATCAGGTGCAGTCTCCACAGTGACATCATTGCTCTTCGATACCCTGGAAAGGTCCCTAACAGCAGACTTTCCCATTGCAATACATTTTTTGCTTTCCTGGCTACTGGTGCCAAGAGTGTTGACCGTGGAGCCAAGCAGACTAAAGTTGTTAACAATCTCAATCTCTTCACCATCTATCCTGATGCTGCCAGTTGGTCCAGTGGTGAGAATCTTTGTCTCCTTGACATTGAGCCTCAATCCATACTGAAGGCTACAGTCCTTGACCCTCTGCCACAAGCATTTCAGGTCCTCCTCAGTTTCGGCAAGCAGGGTGTGTCATCGGCACAACACAGATTGTTAATAGATCTTCCACCAATCCTGATGCCACACTTCTCCTCATAGAGGCCAGCCTCTTGGATAATCTGTTCTGCATACAGGTTGAAAAGGTATGGAGATAGGACACATCCCTGGCGTATTCCCTTCCCAATTTTTAACCATGCTCTGCTCTGATGACTGCCTGTTGGTCCAAGTATAGGTTTTGCATTAGAACTATCAACTATTCTGGGATTCCCATTCTTCTCAGAGTCAGCCACAGTTTGTTATGATCCACACAGTCAAACACGCCTTTGCATAATCAATGAAACACAGATAGACATTCTTCTGGTATTCCCTGCTTTCAGCTAAGATCCATCTAACATCAACCACAATATCGCTAGTACCACTACCTCTTCTAAACCCAGCCTGGACTTCTGGCAGTTCTCTGCTGATGTGCTGTTCCAGTCATTTTTTTATAATCTTCCATAGAATCTTGCTTGCATGTGAAATCAATGATATAGTTCTGTAGTTTCCACACTCTGTTGGTTCACCCTTCTTTGGAATGGGAACAAATATAGATCTCTTCCAGTCAGTTGGCCAAGTGGTTGGTCTCCATATTTCTCCAAAAATCTGGAGAAAGAATCATTAGAGAAATACAGTATCAGCAGTCAAAACCAGATTGTGGACCAAACCATCAATTACTCATGTGTAAGTTTAAATTGAAGTTTAAGCAAATGAAAACTAGTCCACAGGAACCAAAACACAATCTTGAGTCTATCCCAGTTAGGTTTAACAATCTTTTCTTTAAAAAGAACAGATTTGAGGTATTGAACACCAGTGACTGAGGATGAGAAGAATTGTGGGATAACATGAAAGATATCATTCATGAAGAGAGCAAAAGGTCATTGCAAACACAGAATATAAAAAAAAAATGAAAATCAGTATCAGAAGAGACTTTGAAAATTTCATATGAGCATTGAGAAGCTAAAAAAAGGAGAAGATAGCAAGTAAAAGAGCTGAACTGAAGATTTCAAAGGGCAGTGTGAGAAGACAAAGCAGAATATTTTAATGAAATGTATGAAGAACTGGAGTCAGAGAATAGAATAGAAGTCACTCAACATCACTCAAGCTGAAAGAACGGAAAAAAAATATTCAAGACTTGAGCTGCAATACTGAAAGATACTATGGGCAAAATCTTGAATGATCGAGGAAACATCAAAAGAAGATGGAAGAAATACACAGAATCACTGTGCCAAAAAGAATGAGTTGATACTAGAAAAATTTGGGGAAGAATCATCATTATGGAAGATGAAGAGATTGACATTGTTAACAGTTTTAGTTTACTTGACTCCACAATCAACACTCTTAGTACCAGCAGCCAGGAAATCAAGAGATGAATTGCCTTGGGAAAGTAGCTCTTAGGGACCTCTCCAGAGTATTGAAGAGCAACAATGTCAGTTTGGAGACTAAGGTGTGCTTGATCCAGCCCATAGTATTTGCAATTGTGTGCTATATGTCAGAGAGCTGAATATTGACTAGGGATGCTAAAAGGAGAATTGATGCCTTTGAGCTGTGGTGCTGGAGAAGAGTATTGAATATACCATGGACTGCTAGGCAAACAAATAAGTTTGTCTTGTGGAGAGTGAAGCCAGGCTGCTCCATGGAGACAAAGATTCTGAGGCATCATCTGACATACTTTGGACATGTTGCAAGGAGGGACCAGAGAGGGATGTCATGCTTGGGAGGGTGGAGGGACAGCTCAGGAGAGGAAGACCCTCTATGAGGTGGATTGATTCAGTGACTGGGATAGTGAGATTGGCACAGGACAAAACAGGATTTAAAGTTCTTGTACATAGGGTCTCTATGAGTCGCAAGAAACTCTACGGCACATAACAGCATCAACAGCATTACTATTCTGCCTGCTTGTTTAGTCTTTTTTTCTTTTTTTTTTTTAACCTAACAAAGTCATAGATGTTATTCCAAAGGCAATCAGATATTTTGACATCTGCTTTTGATGTTTTTTTCTTTAAAATGTAAGATACATGATGTGGTGGAATTGGAGTGCTTTGTTTCACCATTACTATAACATTTTAAGATGCCAGACAAGTAGTGTTTACTAGCAAAGGTATAACCAGAAGAGAACATTTCACATAGAGATCTGTATATGTTTCTCATGAAACTTGACAGGAGAGATAAGTCACTATGATGTTGTGAGATTTACTTAGGCTTATTTTCCAGGAATAAAATGCTCTGCTTCATTTAACCTAACCCAGTAATGTATTTCCATGATAGAAGAATTTTAGTGAAGGTGAGATAAAGGAACCTTAATGAGCTGTGTGCAAATCTTTAGCCCTTACTATGGAAACATTGCTAGAGGATCAAGCTTACTCCCTCCTGAAAGATACCACTTTATTAGCCTGTCCATTGTAGATGTCATGGTTGCAGTGCTCAGAGCCTTCTATTGGTCATGTCATTGTGCCCCTGACCTATGTTGATTTGGTGATGGGCTTAGGACAAGGTCAAATTTTATACCAGTCTGTTTATGGTGGAAGAGTGTGCTAATTTTCTAAGCCTTGGTAGGTTAAGTCTGTAAACTTCAGTTCTGACTACAATCTAACCAAATCCAGATTAAAGAAATATTCTGCCATGTGGCTGCGTTATTCTCCTGAGTTGCCATTTTCTCATTGGTTGTGCTTTCCGAGCTTCACTTCCAGCAGATCCAGGATCCAGCCCACTGGTTAGTGCACAGCTCAGTCAGCATTAAGAGTCATAAGAGGCTTGCCGATTCAGGCATGCTTACAGTTCAGTTTTGAGACGCAATGGAAGAGTGGATAATAAGTGGATGATAAGAAGAATGGATAATGTGACTAAAACTCATTGCTGTCAAGTTGAGTTTAACTCATCACATCTCTCTAAGACAGAGTAGAATGTCAACTAGGTTGTAAATCTTTAGGTGAGCAGACTGCCCCATCTGTCTCTTTGGGAATAGCTGCTGAGTTTGAACCATGGGTTCTAGTCCAAGATTCCAGTTAATCCCTGGCTAATTGCTCTTTGGTTTGAGACCACAAGATGTTTTACTACAATCAGATTAGTCTTTTTTTTTTAAGTAAATTATGCTCAGCATGTCTTTAAAATTGCTTTGCTTTCTATGATCATGTATCGCCTAACTGTGATACTTAAGAGAATTGGGGTGGGATGCATCCAAATAGTGACAAGTGAAGTCAGTTTGTGATTGACAGCCCACAAAGTGATAAATGATGGGAGCATCTGACACAGGGTAATTGTTTTTCTCCCCAGATAGCCTCAGGCACAGGTGAGGGGCCCCAGCAATGCTCCTGGAGCCTCCCCTTTCATTTAATAAGTCAATTCTGGCAATGTATTTTTATTTTTTTATTACCCAGGCCACTGACTTTCCCTTACCTTCAGTTTTGGCTGTCTACCTTCTGACTAATTCCGTTCCTAGCTAATAAAGAGTGTTCACAGACAGTGTGTGAAGCAAGGAATAAAAGCAGAGCTAGACTTGCTGTTTGGCAAGGACAGGCTCAAACATAACGTTGTTGTGAGGATCATGTACGCTTAGACAGTGTTTTGTCCCATTCTATATAAGGTCACTATGAGTCAGAAATGATCTGATGGTACCTAATTACAACAACAAGAGCTCGTGGGGAACAGGGAGGTGTGTGTGCATGTGTGTGCTGGCAAAAGACTATTTATTTAAAGGCTGGATGAGAGAGTAGGTGGGGATTTTTGGCTAAAATGAGAATCCCTGATGCTGCAGGGGTATCATTTGTTCTTTATCTCCTGCTTTTCTGTTATTATGGATAATTGGGAGTGGGCTGCATGATACTTTTCTTTGTCCCTGTCTCTCTTCTGAGCCAGAAGGCTTGGACAAGTGGGTAGAGAGAATTAGACTGTAAGGCTCAGAGTCTTCTCTCTAAATTGTTCACCAAAAGATGAGTCACCCCTTGTTTTTTCTCTTACCCCACCAAAAAACCCCATATTAAAGGAGCAAATTGATTTTTAGAGATCTGTGTATTACTTCTAAGCTCATAGTTAAACTTAGCACAATGCAAACAAGAGAAGGATTGTAAAACTCTAGAGGCCACAGGGTGAGGCTGCTCAGGATTGAGCACAAGCCGTTTTAACTGACAGGCTTTACTCTTTCCGTGTGTCTTCCTTTGGCATAGACATTTTAAAAAAAATTGTGATGTTAACGAAAGTTTACAGAAAAGTTGGGTTTTTATTCATTCATTGCTGTGTAATTTCTTCCCTCCTCTTTTCTCTCCCCTCTTCCAGTTCACTTTCTTTTTAAAAAATATTCATTCATTGTTCCACAATTTGCTCCCTTCTCCTCCTTTCCTCCTCCCCCAGTCCACTTTGCACTGCACCTCTTATTCTGGACTGTTGTCATATATGCCTAATCATATATTCCTTTTAAACAGTTCTTTCCCTCATCTATTCCAATGCCATATCCATTTTCTGTCCACTCTTTTCCTAGTTTCTCCCCAACCGCCTATATCAGTACGGCTTTATAACAGTGATATTATGCAGTATTTGTCCTTCTGTGACTGAGATATTTCACTCATTTTGTAAGATTGAGTCTAGTGGATGCAAGTTAACAGACTCTCCTCTCCTTTTCTCAAACATTAACATTTTATCTCTATTATCATAGGTTGGTATAAAGATGATGCACTTGAGTTCCCCTCCTCTGGGGAGTCCTTCCTGACTCTTCCACTTAAATTCCTTATGCTTCTCCAGACAGGCTTGGTTATCACACCCTGTCGTCATTGTTGTGATTGAACCTAGCTTACTGTGCTGCTGTGTGTACTGTCAAGTTGGAACTGACCCATAGCTGACCCTCTGGTGGGTTTTCAGAAGCAGTAAAACACATGGGAGGTGATTACTCTTCTCTATCCTATGGAGTACACGGTGGATTTGAACCATATACCTTACACATTTGGGTTGGCGGCACATTTCCTTACTCATTCACCAGAATGAGCTTACCATAGCATTCTTTTTTTAAAATATATATTTGCCAATTTTCCCTAAAGAAGTGAGTATTCTTGGAGGCAAGGTCTTACTAATCTCAGGATCTCCAGTTCATAACCTGTGCCTCATTTACACATTTTACATTTAGAGAATCAACAAGTGGATGAATAAATATATCTGTTCATCTGATTGTGCTCGTGGTTCCCATTCCCATTATACAGCCTAGGAGTCCCCGGGTGGCACCAAAGTTTAAAATCTTGGCCTCTCACCAAAAGGTTGGTGACTTCAATTTCCGTGAGGTTCCTTAGAAGAAAAATATGGACATTAACTTCTTCCACAATTCTGCTCTGAAACATATGGGTTGCTATGAGTTGGGGTTGACTTGACAGCAGCTGGATTTTTATAGTCCAGAAAGGAGAGTGTGACGACTTGCTGTTAGAATTGTGTGACTCAGCAACTCCACTACAACAGAAAGCAGAGCTGTCTGATCTCTGCCATTCTTAGTCACAGCTGTGCCTGAACCCATTCTTGCAGCCACTGTATTAGTCCAGTTCCCTGAGGATCTTTTTTTCTTTCTTCAGAACAAGCTGAGCCTGTCCTCTTCAGGAAGAAAGGTGATGGGAGTCTTTACACTGCCCATTCTTTCCCCATTTTTTACATATTAACCATCTTCTGTCCTCCAGTAGCTAGATGGGAGCCAGTGTCTTCAAGAGCTGCTTTGTAGAAAGAGACTCAGTGACTCTCACAAAGAGATGTGAGGGTAGTCACAGCCCCAGGAAACACCCTGAAGCTAGTCCTTCCTTTCCTTGAGGAAAAGTTTATATCTTTATGCTGTATCAGCTGGCAAACCAAGGCCTGTGCTCTCTGTTGGCAAAACCTAGGGCATTTGCCCTGCCATTTCCCTCTCACCATTGTTCCTAGAGAATGGGGGGAGGAGGAGAGCCTAGGGTGGTAGTGAGAACTTGTACACACCTGATCGAAGAGCATACTTTCTGATTTTAAAAAGCTGTGCAGAATGCAACCCCAGTGTTCTTTAGAACTGAAAACAAGCTAACTGAAAGAGGCTAAAAATTTTTTAGTTCCTGGTTCTCACAACTGAGAAGCACATTTGTACACCTCATCCTCAGGGGAAACACGGCAGACCCTGCAGTATCTGTGCTGTCTGCTGCCATTAACATTACTGGGACCCCTTATAGCCTGACGACAGTGAGGTCCTTTTTAAGCCAGCCTCAACAGTGTCATTTCTCTGCCTTTATCTGCATCAAGAGAAATGAAAGCACCATTAGCTTTTATTAAAGCCTAGAAATTTTGGAACAAGTTGAAGAACAACAGATTTGCCCTTCTGGCTATGTTCACAAAATTTACCCAGAGCAGGATTCTTGAAGATCAGCCAGTCATCTGCTTAACTCTATAGCCCTCTGAAGTTTGAGTCTCTCTTGAAAAGGTGATCTGGGGTAAAAATGGGCAGATGAGATATTTGCTGTCAGGTGCTGAACTCTTCTAAACTCAAAAGGACAAAAAAATTAAAAATTGCTGAGTTGTGCTTTTAGCTGTCCTGTATAAATAGTTGCAGTTCTGGTTATGTGCTATGCACCCAGAATCTAATCTAGGTTTATAGAGCTCAAAACCTGGTCTTGAGACTGCTGGTAGACTTTGAGAGACATCACGGGGCAACTGCCATTGTTATAACTTTGATGCAGAGGGAGTGTCAGGTATCTGAATACCTGACAGTGTCAGGGGGACCTTTGAGAAGGTTTAAATATCTCTCACATTTCTCCAATTATGAGTTGTGCTGTGAAAAAATTGGGCAGAGGCCTCTATTTCCTTCTGTCTGGAGGAAATAGTTCCATGAGGCTAAATGTTCTTCAACAGCCTCAGTTTCAACTCCTTTCTTTTTGACAGATAGAATATTTTAATTTCTATTTTACAGATGAGATAATAAAGGACCATGAAATTTAAGCATCTTGTTTGCAAGCCTGTCTCAAGCTGGAGGCACAGATGTAATATTTTTTTTTTTACACCAAATTCAATCCTAGGCTGTCTTGAGTTTTTTGCTTAAAAAGGGCCTGTCACAGATCATCCATTCCCACTTCAGAACAGGCTGCAATTTCCCACCAAACACCTATCCAGAGTGTGAATTCATTTCTAATTTTCCTGGCCTTTGTTGTTGTTGTTGTTATGTGCCGTCGAGTCGTTTTCGACTCATAGCGACCCTATGCACAACAGCCCTAAACCCTGCTCTATCCTGCGCCAACCGCACTGCCTCTGACACACCCATCCCGATTACCCCAGTCACCGAATCAATCCATCTCATAGACGGTCTTCCCCTCCTGCGCTGTCCCTCCACCCTCCCAAGCATGATGTCCCTCTCCAAGGACCCGTCCCTCCTGGCAACATGTCCAAAGTATGTCAGACGAAGCCCCAGAATCCTTGCCTCCAAGGAGCACCTTGGCTTAATCCTCTCCAAGATGAATCTGTATGTTTTCCTGGCAGTTCATGGTACATTGAATACTCTTCTCCAGCACCACAGCTCAAAAGCATCCACTCTCCTTCTGTCCTCCCTAGTCATTGTCCAACTCTCTGATGCATAACAAGCGATTGCAAATACCATGGCCTGTATTAGGCGCACCTTAGTCTCCAGAGAGACACCGTTGCTCCTGAGTACTTTAGAGAGGTCCCTAACAGCAGACTTTCCCATCGCGCTACGCTTTTTGATTTCCTGACTGCTGGTGCCAAGAGTGTTGACTGTGGAGCCGAGCAAACTGAAGCTGTGAACAATCTCAATCTCTTCGCCATCCATCCTGACGCTGCCAATTGGTCCAGTGGTGAGAATCTTTGTCTTCTTGACATTGAGCCTCAGTCCATACTGAAGGCTGCAGTCCTTGACCCTTCGCAGCAAGTGCATGAGGTCCTCCTCAGTTTCAGCAAGCAGGGTTTTGTCATCTGCATAACGCAGATTGTTAATAGATCTTCCACCAATCCTGATGCCACAATTCTCCTCATAGAGCCCAGCTTCTCGGATAATCTGCTCTGCATGCATGTTGTAAAGGTATGGAGACAGGATGCATCCCTGGCATACACCCTTCCCAATTTTGAACCATGCAGTGTTACCCTGCTCTGTTCTGACTACTGCCTCTTGGTCCAAGTATAGGTTTTGTATTAGCACAATTAAATGTTCTGGGATTCCCATTCTTCTCAGAGTCAGCCACAGTTTTTTATGATCCACACAGTCAAATGCCTTTGTATAATCAATGAAACACAGATAGACATTCTTCTGGTATTCTCTGCTTTCAGCCAAGATCCATCTAACACCAGCAACAATATCCCTAGTACCACGACCCCTTCTAAACCCAGCCTGGACTTCCAGCAGTTCTCTGCTGATGTGCTGTTCTAATCGTTTTTGGATGATCTTCAGCAGAATCTTGCTTGCATGTGAACTCAATGACACTGTTCTCTAGTTTCCACACTCAGTTGGGTCACCTTTCTTCGCAATGGGAACAAATATAGATTTCTTCCAGTCAGTTGGCCAAGTGGTTGTTCTCCAGATTTCTTGGCACAACTTGGTGAGCACATCCAGGGCAACATTTGTTACCTGAAATAATTCAATTGGTATACCATCTATTCCTGGGGCCTTATTTTTTGCTATTTCCTTCAAAGCAGCTTGAACTTCTTCCTCCTGTGGATTTGGTTCAAATTAAACCAAATCCACAGGAGCCAATCCTGGTCTTAGAAAATAATTTATTGGATAGTCATTTTACTCATTGGTCTATAAAAAAACCCAGAACCAGGTAAGTCTCTGTAAGTTCAGAGTGTGAGTACTGGGAACAGCCTGAGGCCTGAGATGTGTCAACAAGTTAGCAGGTGTATGTGGCAAAAGGCTTTGAATGAGGAGAGTTATCTGTTCCAGACTCTTTCTGGTTGTCTTGTCTCTCTGTACCCCACTTTCTTCATTTGTTGGAGAAATAGATAGCTGCCCTCAAGTTGACTCTGACTCATGGTGACTCTGTATACAGCAAGAACAGAATGTTGGCCTGTCCTGTGTCCATTTCTGATCACTGGAACACTTACATCAAGGCTACTGTGCTAATCCATCTCACTAAAGTTTCAAGCATCCTCAGTGGCCCTCTGTCTTAGTAAACACGATGGCCTCCCTTCTGTTGGTGCATAAAAATAAAAGCAAGTGTGCTAGACAATGTTTTGTTGATTGCGAGCTGTAAGGTTTTCTCTCCTTAAATTGTCAGAAGTAGTTCACTGGGCCTTTCTGTCACGTCTGTTTTGGTCTGGAAGCTCTGCTGACATCTAGGTCTGTGGTCACCCTGCTGGTATTTGAAATATCAATGACATAGCTTCTAGCATTTTGGCAACAGACAAGCCACCACAGTGTTACAAGCTGACAGAGAGGCAGGACTCCTCATTTAAATGGTACTAACACTTCCCCTACTTGCTTTGCAGGGCTGTGATTAGGCTAAAGGGAAGGGCATGGGGAAATGACTGCACACGTTTGAGTGTGTCAAGGTGCATTTGTGCACAAGTTGTGAGAACACGCAGGAGGATGGTGGACATCTGCTGCTGAAAGTGTCACTTATGATGTAAATGTCTATACTCTGATGGGATGAACTTGAACCTGTCTTTCCTTTCTCCCATGCGCTCTAGGTTGGGGGAAGTTTGCTCGATTGACCAGAGCGCTGACGAGCAGCAGGGGTGTCCTGCAGCAGCTGGCCCCCAGTGTGCAGAAAGGCGAGAATGTCCACAAACACTCCCGCCTGGCAGAGGTAAGGGCAAGACGTCAGTTGGCCTGAAAGTACACTCATCTGTGTATGTGCGCTGGGCTAGCGCGCTGGGGCCCTCCTGGATTCTTGTCTTGACTAAATTACACACCAAGATGTGTCACTTTGGTGACTGAACTGTCTCCTCTGAACTTGTGCTCTTTATTTGTCAAAGGGTGCTGCTGTGTTCCAATCCACTTGAGATTACAGGTAAGAAGTTAGAAGTGCTATATACATAGATGTTTTATTTTACCTGTGATAAATATATACAATGACACATTTACTATTCCAATTGTCTTCATGTGTGTACAATTCAGGGACATGAATTATGCTTATAAGATTGGTCAAATATTCTGTTATTTATTTCCCAATTTTCCCATCAGCCTTATTAGAAGCTCAGCGTCTTCTAAGGACCGCATCTTCCTACATTAAGGGTTTTTATTTCTTTATTAAAATGTATTTGAATAATACATACTATTATGAGTAAAGAAGGTACAGGAAGTAACAGTAGAAATTAAAAATCACCTTAACCCCACTATGTTTTGTGTGTGTATTCATTCCTCAGCTCTTTTATTTCTATGTCTTCTGTTTCCTCAAGGGAGCTCTGTAGGTGTTGTCAATTGCTACCCCCAAGGTGACACCCCTCTAGTGGCTTGAATCCACTGGCTGCTTGCTGGAAGAAAGAGGGTCAGTCATCTACCATGCAGTTTACAGCCTCTGAAAGCCCACTGGAGGGTCAGCAATATATTTTATTTTATCTTATTTCCTGAAACCTAAGAATTATATTTCATCACACATTCATATTTAAGGTATTGGGATGCATTTAATAATCAATGCATTCATTGACTGTGGTTATATTGCCTTTTCTTCATGTAATATAGTCATGGACATCTCTTCAGATTGGTAAATATGCTTAAAGTAAAATTGTTGTTATTTACAATCTTTGTTCCTGTTATTAGTTCCCAGAGAGTCAATTCTGACATACAGCAACGACATGTTATAGAGTAGAACATCTCCTTAGGGTTTTCTTGCCTGTAATTTCAAAGGGATCTCTAATAGCTTAGCGGTAAGGAATTGCAGTGCCCACACAAAGGTCTGAGGTTCAAATCCACCAGCTACTCCATGTAAGAAAGATGAGCAATTTCCTCCCATGCAATTTACTGCCACTGAAAACCCCTTTGAAATGTCAGTTATAAGTCGGTTATGACTCAATGATGCAAAACAGTCTTTACTGAAGCAGATTGCAACATCTTTTCTTTGCAGGTCTGCTAACTAAAGATGGTTAGAACAAACAACCTTAGGTTAGCAGATGAACACTTAACCATTGTACCATTAAGGATCCTTGTTCATAAGTTTAATAGTAATTAAAAGATTGTAGCCATGACACTTTTTTTTCTTTCTGGGACAAGTGAGCCCAAGAAACTTCAATGAGGTATTTTGCCAGGTTTAGTGAACAGAGAAGGCAGCACTCGTGGTACAGAGGTTAAGCACTAATCCACTAACAGAAAAGTTGATCGTCGATTCTCCCTAGTTGCTCCACAAGAGAAGGGTGAGGCAGTCTGTGTATAAAAGATTTACAGTCTTGAAAACACTGTGAGACAGTTCCGCTCTATTCTTTAGTCTTCATGAATCAGAATCGACTTGATAGCAGTAGGTTTTCGAATGCACCCAGGTTACTATTCTCCATCTTCAATGGTGTCTGGCCTTCACTTCTTCAGAGAATCAATTGATAATAACTGAGGCATTATAATAAGCTACACAAAGCAAACCTCCATCTTACTCTAAGACAGCATATACTATCCCTCTGCCTGGTAGCAGTCCATCTGTCTTCTGTTGTGCTTGGATACTGGGATCCCTCTGGCTAGATGCCTAGCTTCCCTGTCCCTCAGGGAGCAGCTTCCAGCATGGTAGGGCTCCCAGTGAGTGCATGAACATGTGCTCTGATTGATTCATGAATTCGGTACAGATGGTCTCCTGATGTCAGCCAGAAGCTTTTTCCAACAATGGGGATAGAAAGTGTTCATTCATATCATGTTGGAGAAGAGATCTTTGGGATGATTGTTACACCATTTTTTTTTATCGTGATGTGTACTCAGCTTTTAATAGATAGAGAACTAAAAATATGCTTCCCAGTTCAGTCTGATTTTTTTCTGCTTCTTCTTTTGGTTAATAAAGCAAACTACTCAGTTCACTTCTCGCTTACTTTAACCAGCTGCACTGTTTTCCTTATCATTCTCAAATACATAGAACTGGTTCTTACAGAGATCTAAATGACCAGCATCTTCATATTATACCCACTGAACTCTACAGGTCTGCTCAGATGCCATTTTCTCTAGATAGTCTGACTTGATACTTAGTCAATCGGTATGCCTGGCAAATGATTTGAGAAGCTAGACTATATGAATCAGAATTGGAGAAAACTCACCAACAACCTGAATTACATATGCGACACAACCTTGTTTTAGAGAGTAAAGAAGACTTGAAGCATTTACTGCAGAACATAAAAATATGCAGTCTTCAACTTGGGTTAGATCTCAGCATCAAGAAAACAATTTCCACAACTGGATCAATAGACAATATCATGATAAATGAAGAAAAGGTTAAAGTTGTCAAAGATTTAATTTTACTTGGGTCCACAATCAACATCCATGGAAGTTAACAATCAAGAAATCAAAAGACATGTTGCACTGGGATAATCTGCTGTCAAAGATCTCTCTAAAGTGTGAAAGAGCACTAATGTTATATTGAAAACCAAGATGCACCCAGTTCAAGCAATGGACTTTTTAATTGCTTTCCATGCATCTGAAGCTTTTAACAATGAACAAGGATGACAGAAGAATTGATGCCTTTGGATTGTGGCATTGGAGAGAAGTGTTGACTGTCCCATGGATTGTCAAAAGAACAAACAAGTTTGTCTTGGAAGAAGTACAACCAAGGTATTCCTTAGAGGCAAGGAAGGTGAAACTTTGTCCCACATATTTTAGGCATGTTGTCAGGTCGGGCCAGTCCTTGAAAAGAGACATCATGCTGAGAAAGGTGGAGGGTCAGAGAAAGAGAAAAAGAGTCTCAGGAAGATAGATTGATACAGTGACTGTAATAAGGGGCTTAAGCATGTCAGCAATCAGAAGGATGGTGCAAGATAGCTTTTGATCTATTATTAATAGGGTCTTTGTAAATCATCACTGACAACCACAACCACTTGATTTAAAATTGCAAACCCATTGTTTGTGTGTAAACCTAACATACTAAAACTTACTGAATGAATGTTTAAACAGAGTATTTAGGACCAATCTCACCATCTCAAGTTCTTGGTCCTTAATTTTCTTAAAAACATCACCAGTGAGATCATCTTCAAACCATTCAAGTACAAATTCATCCCCGGATATTTTTTAGCCACCAGTCTACACAGTGCTTCAGAAATAGAACTCTGCTGGTCATAATCTATAGAGTGAAAACATGGTAAACATGGATAACTCTGGACTTGAAAATAAGAAATGAGTTCCACATAGTATTTACTCTAAATGCTAAGAAATCTCATTTTAAAAACTAATAAAAGGTTACAGGCAATGAGAGAGATTCTGGGGGAAGTAGACATTTCAATTCAATGTTTAAGAAACATTAGAAGAGGCATGGTACACAGGTTTTGAAAAATGAGTAACATAGAATCAAAATGACAACATGTTCCCAGGACAAAGCTCAGAAGGAAAGTAGGAATATGATAGAAGGACCAGATGAGACTCACGTGGATTGTTGTTGTTGTTGTTAGGAAATTAGAATTGGGGCGGGAGGGAGAAAATTACAATAATGAATGAATGGGGGGGAAAGGTATAGATTTCATGAAAAACCAGTATGCTTTGTAAATGTTCACTCAAATAATAAAAAATAAAGCAATGATAATTATAAAAAAATTGCAAACCCACTCTTCTTATACTCCTAAAAAAAAAGAATTATGTCAATAGTTTTGTCTACCTGTGGGGAGATAAATAGTTGGTCTGTGATTAGTCATCTGGGCTTATTGCAGGGTGTGGTCAATTTTTGAGTGTGTGAGAAAAATTTATATTTAGAATTAGCCTGCTGGACTCAGTTTAGATGATCCCAATTTTGTTGGCAACATCCAAAGCATCATAGTCAGGAACAAGTCGAACATAGGCCCTCTCTCTCCATCAGGCCTAATCAAGGTGTTGACCTTGGCCACATCAATGTCATAGAGCTTCTATACAGCTTGTTTGATTTGGTGCTTGTTGGCCTTGACATTTACAATGAACACAAGTGTGTTGTTATCTTGTGTCTTCTTCATGGCTGACTCAGTGGTTGGGGGAAACTTGATGATGGCATTGTGTTCAAGCTTGTTTCTCCTGGGTACACTCTTCCAGGGGTATTTGGGCTGCCTTCGGAGTCTCAGCTTCTTAGGCCACTGGAAGGTGGGTGATGTGCGGATCTTCTTCTTTGTTTTTTTTTGGCTGTGGATGCCCCTCAAGACTGCCTTCTTGGCCATTAATGCCTTTGCTTTGACTTCAGTTTTGGGAGGAGCAGGGCCTGGCTTCTTCGCTTTCGGCGCCATCTTTGTAGAAAGGCAGTGTGGTCAATTTTAAGCAGAGAAGAGAAACAAAACAAAACTATGCTCTGGTCATAACCTCTACCTGATATTCTTGTCAATTTCCTCATTAATAAATGCATTAAATAAATGGACATAGAATAAGAATAGAGTCCCCTCAGTGAAATGCCTCCCACATCTAGGAATAGATGACACAAAGTTCAAGTGGACAGGTGAAAACAGGTTTGCATTGAAATGAGTGGCACACGCTGTATTTTCCAAGGCCACTTATCTCCAATTAGGCTGTTCCATTTTCCTGCTCACTGATCCAGCCCAGGAGTACTCTGGATTTAGTCTTCGCTGTATCTCTTCCTAGACTGATTCTAGAGGGAAAACAACAACAACAACAACAACAAAAACCAAAACTACTGTGTATGAGGGTTTTATGCTTCTCATTTTCCTTGTAAGAAATTGGAAAACAAATATTGTTCTTTGTTTTTTGCATGGGTGCAAAATGAAGATGACTAACTTGTTCAAGGTCACTAGGGGTGAATTGTGAACAATTTGTAGATGGTATAGATTGAATTAAAACTCAACAGTTTCCATTTTAGGACAATTCCTTCTGCGTATTGTTGCCTCTTCTTCTTAGCCCACTGCTACTGTTTATACCAAGATACCAGGCTTCTTCATTTAGACCTGATAGAAAACTGATCTCCCTCAGCAGAAAAGCAAATAAAATCCACCTCTTCTGCTCCTTTTTTGGGCATCCTATTCTCTTTTTCTCCCGTTCTCTTAGAAGAATGTTTACAGAATGGTCATACATAGGTCAGGAGAATCTTTGTAAAAAGCTGACTTGAGCCAAAGAAAAAGGCATAGAAGAAGTACTGGGCAAACTACCTCATACGTCACTCATGTTCTCTCAGATGGTCTCCCCATGAGGAAGTCGGGACAAGGACTCGCAGTCTTCTGAGATATGCAGTTGTGAAGCATGGAGCATGAGCACCTCCCGCCACCCAATTACAAGTGTACTTAATCCCCTCACCATTATCAACATTCAGTGCTATCAATTGCTTTACAAGTTAACATTATAATTAATTTTTAATGCAAAATAATATCTGTGTAAAATAATTGCACATGGATTTGGGATTATAAATCTAGTGGCTGCCTTTTGTTGCAGATTGAATTGTGTCCACGTAGAACATATCATGGACTGCCAGAAGAACAAACAGGTCTGTCCTAGAAAGGGTGAAACTAAGTTGCTTCTTGGAAGCAAGGATTTTGAAGCTTCATCTCACTTATTTGAGACATGTTATCAAGAAGGAAAAATTCTTGGAGAAAGACATCATGCTTGGAAGGGTGGAGGGACATCACAGGAGAAGAAGACCCCACATGAGATAAACTGACACAGTAACTAGGGTGATGGAGACAAGTGTGTCAGAGACAGTGAGACTGGCTCAGGATAGGATAGGGTTCAGAGCTACAGTGCATAAGGTCACTCTGAGTTGCAGTCAACTCAATGGTACATAACAACAACAGAACATGCGTTGAGGTAGCTCTGATGGCATGGTCCCTAGGATATGGTGCTCCTAACCCCATGGCAATGCATTTTCCATTGTTCATTCCATCAGTGGTTCCAAGAGAGAGAAATGGGAAGTCTCCTCCTCAACTTATAGCCTCCAAAAATTTGCTAGAGGACCAACTGAGCCAGCTCTGACTAGACAGCAAAGAGTGATTTGAGTGTGTGTGAAAATGTGTATTCAATTCCTAGCCTGTAACTCACAGATGTGATCCTATTTGGAAGGAGGATTTTTCTCTTGTTAATGAGCTTATACCTGTGTAGGGTGTGTCCTAAACCTAATTACTTCTAAGGTATGAAAGGACCAGAATAGAAAAAGAGCACACATGGGGAGGGGTGCTAGGTAGATGCCATGTGAGGACCTGTAAAGGAATACAAAGATGATTGGCAGTTACTAGAACTTTATAGGCTAAGGAAAGCATACCTTAGAACCACACCCTTAATTCAAGTTTCTAGCCTCCAGAACTTTTAGAAAACAAATTTCTGTTCTTTAAAGCCATCTATTTTTCTATTTTGGAAGCAGTAATGAACTTCCTGGGTGTATGAAGATGTGTCTTACAACCATCTAACAGTATGATGTGCGCGAGCTTGACATGGTGTTGGACCAGCCTCTGTGCAATGCACGAGACAGTTATTTGTAGATCAAATTAATAATTGCCCACACTCAGAGGCTAGTCCTGAGCATTTTGTGATGACGATGAATGCATTGCCTATTTCTGAAGGGCAGTAGGAGCCGGGCCTACTACAGGCTGTACCTATGTCCTGAAGTTTAAGGCCAGCAGCCGTGATAGAGGCTGCCAAAATTTATGTGAACAAAGGCATTATTCTTTTCCCTAGAAACAAGCTCTACATCCCTCCACATTGAGATTTCTTACTACATGGTTGTTTGGTTGTTGTTGTTGTTGTTTTTAGCTTTTAAGCTGCTGACTTTATTTAACTCTTGACACTCAGGAGAAAGTGCTTACACTCAAAAGGCTCCTCACTATGGGGATCTGCTGCTTTTACGAGTAAAGCAGCTTTGGTATCAAGAATCTCCCTTACAGGCATCTGAGTGTTGAGTGCATTTTGGCTCTCAGAAGCTGGCTGTCTACATAGCTCGACAGAGCTATCCCAAAATAGACTAGGCTGTGCCTATAGGTAGTATAGGTGCCCTACCTATAGTCTGTTGTGAGTTGTGCTGCCAACCCAAATACTGGTCCTCATCGGTGGTTCAAGCCTATCAGCAACTCTGAGGGAGAAAGATGGGCAGTATCCTCCCGTGTAGTTTACAGCCTCGGGAATCCAGTGGACCAACTATGGACTTGATTTTGTTCCTAAATGATCTACTGAAATGAAGTGTCGAGAATTTCCTCAGGTTGACATTTTTCCTATTTAAAGACAGGATGATGTAATGGAAATAGAAAAGGTTTTAGAGTCAGAATGACCTGAACTCTTTCTCCTCTAAAACCCCATTGCATTCCAGCTGTGTGATTTTTGTAGAAGTTTCTTTAATTTACCTCAATTGTCTTTCCTCATCTTCATGAAATAAGGAGACTAGCTACTCCAGAGGACTGTTGTGATAAATTATTTCTTTGAAAGACAAATCTGAACTTATTATTCCTTACTATAAAATCCTTTAATGTCTTCTCCATACTCTCTGAATAAGTTTTAAGTTTACCTTAAATTCTTTGTAAGACACAGTTCACCTCTCCTGTTCCATCTGGCAGGCTCTCACTTGCTCTCAGGGCATTCCACTCACACTAATCCCATGCTCTCTTGCCCCTGGGCCTTTGAACATACCCTCCACGTCCCTGAAAGTTCATTCTTCATCTCTTGGTCCAAATCTGTGTTCTTCAGAGTTCAATGTGGGTATCTCTCTCAGTCAGGAGGCTCTTCTCAACTGAGCCTCCAATTTAGGGCAGGTCACCCTCCCTTCCAGAAGTTCTCTCAGCCAAGAACAATTCCCTCAGGAGTTCTAGAAACTGGGGAAGTTTTGTTTAACATTTGCCTCACTGGTTTACACTTGACTTTGGCAACGGGAACTTCTGCTCCAGGCCTTGGGTGTTGCGCTCATTTTGCTTAACCAGCTGAGTTTGAGACCATCCAACCGCTCTCTGGAAGAAAGATCTGCCAGGATTCTCTGTAAAGGTTAAAGCTAAGAAAACTCTTTGGAGCAATTCTATCCTGAAACACATGGGTAGAATTGCCTCAATAGCAGAGAGTGTGGTGTTTTTTGTTTTGTTTTGTTTTGTTTTTGTTTTCTCTCTGACTGGAAGGTCCACAAAGGCAGGGGAATATCATTCTTATTAACTCTGTATCTCTACCATGGAACATAATTCTTTTTTTTTCTTCTGAAAGTGTTTTAATTTTTTTCATTGTTGTACATTTTCTTCCCTCCTCTCCTTCCCAGTCCTCCCTACTATGCTTTGTTCTATATTAATGTCAAACATATAATGCCTAACCATATATTTCCTTTCAGACAGTAGTTCATCTGATCTAATGCAGTGGAACATAATTCTTCACATATAGTTGATTCTTGGTTCATCAAATGAATGAAGGAAGAAAGGCAGCAAGCACCTGTCCATTACCTGCCACTTAATGGGTCCTCAGTGTCTGGTGGTTCCCTTTCATATTAATCTCTTCCTCAGTTCATGACAGTTGTCTCATGTGATCATGTTAATATACGATAGATTTTTAAATCTTTTTATTAGGACTTGAGTGAAAGTTTATACAGTAGATTTGTATTCTATTCAACTGTCTATTCATATTTTGTTTTATGACGTTGATTCCAATCCTCATGGTGTATCCTCACTCTACCCCTTCTCTCTTGGTGATTCTTATTTCCACTCCTCCTCCCTGCCTTCTAAGCACTATATCTGTAAAAGCCACCCTTTTGATCTTGTGTGAGCACCTCTCTTATGTTAATCTTGACCTTAGAGATCTATCTATTGTTTGGCTAGAAGTTGTACCTCAGGGGTGAGGTTAGTTGCTGATTCAGAGTGACTAGAGCCCATAGTTTTGAGGGTTCCATCAGTATCCATCAGACCAGTAAGCCTGGCTTTCATCATGTTTAATGGAAAACTATTTGTAATTGACTTGATAACGATGACAATGTTTCTGATTCAACTTTGACTTTTAATTCTTAACAATATTGACTATGTATTGATATAGCTGATCACTTAAAAGAAAAACTAAAAACAAGCCCCTAAACAATTAAAAAAGATACCGAAATACTCAGCAAGATAGGAGGGAAAGGTATGATTTTTGCCTGAATATGTTTTTATTTGGGATTGTTTTTAAAATTACCATGTGGGCTGATTTTTAACTGTGACATCAAGTGTATTGGCTAATACTTTTCAGTTGCTTCCCACTTCTTGTGTCTCTCCCATTAAAAAACAAATGCAACATGGAAAAACACTTAAGATTGCATCTGCCTGGTTTATTCAGGAGAGTTATGGTGCAGGAGTTAATAGTTTTTAGTAAGGGCTCATTAAGCTTTGTTTTGTGACCACAGTTCCACTCTCAACTTTGTTAATACCTATCTCTCCCTTTCCTCCTGAATATAGTTCATCTGGCAAAGGCAGAGTATTTCCTCATACTGTAGTCATAAAATCCAAGTTGTTTCTAAATAGGAAAGCTTGTTGGAGTTATCCTTGGGAATGGCAAAGCAAAATGTGCATCCCTGTTACTGAACACAAGGGGTTCTTTCCACAGTCAGTTTCCAGTAAGACAAAGAGATTGTGATAACTGAAGCACTTTCTTGCAGATCTGGGAGAGCAGAGATAATCCTCTCAAAAACTGCCTTCAGGTCTAAGGGTGGACATTGGTTTTTATACTTGAGTTAGGTGTGAATCTACTTAACATAATACTATTGCCAGTTCAAATATACAGAATTTTTACAGTCAAAGAGAACAGTTCACACACAGTTACTAGTACACAGACAACTTGTGATATAGTTTACATGTGACCAAGAAAATACTGTTTCAAAGAGGTAAATACTAATTGAGGAAAGATGCATTTTCCCTCCTGATAAAAAACAGTTTAAGATGCAGTTCATATATGACTGAGAAAAATAGAACTTTAGGATTCTACATATAGTTTCTAGTTAACACACAACCTGAGGTCTAGTTTACAAATGACTGAGAAAAGACAAATGCTAACTCAATGAACGATGCATTTCTCCTCTTGGAAACAGTTTAAAATACTGTGCATGACTATATAGGTGTTGAAACAGGGTCTCAGGACCAAACAAATGTTAATTAGACAGTTGACCAGTTTTCTAGGCTGGAAACACATGATGTCAGTTTGGGGTTTTAAAAAAAATTTTATGTATTTATTTCCATTCATTCGTTGTTGCAGTTTCTTGATAGCAATGAGTTTAAGTTTTTAGATTTAGAAGGAGCAATGAGTGAGGTTTTTCTGGTGGGGAAGTGATAGTGGGGAGTGTGTATGTGTGCATGTGTGTGTATAGTGTCAGTGGGGTGTGTATATGTGGTGCTCTCTCTGTGTCCTAAATGACCAGCAAAATCTATCTTGTGTGACTGGCGGGGGCGTATTCTAGTGGTCACTCTCAAAAAGGAAGTTCTCTGTGTGTGACTCTGGTTTCTCTGGTGCTACGATCCAGGAAGGTGATGGCAGACACTCCCTATGTCATGGTGATCTTGAAAGTGCTAACATTCCCACCATCCATAGGGACTCGATTCAAGCTCCCAGAAGTCTTTCAAATTTGCTGACAACTTTCAACTGTGAATCTCTAGTCCACAGAGCGCTGATGACAGGGTGTATAGCACATTGGGCTGCTAACAGAAATGTTGTCAGTTTGAATCCATAAGTCACTCCATGAAAAAAAGATATATTCTCCTCTTGTAAGGATTTATAGCCTTAGAGATCTGATGGGGGGCTGCTGTGAGTCAGAATGGATTAGATGGAAGTGGGTAATTACTGTTGTTATGTGCCTTCAAGTAGACTATGACTCATAGCGACCCTATGTACAACAGCTCTGAACCCTGCTCTCTTGAGCCAATTTCAATATCTCTGACATGCCTACCTCCATTACCCCAGTCACTGAGTCAATCCATCTTATCCAGGGTCTTCCTCTCTTGGGCTGTCCCTTTACCCTTCCAAGCATAATGTCACTCTCCAAAGACTGGTCCCTTTTTGCAATATGCCCAAAGTATGTAAGATGGAGCTTCAAAGTCCTTGCTTCCAAGAAGAGGCATGGTTTCACCCTTTAGAGGACAAACCTGTTTGTTCTCTTAGAAGGGTATGTTTAATACTCTTCCCCAGCACCACAGGTCCAAGATATTGGTTCTTCTTCTGTCATCCTTAGTGATTGTCCAGCTCTCTGATGTGTAGCAAGTAATTGAGAAGACTATGGCCTGTATTAGGCACACCTTAATCTCTAGACTGATGTCTTTGATCTTCAGTACTCTGGAGAGGTCTTCAGTACTCTGGAGAGGTCCCTAACAGCAGATTTTCCCAATGCAATTTGTCTTTTGATTTCCTGCCTGCTGGTACCAAGAGTAGAGACTGTGGAGGCAAGCAGTTGAAGCTGTTAACAATCTCAATCTCTTCACTGTTTATCATGATGATGCCATATGACCCACTGGTGAGAATCTTTGTTTTCTTGATGTTGAGCTGCAATCCATATTGAAGACTGCAGTCTTTGACCTTCTGTAGCAAATGTCTCAGGTCCTCTTCAGTTTCAGTGAGCAAGGTTGTGCCATCTGCATAATGCAGGTTGTTGATGAGTCTTCCTCTAATCCTGACACCATGCTCCTTCTCACAGAGTCCAGACTCCCGGATGATCTGTTCCACATATAGATTGAAAAGGTATGGAGATAGGATGCATCTCTGAAGTATACCTTTCCTGATTTTGAACCATGTAGTATTTCTTTGCTCTGTTCTGATGACTGCCTCCTGATCCCCATATAGGCCTTGCATAAGCACAATCAACTATTCTGGGATTTCCATTCTTCTCAGAGTTAGCCACAGTTTGTTGTGATTCACACAGTCAAATGAAACACAGACTTTAAGCTACTCTACTTTCAGCTAAGATCCATCTAATTATTGGCTATAAATTCCCTAGTGCCACAGCCTCTTCTAAACCTCACCTGCACATCTGGCAGTTCTCTGTTGATGTGCTGTTCCCGTCGTATTTATATTGTTTTCAGCAGGATCTTGCTTGCATGTGGTATTAACCATATTGTTCGATAATTTATGCACTCTGTTGGGTCACTTTTTTTTAAATGGGAATGAATATGGGTCTCTTCCAGTTCATTGGCCTCCAGATTTCTTGGCATAACCTGGTGAGCGTGTCCAAGGCAGCATCTGTTTGTTGAAATATGTTAATCAGTATACCATAAATTCCTGGGGCTTTAAATTTTTTCCAATTCCTTCAGAGCAGCTTGAACTTCTTCCTTCATCACCAGAGGCTCTTGATCATAAGTTGTTTCACGAAGTTTTTCTGTCTCAGCCCCAGTGCAAGCCTGTATCTTACCTTCCCTGGAAGCCTGAGCATACCTTTCTACTTCTAGGTTTGCTTTCTTGTTCTTCCTCCTTGACACTGTTCTTCTTGTTGTTGTTAGTTGCCAACATGTCCTTACTGTTTCATGATTCATCCATGTTTACAATTTTGGCCCCCTAGGGTTTTCAAGCTTGTGATCTTTAGAAAGAAGATTGTTAGGCTTATCTCCTGACATACCTCTGGGACTGTTCAAATCACCAAATTTTTTTGGCTCCTAGTCCAAAGTTTTGTAAGTTTTTTATTTTTTTTTTGCTACCTTAGCAGTAACAGTTTGATTATGAATCCCTTTCACTGAAAATTCTTAGCTTTGAATAAAGGGAATGCTAGGACTTGACTTATATACTCAGTTTTATTTCCCAGTATTATACTCTCTAGACTTACCCTAATGGCTTAGTGGGAGCGGAGTTGCATTCCCAACTCAAAAACTGTCACTTCAACTCCATGGGCTAAAGATGGGTCATTTTCTCCACCATTTACAGCCTCTGAAAACCCGCAGGCAGGTCTGCTGTGAGTTGGTTCTGATTTGACAGTAGTGAGTTTGAGTTTTTGAGAGACTCACCCTGGAATACAAAACAAAATAAACAAAAAATTCTGCTGAAATAGTACACACATTTTTTTTCTAGATAGTCATGTTGATGTCTAATGTGTCAGAGATGATGTAGATGGCACAAGACAGGACAGGGTTTATGCTGGCTGTTCATAGAGTGCTCTGAGTCATACTTTGCTTGATGGAACCTAACAACACAACATCTATCTATCTAATCTATCTATCTATCTATCTATCTATCTATCTATCTATCATCTATCTATCTATCTATCTATCTATCATCTATCTATCTAGTACCTATCTATATCTATCTATCTATCTATCTATTTATCTATCTATCTATCTATCTGCCACATTGATCATCAGAATATTTATGGTTTAGGTGGTATTAACCTTTTTTCCAGTTGAGGAAACTGAGGTGTAGAGGTTGTGCTTTGCCAAAGTTGATCAGCCATTTACCTTGGAGCAGGGTTTCCAGGCTGAACCCCTGCAAGGTTCAGCCTGAGAAAGCAGCATCTTGACTTACTGAGTATGTGTTCTCCTTCCCCAATGGGCTCCCCAGCTACTCACTTTCTCTGTTGTGTCCACCCTGGTCTCACCTCCTTATCTCTCACATGTTGTTGTTGTTGTTGCTGTTGGTACCTTCGAGTCAAAACAGATCCATAGCTGATCTTCCAGTAAGTTTTCAGAGGCAGTAAATCACATGGTAGGAAATTGCCCATCTTTGTCCTGCAGACCAGCTGGCGAATTTGAACCAAGTGACTTTTTGGTACACATGAATATCATCAGTGGCTGACATTTTAAAAATCATGTCCTGAGCTAATAACACCTTTACACATCTACAATACACAACTATAATGTACTACTTTAAGAATGGAGCTCTGATATAGTCTCAAAGGTTTAATCATGCTACCAGTGACTCCTGGAAGTGGAGTGGGATAGCATAGGAGAGATCAGTAATTTCCTCCTGTGTAGCTTAGAATTTGGCTTGACATCAGTGAGTGATACACTTTAAAGCTTTGTAGTCTTTGACAGTCAATTCTCCAAGTCTTAATGTCTTTGTTATAATCTATGGAAGATTCTCACAGATTTGTTAGGATTAAATGAGGTAAAACATATGTAAAGGTGTTATTAGCCCAGGACTTGACATATATTAAGCACTCAATAAATTGATAGCATAGTACCCATACTGCTGGAATGAGGCATTATGCTATTTTATGTTAAACATGGTCCTTATTTTATTTATGTTTTCTTCGGGCAGTGCATATGTAAGACTCTGTAATGTAACATATTCTTACTTGTTTGTATAATGGCTGTTATAATATTCTTAGAAACATTCTTCACATTATAAGTGTGCAAAGAATTCTTTCTTTCTTTAACCTATGGCACAAGGCTTTAGTTTTCTTGGCTCCAAAATCAATACTCAGGGTACCAGCAACCAGGAAATCAAAAGACAAATTGCATTGGGAAAATTTGCTGTCAGGGTACTCTCTAAAATACTGAAGAACAATGACATCATTCTGGAGACTAAGATGTGCCTAATTCAGGCCCTAGTCTTTGTAAGTGCTTACTATGTGTCAGAGAGCTGGACAATGGCTAGGGATGATAAAAAGAGAATTGATGCCTTTGAGCTGTGGTGCTGGAGAAGAGTATTGAATATACCATGGACTGCCAGGAAAACAAACAGGCTCATCCTAGAGAGGGTGAGACCAGGCTGATCCTTGGAGACAAGAATGTTGAGGCTTCATCTCACAAACTTTGGGCATGTTGTCAGGAGGGACCAGTCCTTGGAGAGGTACATCATCTTGGAAGGGTGGAGGGACAGAGAAAGAGAGGAAGACCATTGATGAGATGAACTGATTCAGTCACTGGGGTAATGAGGGTAGGTGTGTCAGTGACAGTAAATTTGGCACAGGACAGAGCAGGTTTCAGGCCTATTGGACATAGGGTCGCTATGAGTTGCAAGTGACTTGATGGCACATAACAATAGCAATGACACAAAAAACAGAGGATGGGAGATAGTGGAGAATTTAGCTCAGGTCAGGTGTTCAGGGAAGATCTAGATGAGGAGATGACATTTATTCTAAGACTTGAAGATTAAGAAGAACCTATCCATGTGGGGTGTAAAGGAGGAACTTTTTTAGCTCCAAAGTGAGAGAAGAGTGTTTTTCTAGAGCCGAAAGAGAGTCATTGTGGGGAAATGTGGTTAGTGAAGGGGTGAAGGGCATAAATGAGGTTGGAAAGACAGGCAGAGGGAACTCTGATGGTGTGGTCTATAGCTACTTGAACTAGCTAATCTAAAGGCCACATTTGTCCTTCAGTTTAAGTCTACCAGTAACTCTGAGGGAGAAAGATGGACAATCTCCTCTCATTACTACTTAAAATCTAGGAAACTCAAGGGATAGTAATTTTGTATTGGAATCAATTTGATGACAAGACTTATCTGCAGTTTATTGTAAATTGTTGCAGTTTTGACCAAGGGAATGACGTTATTTAATACAAGTTGCTGCACGGAATATGAATTTGAGGAGGACAAGAATTGAAGTAGATATATATTGCTTTTTCATTATTTTTCTTTCTTATTTCTTTCCAAAGTTCTGAAGAGCAATGAGAGTTGGACAATAACTAGGGAGGATAGAAGGAGAATTGATACCTTTGAGCTGTGGTGTTGGAGCAGAGTATTGAATATACCATGGACTGCTAGGAAAACAAACAGGTTCATCCTGGAGAGGGTTAAACTGGTGGCTCCTTGGAGGCAAGGATTCTGAGGCTTCGTCTGACATACTTTGGACATGTTGTAAGGAGAGACAGGTCCTTGGAGAGGGAAATCATGCTTGGGAGGGTGGAAGGACAGTGCAGGAGGGGAAGGCCCTCTATGAGGTGGATTGATTCAGTGACTGGGGTAATTGGGATGGGAGTGTCAGAGACAGTGCGATTGGCACAGGACAGAGCAGAGTTTAGGGCTGTTGTACATAGGGTTGCTATGAGTCGCAAGTGACTCAATGGCACATAGCAACAACAACATTTCTTTCCCCCAAATATTGGTATCATTTACTATCTCTATTCATCCTTTGCAGGAGAAAGATGGGAGATCTACTTCCATGTGATTTACAGCCTCTGAAAATAGGCTGAAGTTCTGCTATGAGTCAGTTCCAACTCAACAGCACATAACAACAGTCTATTTATCCTTTTTTAACTGCTTCACCCCTGCACACACACACCCTTGAATTTTCAAAGGGGGTTTTGCGGCACTCAAAGCTAATCTGGACATTGATTTTTCCAAGCTAAACTAGCTCATACACACATGTCTATAGGGAGCTCTGGTGACATACATAATCCACAGGACAGTATGCTCATCATCCAAACGCAATGCACATGGTTAATGTGCAACATAAAAGGATAGTAGATTGTTGGAGACTGTTGTAAAAAATGTGAAATGTCAGGTAATGAGATAGTTGATAAGAAGGAGTTGGTGTGTTTGACATACGAGGAATGTTACGAGGTGACTGATGGTGCAGATAAAGGCAGATGGGAGCAGGGGAGGCACAGACCACCACAAATGTTTTCACATCTGTGAAAGGAGAGAGAAGGATAGAAAATTGTATAGAGGTTTTACACTATGTTGCAGTTTTCACAACAGTTTGATCAAGCCTATGAAGAGTTCCTGAGCAGAGGATAGGTGCCCCTAGAGGACCCCTTCACTGGGCAGAAATAGCCGAGTGCACCGTGAATGTGAAGGGCTGAAGCTGGAGCCTTGTCATCTCAGCTCCTACAGAGCCTTCCTTGAAAGATGAGCCGGGAGATGTACTTTATGGAACCACATTAGGAGAGATTGGTATTTAAAAAGCCAAACAAAGAGTATGTTTCAAAAAGGAAGCATAAAACATACAAGAGACTTCTGAGAGAGCAGGGTAGATCAGGATGGAAGAATTCACTGAATTTTGTTGCACAGTGAAATTGTTGGTGACCATGAAAACAATTATAGATTAGACAGTGGAGAGCGGTATTCAGTTTAGGGTGCATTGTTAGTGATATCTTTATATCAGTCAACTCTCCTCTTGCTATAATATTTTGTTTGTTTGTTTTTTCCCTTTACAGATATAATGTAAGGTATTAGAGTAAGCAACTGGACTTAGCTTGAAGACGTATGCAGTATGACTGAACTACCCTGTGGGCTTATTTTCCCAATATGTGAAATCAATAAAATGCCACTCTTCCCATCTCATGAAGTTGGAATGAGATGGGTGATGTACGTCAGTGTACTGTTAAAGGTACTTGAAGCTGAACAAACGGATTAGTGAAAAAACCTGGGGGCTTGGAGTTGGGAGACTAGCTTCCACTCCCAGCTCCTCCACTTACTCACCCTTTCTATGACTCAGAGTGAGTCACTTCACCTCTAAAGGAACCATTTTCCATTTGCAGAACCCCCTCATAGTGTGACTGTAAGGATTTAAAAATACAATAGACTTTAGAAGTAAAAGTACTAAAGAAAGTCGTTAGATTAGTCACTCTGGTTTTCCTATTCTTCATCTGGGGTGGGGGGGGAAGGTGTGTTTTCCTTCTGGAATTAGGCTTCAAGGTGATCATTCTTTGACCCATCAATAATGACCAGTAATGAGTACTCCTTGTGGGCACATCCTGGAGCTGGATATTGTAGGGGGAGCACCAGCGACAGCATGAACTGCCATATTGCACTGTTGTTGTTGTTAAGTGCCTTCAGGTTGAGAATGACTCATAGTGACCTATGAACACCAGATCTGAACACTGCCCTGTCCTGTGCCATCCTCATAATCTCTGACACACTCAAACCCATTGCCACCATCACCATGTCATCCCACCTGATTGAGAGTCTGCCTCTCTTTAGCCACTCTACCACCTTTCCAAACATGATGTCTTTCTCCAAGGAATAGCCTCTCCTAGCAGCATGCCCAAAGTATGTGAGATGAAGTGTTACCATTTTTGCCTCCAAGGAGCACCCTGGCTGTATGTACCTTCTCCAGACATATATGTTTGTTGTTTTGGTAGTCCGTGTATTCAGCACCCTTCTCCAACACCAGAGTTTAGAAACATTGATTCTTCTTGAGGTGCATTCCTAGTTTGATGAAAGAAGCAGAGAGATGGGCAGCCTGCTGTTAGGAAGAAGATGCTGCAATTCTCCATTCTTTGAAACATTCATTATTAACAAAGACTGTGGTTTGCAATACGGATTAAAGCTCAACATCATAAAAATGAAGATTATTACCACTGGGCCAATCGGCAGCATTATGAGAGATGGAGAAGAGATTGAGATTTTTAACAATTTCAGCTTATTCAGTTCCACAATCAACACTCTTGGCACCATCCATCAGAAAAACCAAAGGATGAATTGCATTAGGAAAATCTGCTATCAAGGATCTCTCCAGAGTGCTGAACAGGAAGGACAGTCTAGAGTCTAAGGTGTGCCTGAGCCATAAATGGTCTTTGCAATTATTTGCCATGCATCAAACACTTAGAAAATGACCAGGGATGACAGAAGAAGAATTGATGCCTTTGAGTTGTGGTGCTGGAGAAGAGTATTGAACATATTATGGACTGCCAAGAAAACAAATAGGTCTGTACTAGAGATGGTGAAACCAAGTTGCTCCTTGGAAATGTTGAAGGATTGTGAGACTTTGTCTCACAAGCTTTAGGCATGTACCCAGGAGAGACCAGTCTTTGAAGAAGGATATGATACTTGGAAAGGTCAAGGGACAGTACAGGAAAGGAAGACCCTGGTGAGATGAGTTGATACAATAACTGGGATAATGAGGGTAGAGATATCAGAAACAGTGAGATTGGCCCAGGATAGATCAGGGTTCAGGGCTATTATGCATAGGGTTCCCTTGAGTCATGGCCAATTTGACTGCACATAACAAAAACAATAATCAAATGTTAGATACTTGAAGCATGTGCTCCTATACCAATAAGGACAGACGGGAGAGGAGAGTGAGCACTGACTTTCACTAAGAGAGCACCCTGTCACTATGTCTGGTGGAGCTCAGATTCTTTGTAATATTTTTGAAATGTTACTAAACATCTATCATAGATCAACTTCTGTTTCCTGTGATATCACTGCTAGAGTTAGGATAACAATGGAATATCAGATCTAAAGTCAGATTACAAAAGCTTGGCCTTACACAAAAGATTGTACCCATTAGGATAAAGACTTTGAAAGAGAATGTATCATTTTTATCTCAAATTTCTTAACATCAAAAATCTACTTCTCTAATGCAGTTTCCCTATTACTCAAATTTAAAATGAAAAGGTCCTATGTTAGAAATGGAAAGAAAGAAGCTGAGCATAAGTCTCCAGGACCCCTCACTTGTTCAGCTAGTGGTTCCTTCACCCTATGTTTTTACACACATTGTAGAAATAGTAGCAACAGTAGTCTGTGGCCAGCTTGGAATTTAAGTGAAGTATGAAGATACTACTTACTCAGGCAAAGCATCAGAATGGACATTCACTTTGAAAAAAAATATATGGATTTAGCAAACTACTCCTGGAATGCCCTTTTCTCTGAAGTGGTGGCCACTTCTTTGTTGATTATTTTGGGTTGTTTTGGGTTTTTTTCCAGGTCTTGCAGAATTGTCTTATTATCCCAACTGTGTCTTGAAAGTAATAACAATAAGCCCTATATATCCTATCTACCTTTTTCTTAGTTGCATGCTCAGGACTGAATTCTCACAGACACTTGTAAATCACTTTCAATTGATTGACCTATAACATTCAATTGATATGCTGCTGCTGTTGTTGTTGTTGTGGACTTTCTAGTCAGAAGACCCGTAATTAACCCTCTGGCAGGTTTTCAGAGGCAGTTTATTACACGAGAAGAGATTGCCCACTCTTTTCCTGTGGAATAGCTAGTGGATTTGAACCGTGTGCTATCCAGATTGTAGTGCAGCTTCTTGCCACTAGGGCATCAGTGCTCCATTTCAATTGACACATTACAGATGAAGGTTTTAATTTTTAGAAAATTTTGGACTCATATGCAGTTGTAAGAAATAATATAGAATGATCCTGTGTAGACTACCTTTTTCCTCTTAATGCTAATATTCTGCAAAACTGTAGTACAATGCTTAGAGGATACACTGATATAGTCAAGATGTATAGCTTTTCCAGCACAGGAAACTTTTACTAAAAATGCTCACTTCTCTCCTGTCTTTATGCCTTCCTCAAGCCCTGGAAACTACCAATCTGTTTTTCATATTTATCATTTTATCATAGGACCATGTGATATATAATCGTATGGGATTTCTTTCTTATCCTCAAATTCTAGAGAGTCATCTAAATTGTTGAGTATATCAATAGTTTGTACCATTTTGTTGCTGAGTAGTTCTCTATGTTTTGGATGTATTACAGTTTCTTTTTGTTTTCCACTTTATTTTACATTGGTTTGCATACAAAGTTCATATGCATTGTGTATCACTCATGTATATTGTGTTTCCTACATTTACAGTGTTTCAAATGATCACTCATACATTGTGTTTTATAAAATTAATCACCATTTATCTATGCCTACTATTACCCTTATCCCATCCCCTTCCCCCAGCCAATTGTCCTTTGCATTATCTCTTTCTTCACCTAATTCTTTGCCTTTCCCTGCCCCTGCTCACTAAACTCTGTCTGTCACCCCCTCCCCTTCACTAAACTCTGCTACCCTAGTGATTTACTCTTATCTCCATCCTCTGCCCCTTCCTCCTTTTGGACTTTTTTTTTGGTAATTTTTTAAAAATTAATTTTAATGAAAGTTTACAGAGACTTAGGGTTTCAGTCATTCATTGTTGCACTTTTCTCCCCCCATTCACTCTTTTCCTTGAAAAGAAAAGAAAAACTCTTTCATTGTTATGCAATCCTTTTCCCCAAGTCCACTCCACTAGGCAGCCTTCACTCTGGACTCATGTAATGACAAGAATACCCATTCATATATCCCTTTTAAACAGTTCTCTCCCTCATCTGTTTCAATGCAATATACATCATTCCTCCCCTCATTCTCTGTCTTCTCTCAACCCTGATGTCAGTCCCATTTTACAACAGTGGCCCTATGTAATATTTATCCTTTTGTGAATGAGATATTCCACTCAGCATAGTGTCCTCCACAGTCATCCATTTTTGCATAATATTTCATGAGTTCCTTGTTTTTCAATGTTGCATAGTATTCCATTGCATGAATATACCAGAGCTTCTCTAGCCATTTGTTTGTTGATGGGCTCTTGGGTTGTTTCCAGCTCCTTGCTATTGCGAACCAAGCCACAATAAACATGGGTGTGCATATATCTGCTTGGGTGGCAGCCATGGTTTGTTTAGGGTAAATTCCCAGTAGTGGAATTGCTGGGTCAAATGGTATTTCTATTTGCAACTTTTTGAGAAAGCACCATACAGCCTTCCACAGTGGTTGCACCATTTTACACTCCCACCAACAGTGAATAAGGGTTCCAGTTTCTACACAATGCCACCAGCATTTGTTGTTTGCTGCTCTGTTAAATTTTGCTATTCTTACTGGGGTGAGATGATATCTCATAGTTGTTTTGCTTTTGGGCTTTTGTACACATCTTAACTACTTATTCTTATTTTTTTTATAATAATAGTTTCATGTAGTATTTGTGTAACAATTTGTTTAACTTTTCGTCTATTGAGGGGCATTTACATTTTTCCTCATAAGGTTATTATAAAGTTGCAATAAATATTAATATAGCAGTTTCATGCACATGTACCTTCTTAATTACTTCGCTAAATGTGCAAAAGTGCATGTGCTGCAATGCTGAATGTATGGTTTAAGAAACTGCCAGACTTTTCTCAGATGACTGGACCATTTTGGATTCTCACCAACAGTTCAGGAGTAATCTTAGTTTATCTGTGTCCTTGCTAACATTCAGTGCTATTATTCTTTTTCTGTTCGCTATTCTCTACAGTAATGATAACTATTTCCCTAAAGGTTAAAAATGTTGAATATCTTTTCATGCATTTGTCATCTTGTCATCTGTACGTTCTCTTGGGTGAAATATTTGCATGTGTTTTCTGTCCATTTTTTTCCCATGGAATTTGAAAATACTAAATTTGTTGTTGGAAATATACACAGCAGAACACATACCATTTCAGTGATTTCTACATGTACAATTCACAGACACAGGTTACACCTGTCAACCTGTACAGTCCTTCTCAGCCTCTTTTTCTTAGTGGTTCCTTTCCTATGGGCAAATGTTAACGGCCCCAAGTGTGCAGTCCAACCCTCTATCTACTTCACTGTTGTCAGTTTGATCTTATATGTTGTTGTTGTTGTATGTTGTCAAGTCAACTACGACCCATAGCAGTATAGATATATGGTTCTTTAAAGGAAACACAATGCTCAAGGCAGACATTCTTTACTGATTAAACTATTAAGTTTTTCTAAAAAGGTTTCGGGGACATTTTTCATTTAAGGACTAGCTTTTTAAAATTAATTTTAATGAACATTTACAGAAATTTCGGATTTCCATTCATTCATTGTAACATTTTTATCCCTCCTCCCCCCACCCCCACCCCAGTTGTTCCTCTCTCTGAAAAGTAAAAGAAAAATTTCTTCATTGGTATACATTCCCTCTAACCCAAGTACATTCCACTATGCAACCTTCACTCTGGACTCCCGTCATCACCACATAGCCACAATAACCAATCACATATAGCTTTTAAAATGTTCTCTCCCTCATCCGTTTCAATGCAGTGTACATAATAGCTTTTAAAGATCATCTGAAGGAAATAGTTTAGGAGTCCATCCAATCTCAGTGGCTCCAGAAAGTCCCAGGAAAATTTTAAATTTTGTTCCATACTGCTCCCCTATAATCTGATACAATTCTTCTATAGAATATTTGATGAAAACATTCACAGGATTATTTCTTTAAATTGTTGAATTTTATAGTTCTTCATATATTCCAGATATTAGTCGCTTAGATAAGTATTTTGACAATATTATCTCCTGTTCATAGTTTGCGTTTTATCCTATTAACAGTGTCCTTTGCTGAACTAACATTTCCTGTTGTTCTTTTCATCCTTTTTATTTATTTTGCTGAGCTCTGAATCGTGACGATTTTCTTTCAGATCTTTGTCTTGAGGTCTTTTATGCTTTTATATCTTAAAGCCTGTAATCCACTTTTAGTACATTTTTTTTATAAGGTATGGTATTTGAAATTCTTCTTTCCTTGCCTGTGGATATTTACTGATCCCAGCACTATTTGTTGAAAAGGGTGCCTTTCCTCAACCGAATTACTGGTGCATCTTTTTGATCAATCACTTAGGTATATTTTTGTGGATCTGGTTTTGAGTTTAAAAAACCCCAAACCATCTCAAACTTATTGAGTCTGAATTGACTCACAACTGACCCTCCATTCGGTTTTTGGAGGCCGCCCATCTTTCTTCTATGGAGTCATTGGTGGATTCAAACCAACTTTGGGCTACTCCCTTCTTCTGGTTGGTTCCCCCCCACCCCCACCCCGAGAGTTTTTATTATGAATGAATACAGAATCATAATATACATTTTCTGTACTGATTATTACATGATCACTTGATTATTCTTCTTTAGCTAGTTAATATAGTAGATAAACTACATTAATTGATTTTCAAATATTGAATCAGATTTGCATCCAGGAAGCAGAAATCCCAATCAATTGATTTTATTTTTTTTATTCTTAAAGTTCAGGCCCCTTACCTGCCTGAGACTTCACTGCCTAAGCTTTCTAATAACACTTGGTTCAGCTTATTTTCACAGAGAGAAATCAAAACCCCAACCCTAGGCTAGTTCTGTTACTTAGAGGAGATGGCAACCATTTGTTACTCTGTGGATTTTTTGCTTTCCTTTGCCTCCTTTGCAAGGGTAGAGGAGCAGGGGTGTGTAGTTTATTATAAATCCACTAAAGGATCTTCAACTTCTATAGGGAAAAAAAAGTTCTCATAATAAAAAGAGGAGCCATAGATTTACCTGTCTGAGGCACAGAGGACTACCTTACTGTTTGGCCTGGCCTTAGAAAGGTCAGTTTTTTGTCTTTGGCTATCGAAGACAAACAGTCTCATGCTTGGCTCTCTCTTATAGTGTAACTTTCCTGAGATTTTTCCTGACTTGAGTTTACATACTAAAGAAAGTAGATTAGTCAGGGAAATTATATCTTGATGAGGAATAGCATGCAATTTTAATTCTCTAAGCCACAAACGCAGGTTATACACATGGACTTCACCTGATGGTATGCATAGGAATCAGATCGACTACATCTGTGGAAGGAACCGCTGGAGAAGCTCAAT